>NC_142037.1:16591293-16907793 GCF_982192425.1 Myodes glareolus
TTAGCTGTTTTCTACCTGTGATCTCATGTGACCCCTGCAAAGCAAGTGAGCCACAGGCCGCTGACCTGTGCAAGCTCTTTTCTATTCCCTAAGTAGCTCCTTGTATAGCAGTTCTCTGACCATAATGACATGTATGTGTGTGATATGTGACTGAGCTATCTCCCTCAATTGACTGCAGCTTCTAGCAGAGCAGGAGGGTTTGCTTGTCAATCATCCACTTTCTTGCAAGAGAATAACTCTCCAGAGAGATTTGTAAATGATCCCAGAAAAGAACAACTGGATGGAATGTAGGTGGGAGTCTGGATAGGTGGGTGGATGGTTGTTACATGGGTGTCTCTATGTTTATGGTTGGACAGGTGGGCAGCATGCTTCCTCTGTTTCAGCCTACATGATGCTGCTCAGCACAGGGGTCACAGACCTTGTCACAGACATCCTTCAAGAGATTCTTCACCTCCCTACAGGACTCTTGTATTGCAATAAGTTCCTCTAAGTTTTATTTTCTCAAGACTCAGCACATGAACATCATATTTCAGTTCAGTCAATTCTCACTGAACCCTCCATGGAGGTAACTAAACCACTGTCCAAAAACATTGAGCCTAATACTGCCTCCATTTACAATCACTACCTCCAAGTGCCACCAGCTCTGGAAAGTCCCAGGCCCCCAGACAGCCCAAAATGGGAGCACACAATAGCTTCACTAAGAGGCAGGTCAAATCTAGAGAATAACCCAATTCCAGAAAGAGTCAAACTACTTCTGAAAAACCTGGAAGCAAGAGCAATACTGTGCCCCTGAAAAGAGAATGCAGTCTACACCTGTATTTAACTGTTCGTGGTACTGGGAAAGCATCAGCAGATAGAAGGCAAACACTCTCTGAAGAAGGGCAGAAGTCCCAACAGGAATACATTCTGAAGATATAACCTCAGAGGCCTTGGACTGCATGACACACTCTTCATGGTGCAAAACATTCTTCTACTAGTGGATCCTATCTAAGACATCACTTGGAGGAGCTCACTGTCTTGTCATACATAGCAAAACTGAGTCCAAGAGGCACAAGTCCAAGTGAGACAAGGCAAGTTTCTTGGTAAGAGGCAGACAGGCTAGAACCAGAGCCCTCGCCTTGGGTCAAAAAAAAAAGAGCAGTATCAGTACCCCCACCAAACCAAATCAGGCACTTATCTGTAGGGTTTGTTCTCTTTTCTCAGCTGCTTGCACTTGTTCAAGGTATAACAGATATCCATCGGCCATTTCTGCAGATCCAGCATCACTTGCTTATGCTCCTTTTTCAGCATCTCAAGAGAATTCAGCCTGTGATACAGGTCAATCCTGTTGTCCTTAGAGCTTAGCAGCTCCAAATCCTGATCACATGTGTCCAGGATCAAAGTATCTGAATGTCTGAGACTTTGGTACATGGCCAGGGAGATTTTCTCCCTTCTTATTAGCATCAGATTCCCATGGAAACTGAAGGAATCCTCTAGGATGAAGTCCAGCAACACCTTAACCTGGAAGAGACACCTAGTTAGTCACTCCTTTGCTCCTGCTGTCCTCCATTTCTCATTCAGAATGAGGTTAAGGATCTCCCAGAAAAGCAGGTGCAGGTTTGGCAATCCATGGTTCTCCCAAGCTAACGATCAGAAACCGTTTACTCTGGGCATGTTCTTGGGACACCCAGAGAAGCAGGATAAGCCCATTGCTTCCCAGAAGCTCCAAGATACTAACCCCCACTATTGGAAGACCCAGCTCAAGCTCCACCTCCTCCAGGAACCTCCCCATTTCCTGCCCTGGACTCACTGTGCCTTCCCCAGAATCAGTTTTTCACCATGTTTTACACTGAGACTGAAGTCTAGCTTCTGTCTACTTCTTACAGGTCTCCCCATGTTCTCCATTCTATCTCCCAAGCAGTCTTCTCAGTTTTGCCAACATGTCTACAGGCACTGAAAGAAGATCCCACTGTCACATGGTGTTCCCGGAACACTAGTGACATCACAGGGAATGACAAGGGTTCTCCAGAATAAAATAGAATGTTTAGAGAAGGCAATCATATGGTCACCAGCAGCAACCCTCACCTACCTACTAACTATTACTACTATTATAATACTACTTACTATTGCTCTTCTGCAATTCACTGGAAGCCATGCTGCCCCCCCCCAGGACCTTTCCCAGAAACACAAGAGAAGACCTTCATCATCTCCTCATTACAAAGTCAGAGATCTCTCTGTGTTTCATTAGAATATATTCACTACTTCATGTATTGGAAGTAGAAGACTCACTTTCAAACACATCCCAGGAAGTGGCTCATTCCCTCTTGACATATCTAATCAATAACATGATTGCTTCATTGTTAATCATTTCTCCCTGAACTGAAAAAAACTGAGGTTTCCTTTCCAGGAGTCTCGCCTGTGACACAGGGGAAGCCATTCAGCACCTCCTCCTTCCAAAGATAGAAATTTCTCTCGACTTTATTAGGATCTTTTCACTACTTCACCAATGGGGAGTTGAAGGCTCATGGTATAAGCACTGCCCAAGAATGGCCCTTCCCATCCTGAACATCCATACCCAATAATATGAGAAATAAAGCATGTCAAGAAATTCAGTCAGGATGATATGGAGGAGGCTGAAGCAGAATTTCCCATAGCAATGTGTGTTGGGTCAAACAGGAGGAGTCAGGTAGCCTACTTGCTACTTGCTACAAGAGGCTGTGTGGCCTGGCTTTCCAGAACAAAATTCGTAGGAGTTTTAGACGGATCTAATGCACTAGGATGGGCAGCACTTGGAGAACAGTTTCTGAATTGTGTACATTGTCTTAAACAGGGGAAGACAGGTCCTTTGTTTATTGTAGGAGGCCTGTAGGTTGTGTTTCTTGTGCACTAAATCCTGGGTGATATAGTTATGTCACCTTACTTGTTGTAGGAGGATGTTTGGGCTAGAATCCTGGAACTAAATTCCTGGAAGCTGTAGGTGGGCTTGGTTCTTAAGACTATGAATAGTGCCTGAAGTCTATTTTCCAGGTTGTAGAGGTGGGACTCAGCAGGAGACCCACCTATCCTAATGGGAGTATTTATGATTATAAATCTTTTATTTTAAAACTGATTTAAATGTTTTGCACTTAAAAATTACATTCTCTCTCTCTCTCTCTCTCTCTCTCTCTCTCTCTCTCTCTCTGTGTGTGTGTGTGTGTGTGTGTGTGTGTGTGTGTGTGTGTGTGTGTGTGTTTACATGCTAGGGGAGTGAGAACACATTGTGTTAGGGTATATGCATGTAGATTAAGAAAAAAATTTAGGAGTTGGTTATTTCTTTGTACCAAAAATCTGGGGATTGAATTTTGCTTGTCATTCTCAAAGACAAGTTTTTTTTACTTGTTATACTATCTTGCTGTCTAGAGAACTTCTTTTGATGCAACCAAAACATTCTTATAATTGTTGCTTTTGTTTTTCATTTGAATCTGAAAATAATTAAAGTTTTTCCATGTTTATTTTTCAATTGGTCACAGACCTGTCTTCTATATATTTATCATGTAGTTTTGTAGATTCTCTTGCTATTTACTTCTAATTTTATCATAGCACAGTCTTATGATGAATAAAAAATAACTTTTTTGTATTTGTTAGGGCTAAAATTATGATCAACAATGCAATCTATTTTACCCTGGAGCTTTGTGTGGAATGTTGTGGAATGTTTGTAAAGCCATTTGATCCATGGTGTCTTTTAATTCTGCAATTTCTTTCCTAATTACTGGGTGTTGATGATGGAAAGGTGAGCATAGCTACCTTATAATGATTAGTGAGTAGCTATTGCAGTCACCAAGTGTTAAGCACCAGAACACCTCTCTCTCTCTCTCTCTCTCTCTCTCTCTCTCTCTCTCTGTGTGTGTGTGTGTGTGTGTGTGTGTGTGTGTGTGTGTGTGCATGTGTTGGGGGGTGTTTCTGTCTGTGGGCATGTCAGCCAAGGATCAGTTACTCAAAAGTACTACAATCACTTATTTCCCTTTCTGTGGTCCAAGTTTATTTCTGTTCCCTAACAGTTTTCCAACCTATTCACTAGGCAGATTCTCACCGGCTCCAGCAGCTCCCCAATTTGTACACCTTGGGCTGTCTAATGTCTAAACCAGGTACTGTCTCCTGAGCACATTAGGTGTTGGGGAGGCAAGAAAACACGGAAATCTGTTACTGGAGGGCCCATCTTAATGTCTTCTAATTCTAATAAGTAATAAATACCCTGTGTGATGGGTGAGGCTGTCGGGAATGTCTCAGAAATTGTGTGCTAAAGTAAACAATATTGAATCAGTTCTCAGCACTGCATTTTGAATTCCTAAGAACAAATATTGACTAAAAGCTGAGGATAAATACATGAAAAATGTAGTAGTCTACAACAGGACAGCAGCAGCTTGTGCAACAAGTAGGAACTGTCCACCAGGTGGCAGACCTTGGCTGCTGCTGCAAACTTGAGAGTAGCTACAATCATCAGCTGCCTGGGCAGACGACTGAAGAACCGGCAGTGCTGTGGAGGACAGAGGAGGGGAGCTGACCACAGAACCATCTTGCCTGGCTGAAGGTCACAGTGCCCGAGGAGAGCAATGGCGACACTGGTGGGACCATTTGTCCTGTGCTTGTGGCTGCAGCTGAACGGTGAGTGAGAGCTTTGGGCAAACAAGGCATTGGGCAATGTTCATTATCAGTCTGAGGAGCAGACTGGTTTCTCCAGATTGCCAGAAATTACCATGGGAAGAAAAACAAAGTCTGGGTAACAAAGTCCTGATGATCTTCCTGTTGTTTCCTCTTGCACAGGTGTGAGCAGAGGAGAGCAGCTGGAGCAATCTTCTCTCTTGAGTGTCCAGGAGGGAGGCAGTGCCCTTATTACCTGCACCTACACAGACAGTGCCAATGAATACTTCTACTGGTACAAACAAGAGCCTGGCACTGGTCTCCAGTTCCTTTTAAATATTCTTTCAAATGTGGACAGAAAAGAAGAGCAAGGATTCACTGTCCTACTGAATAAGGAGAAAAAACATTTCTCCCTGAACATCACAGTTGCTCATATTAAGGACTCAGCCATATACTTCTGTGCAACAAGTGCACAGTGCTTCCCAGGCACCTGCTGCCTGCACACAAACCTGTGAACCTGTGACCTTGACTAGAGAAAAATCTATTTTCCATTGTTGACACCATGAATTTCCTGTATTTTATGTTTCATAGATGAATAGTCTAAAACATTTTAAAGTTCTGTTTCTAAAACTTATAACAAATGCTAGAAAATCTTGAGTGATCTCATAATGAGAATAACTAATTATAAGTCAAGACTTAGTTGACTGTCAGATGCCATTTAGATTTCCCCTACTCCAAAGACATCTTTGTGTCACTGGTAAAGAATACTCATGATGGATAGGCTCTTACCTTTTAATAAAAAATACTTGATGTATTTATTAGAAGACTATTATGGGATAGAACATGAAAACCTTTATAATACGCAGCAAAATTTTCCCTAAATGTATTACTAAAATCAAAGAGTGACAGAGTCCTGTACCCTGGCAGCTCTCTATGGAGTATTGAGAGAAGCATGTAAGATCCATGTGTCTGTGATGTCCTGCTGTGGGCCCGGTCTGTGGAGTAGTACAGGGTTATTTGCATAGCAAAGGGAAGACAAGTGCTCCTGCATCCTCTTCAGGAGGCACCTGGGTCCTTCTGTCTCTGCCTCCAAAGTGATGAGATCAAAGGCAAGTACCATCATGTCTCATGCAAGTACCTGTTCTTGACCTCTAAGCTAGCTCTCCAAGCTCTGAAGGGACACTAGTCCACTCAAGCATGTGACTCTGGCAAGCTTTGTCTTTCTCCCGCACTCCTTTTGCCTTGCTAAAAGCCTTTAGATTACATTCCTAAAGCCAGCTACCAACATCTATTCACTTATTTGGCCACTTTCTCCTCCTGAGGTTGATTACCAAAGTCCAGCAATGGAAAGCATTCTCTGGCTCACCTAAATGACATGTTGATTAAAAATTAAATACCTCATCCTAGCATAGGGTTCTCCCCTTTACCTTTATAAACCACATTGGTGCCTATGTGCCACATCTGTCTCCTCTCTTTTCAGAGGCAGTCCATTGTCCCACTGGGAAAAACACCTGTTTCTCTTCTCCCTCATCCTCTCTCCTTTTTCACACACCTAGCCACTTCTAACAAAGATGCCCAATCTGCCTCTTCTTAAAAATCACATCTGAATTGGCATAAAAACAGACAGGAGTACCAATAGAACCAAATCAAGGACCTGGATATTAATCCACACACCTTCAAACACCTAATCTTTGACAAAGAAACAAAAAATATCAAATGGGAAAAAAGCATATTTAACAAATAGTGCTAACATAACTGGATATCAACATGTAGAAGAATGAAAAGAGACCCATATCTATCACCATGCACAAAACTCAAGTCCAAATGGATCAAAGATCTCAACACAAAGCCAGCCACACTGAACCTTATAGAAGAGAAAGTGGGAAGTACACTTTGAACACATTGGCACAGGAGGCCACTTCCTAAATATAACCCTAACAGCACAGACACTGAGAGAAACAATTAATAAATGGGACCTCCTGAAACTGAAAAGCTTCTGTAAGGCAAAGGACACGGTCAACAAGACAAAACAGCAGCCTACAGAATGGGGAAAAGATCTTCACTAAGCCCACATCAAACAGAGGTCTGATCTACAAAATATACAAGGAACTCAAGAAATTGATCATCAAAAGAACAAATAATCTAATAAAAAATGGAGGACAGACCTAAACAGAGAACTCACAACAGAGGAATCTAAAACGTCTGAAAGCCACTTAAGTTAATGTTCAGCATCCTTAATCATCAGAGAAATGCAAATCGAAACAACTTTGAGATTTCATCTTATACCTGTAAGAATGGCAAAACTCAAAAACACTGATGACAACTTATGCTGAGGAGATTGTGGGGAAAAAGGAACACTCCTACATTGCTGGTGGGAATGGCAGCTGGTATAGCCCCTTTGGATGTTAGTGTGGCAATTTCTCAGAAAATTAGGAAACAACCTTCCTCAAGACCCAGTAATACAATTTCTGGGTATATATCCAAAGGATGCTCAATCATGCCACAAAGACATGTGCTCATCTATGTTTATAGTAGCATTGTTTGTCATACCCAGAAACTGGAAATAACCTAAATGCCCTTTGACCAAAAAATGGATAAGGAAAATGTGGTACATTTACACAGCAGAAAAAAATAATAACCTCTTGAATTTTGCAGGAAAACATCATTTTGAGTGAGTAACCCAGGCACAGAAAGACAATTATCACATGTACTCACTTATAAGTGGTTTTTAAACATAAAGCAAAGAAAATCAGCCTAGAAATCACAATCCCAGAGAACCTAGACAACAATGAGGACCCTAAGAGAGACATACATGGATCTAATCTATAAGGGAAGTAGAAAAAAACAAGATCTCCTGAGTAAATTGGGAGCATGGGGACCTTGGGAGAGGATTGAAAGGGAGAAGAGAGGCAGGGAGGGGGGTCAGAGAAAAAATGTCAAACTCAACAAAAATCAATTTAAAAAGCATGTACTTGCATGTAGCACAACCCAGAAAAGTATAGTGAACAGATGGAATCTATTGTATAACAAAAAATGTTACAAATATCAGTAGCTATCATCAATAAGAAATGTACTTATTCTTTTAAATTGAAATTCTGGCAAATTATAACAGGTTTATTAATAATTATTATAAAGTTAAACTGTTGAAATGTATTCATTGAAATATTTTGCTTGCATTAATGTTTTATATCTTGCATTTATATAAAAATTCATACACAAATAAAAAAAATACACCTTCAAGGTCATTGGCTGTATTTTCTGCCTGAGTCAGAAAGTAGCAATTTTAGCTTTTCTGCCCCACTTAATAAAGGATTAATGTGAAAGCAGGTGTTTGGGTGTAAGTTATGCCTAGTCTGGGATCTGGAAGGGAGCCTCTGCTGTGCAGGAACCCCTTTTAGCTCCTAAAATAAACTCTTTCAAAAAAGAATTGTAAGTACCAGAGATATCAAAGATTTCAGCAGCCTCCAGAATCTACTTTAATGCAGAAATGTTCCAAAGGGCCTGAGAGACACATGGAGGCTGGCAGGGGAAGCATGTCACAGGAGAAGTCTGCAGAGCCTTCGGCAACAATTGACAAAAAGTCAGGTCTAATGGGAAGATGGTTTTAAAAAGTGTACTCATGAATTCTGAAGGAAAGATAGCAGAGGATTGCCACCAATGTGACAGAAGATGGCAAAACTAGAAATATGGTGGTGAAAGTTATGGCAGAGTGTGGTCACAGCAGATAAAGACCATGTCATTACTGAATAAGGCCAGTCCTTGGCCCACAAACCTTCCTGCGGCACAGATTGTTCCTGGAAGGTAAGTGAAATCATACAGACCTGAGTGGCTTTGGGGTGCATTATGTGAAACTGCTGGATACTGTGGGCCTGTAGGCTGAAGATGGATACCCCAATGGTACGGAAAAAACTCTGGGTGACTGTCCAGGCAAAGAGAAGTCTCTGTCTATTCTAGAGTTTTGAAAGTTGCTTACAATGTACTTCCTGTTTAGTTGGGTAATATTATATCCTTCTGTGGTCTTTAATGGAGTTGAAGAATTGATAGTTATGGTTTTCCTTAGTTGTGATAAAAGTTAAAGTAAATATAAATATTGTAACTATAATTCTTGCTTGACACCCATGTTATTATATGTAATTTTACTATATTAAAGTTAAAATCTTTCTTTTTATTTAAACAGAAAAGGGAAAGTGACGTGGAATTCCCTTCTGTATGCTGTGAATACCATTGGTTAATAAAGAAACTGTCTTGGGCCTGAGAAGAGCAGAATAGAGGTAGGCGGGAAAACTAAAATGAATGCTGGGAAAAAAGGAGGCGGAGTCAGAGAGAAACCATGGAGCTGCCTCCAGAGACAGACATGCTAAAACCTTGCCAGTAGGCCACAAGCCTCATGGTAAAATATAAAATAATGGAGATAGGTTAATTCTAGATGTAAGAGCTAGCTATCAATACACTTAAGTAATTGGCCAAGCAGTGATTTAATTAATACAATTTATGTGTGGTTATTTTGGAAGTCTGTACGGCCAGGAAACAAATAAGTGGCCTCCTTACAACACAGAGAAACATAAAATAGTATCAGGAAGAAATTCCAGTGAGTACTGAAATTTACCCACATTTAATTTTTAAATGTTTAAAATGTTTTTAATTGTTTAAAATACCCCTGACCCAAAAAGGTAAGATTAAGATGAAAGACTGCATTAAAACAATACAAGGAAATGATCATACAAATTGAAGGTCATCAGCTACTTAAACATTCTGTTACTAGAACAAAACAAGTCACACTTATACTCTAGACCAAAACGTTCTGTAGGCAAACCACACCCTGGGTGAAATTCAAAGTTATATCCTTAAGGGAACTGGAACTTAGTTGGATCCTTAAACTTCTTTTGATGTAGGAACAGATCTACTTCTCTATTCCTGGAGTACAAGGTCTGGCTAATAGTCATACCTGTTGACAATAACCTTGAGAGAGCAGAACTCTAATCTACAGATAGGTGGGACCTTTGTTTGACATAGAAGCACAGTAACCTTGTAGGAACAAGAGATAAGTTCCAGCTCTCTGACCTGTGGTCAATGTGGAAATGAGCTCATATTTTCAGGCCTTCACATGCCTTGCTATTGACAATTCAGCTTTTATTAGACCATTGGGTGTTCTAGACAGGGAGAGTATCAGGGATTCACAGAGTTAAACAAATGCAACATAAACAAAAGTCATACACCTTAGCATAACATTTCTAACACTGGGGTGATTTCACCTTTCTCATGATTTTCCCACTTCCACAACTTTTCAAAGAGAATTTTTGATTCTAACATAGTGAATTAAGGTTTTCTATTATCATGGGATATGCTCTCCATATTACATACATCTAGGCATAGACAAGAAGGCCAGAAAGGATTTTGGTTTAAAGGAATACTTACAGGCTTGGCCTTTTATATTGTCTGTATTTTTCTAGAGAGACCTGGGTATGTGCACTTTTATTGTTGGTTTTATTTGTTATGTAGCAATCTGTGCAGTGCAACTTTTATTTTGTTTCTGTTGCTGTCCAACCTTTGTTGAATTAGATCGAGTGTATAGAGTCTATAGATCAGGTTACACACTCAGTGTTTATTCTGTATTTGGATTGTTGGAATGAGGGTGGTTGCAATTCAGCAGTAAGTAAGAAAGATTGACTATGAGACAAATGAATGGATGTTCTCGACCTCAAGAGCCATACCTAGGAACATGAGAATGGTATGGGTGGCCTGAGGCCTTAGGAAATCACCAGGGGTGGCCAGCAAACAGGGTGTGTAGTCAAAGCAAAGCCTGGAGATTGGAGATAGCATGGTCAGGCAGGTTGCAGTGACTCAGCAGGCTGAATTTATGCACAGATTACATTAATCTAGGACAGACTGGACCTGGCACATGATGAGTGGTCTGGGAAAGAATTGGACATTGGATGTTGTGTGGCCAGGGTAAAGTGAGTGGAGCTGAGCAAACTGGGCTGTTAGGATGTGCAATCAGGGTCCACCTTTACTTCATGAATAATGGTCTCTCTGTGACCTGGAACTTATTGCTAAGCTAGACTAGCCAGCAAGGCCGGGGATCCACCTGTTTCTATCTATCCAGCATTGAAATTACAAGTGTATATTAACCTATATTTTTAGGGGTTTGCTGATTTTTTTTCTTCTTTTGGGTTCTGATCTTAAAACTGAACTCAGATCCCATGTTTTCACAAGCCCGTTCTGAACTGAGGCATATATCCAGCCCCAACTAAAAAATGATTACATGTGAATTTTTTCTTTGGAAACTAAATAAAATTTTACAATTGCTGCACATTATATACAAGATTAAATTAAAATAATTACTTATAACTATTTTAAAAGTTTATCTTTTCTATAAAATTATTATATACCAAAAAACCACTGTTAGTATCATATTAGAAAGATAGATAGATAGATAGATAGATAGATAGATAGATAGATAGATAGATAGATACCATCACATATCACTGCCATAGCTGTAGGCCATTCAAACTCAGCCTAAAACTATTTCATCTGGGTAGCAGAAGATCTTTCAGAGGGGTGAGTTTGCTCCTGACTCACGGCAGAAACCCAGCAAGGAGGAGCTCAGACATTCCCCGACCCCCTTGACTCCCTGGTAATTCTGCACGGGCTGTTCCACCCTGCTAAGCCCTTTTGCCTCCTATCCCATCCCAGTTTACACCCAGGAACCCCTTCCCTTATTCTTCTCTTCCTCGGGGCCATAAAATTTCACAGCTCAGCCTGCTTGGGCACTGGGACTGGGTGGTAAGTGCAACCTGGCAGGAGGGAATTCTTGTGTTTCAAGATCCTGACTGCAGAAAGGTAGGCCTTCTGTCAGTGAGGTCCCTGGCCAACAAGGGAACCTGACCTTGTACCAGAAGATCCATTAGAGAGCATTTGAAGGAAGGGATGGGCAGGTGCCAAGGCAAAAATTCCTCCAACAATCTGAAAAACAAAATGAAAACACCAGATCCCAGTGACCCTACAACAAAAGGACTTGAACACCCTTATCCAGAAGAAATGGAAAAAAGTGCCATTATGAAAGCAATAGAGTACATTAAGCAGGATGTGAATATCTCCCTTAAAGAAATGGATGAGAAGTATAACAAAAAGTTTGAAGAAATGAGTAAAGAAATGGATGAGAAGTATAACAAAAAGTTTGAAGAAATGAGTAAATCCGTAAATGATATCCTGGGAAAACAAGAAAAACAATCAAACGGGTGACGGAAACAGTTAAAATATTAAAAATTGAAATGGAGGCAATGAAGAAAACACAAACCAAGGGCCAGCTGGATATGGAAAATCTAGGTAAATGAACAGAGACTACAGAATCTAGCATAATCAATAGAATACAAGAGATAGAAGAATGAATCTCAGATTCTGAAGACACCATAGAGAAAATAAACGCTCTGATCAAAGAAAACAGCAAATCCAACAAATTCTCAACACAAAACATTCAAGAAATCTGGGACAAAATAAAAAGACCAAACCTAAGAATAATAGGAGTAGAAGAAGGAAAAGAATTGCAGATCAAAGGCCTAGAAAATATATTCAACAAAATTATAGAAGAAAACTTTCCCAACCTAAAGAATTATATTACTATGAAAGTTCAAGAAGCATGCAGAACACCAAATAGACTGTATCAAAAAAAAAATTCCTTGCCATAATAATCAAAACACAAAACATACAGATTAAAGAAAGAATATTAAGAGCTGCAACGGAAAAAGGTCAAGTAACTTACAAAGGTAAACCTACCAAACTTACAACGGACTTCTCGATGGAAAACATGAAAGCCAGAAGGTCCTGGATAGAGGTACTGTAGAAGCTAAGAGACCATGGATACAAGCCCAGACTACTATACTCAGCCAAGCTATCATTCACTATCAACGAAGAAAACAAAATATTCCATGATAAAAAACAAATTTAAGCAATACATAGTCACAAATCCAGCCTTACAGAAAGTAATAAGAGGAAAATCATAACCCAAGGAAGCCAACATTCCCAACACTGCCTACAATAACTCAGACATCTAGCCACCCTTCACAAGCACAACTCAAAGAATGGAAACACACAAACTCTACTACCCAAAATAAGTAAATAAATAAATAAATAACCGGAGTCAACAACCACTGGTCATTAATATCACTTAATATTAATGGACTCAATTCACCTATATAAAGGCACAGACTAAGAGATTGGATACGAAAACAGGATCCAACATTCTGCTGTTTACAAGAAACACACCTCAACCACAAAGAAAGACAGCTACTCAGAGTAAAGGGCTGGGAAAAGGTTTTCCAAGCAAACGGACCTAAGAAACAAGCAAGTGTGGCCATTCTAACATCTAACAAAATTGACTTCAAACTAAAATCAATCATAAGAGATGGAAATGGACAATTTTAACTCATGAAAGGAATAATTCATCAGGAGGAAGTCTCAATTCTGAATATCTATGCCCCTAATATAAAAGCACCCACTTATGTAAAAGAAACACTTCTAGAACTCAAGGCAGTCATCAAACCACATACACTAATAGTAGGAGACTTCAACACACTTCTCTCATCAAGGGACAGGTCAATCAGACAGAAACCTAATAGAGAAATAAGAGATTGGAGGTATTGAATCAAATGGACTTAACAGACATCTATAGACCATTCCACCCAAATAGGAAAGAATATACCTTCTTCTCTGCAGCTCATAGAACCTTCTCAAAAACTGACCACATACTCAGTAACAAAGCAAACTTCCACAGATACAAAAAATATTAGTAACCACCTGTGTCTTGTCGGATCACCTTGGATTAAAGTTAGAATTCAACAACAATGCTTCCCCCAGAAAGCCAACAAACTCATGGAGCTGAACAGTCAACTACTGAACCAGCCCTGGGTCAAGGAAGAAATAAAGAAAGAAATTAAAATCTTCCTTGAATTTAATGAAAATAAAGGCACAACATCCTCAAGCCTATGGGACACTATGAAAGCAGTGCTAAGAGGAAAGTTCATAGCACTAAGTGCCCAATTAAAGAAAACAGAGAAAGCACACATTGTAAACTTAACAGCACACCTAAAAGCTCTAGAAAAAAAAGAAGCAGATTCACCCAGGAGGAGTAGAAGACTGGAAATAATCAAACTGAGGGCTAAAATCAACAACAACAACAAAAAGACACAGAAAACAATCCAAAGAATCAATGAAAGAAAAGGCTGATTCCTGAAGAAAATAAATAAGATTAAAAAACACCTATCCAAGCTAATCAAATGGCAGAGACAACACACAACACGCAAATTAACAAGATCAGAAATGAAAAGGGGGACATAACCACAAAATCAGAGGAAATTCAGAGAATCATTAGATCTTACTACAAAAGCCTGTATGCCACAATATTGGAAAATGTAAAAGAAACGGACATTTTTTTAGATAAGTACCATATACCAAAGTTGAACCAAGACCAGGTGAACAATCTAAATAGACATGTTAGTTGCTAAGAATTAAAAGCTGTTATCAAAAATCTCCCTACCAAAAAAGCCCAGGACTGGATGGTTTCAATGCAGACTTCTACCAGAACTTCAGGAAGAGCTAATACCTATACTCCTTAATGTATTTCACAATATAGAAAAAGAAGAGTCATTGCCAAATTCTTTTTATGAAGCTACAGTTAACATGACATCAAAACCACACAAAGACACAACCAAGAAAGAGAATTACAGGCCAATCTCACTTATGAACTTCGACACAAAAATTCTCAAAAAAATCCTGGCAAACCAAATCCAAGAACACATTAGAAAAATTATCCATTATGATCAAATTGACTTCATCCCATAGATGCAGGGCTGGTTCAGCATACGCAAATCTATCAATGTAATCCATCATATAAATAAACTGAAAGAAAAAAACCTTTTCATTGGATGCTGAAAAAGCATTTTACAAAATTCAACACCCATTTATGATAAAGGTGCTGGATAGATTGGGGATACAAGGATCATACCTAAATATACATACCTAATATAGAAAAAGCAATATAGAGCAAGCCAACAGCTAACATCAAATTAAATGGAGAAAAACTCAAAGCCATTCCACTAATATCAGGAACACGACAAGGCTGTCCACTCTCTCCATACCTCTTCAATATAGTGCTTGAAGTTCTAGCAATAGCAATAAGACAACATAAGTGGATCAAGGGGATTCAAATTGAAAAGGAAGAAGTTAAACTTTTGTTTTTTTGCAGATGATATGATAGTGTACATAAGCGACCACAAAAACTCTACCAAAGAACTCCTACAGCTGATAAACACCTTTAGTAATGTGGCAGGATACAAGATCAACTCCAGAAAATTGGTTGCCCTCCTGTACACAAAGGATAAGGAAGCAGAGAGGGAAATCAGAGAAACATCACCTTTCACGATAGCCACGAATAGCATAAAATATCTTGGGGTAACTCTAACCAAGGAAGTGAAAGACCTATTTGACAAGAACTTTCAGTCTTTGAAGAAAGAAACTGAGGAGGATACCAGAATATGGAAATATCTCCCTTGCACTTGGATTGGGAGGATCAACATAGTAAAAATGGGAATTCTACCAAAAGCAATCTATAGATTCAATGCAATCTCCATCAAAATTCCATCCAAATTCTTCACAGACCGTGAGAGAACAATAATCAACTTTCTATGGAAAAACAAAAAACCCAGGATAGCCAAAACTATCTTATACAATAAAGGAACTTCTGGAGGCATTACCATCCTTGACTTCAAACTCTATTACAGAGCTACAGCATTGAAAACAGCTTGGTATTATCATAAGAACAGAGAAGTTGACCTATGGAATCGAATAGAAGACCCAGATATTAACCCACAAACCTATGAACACATGATTTTTGACAAGGGAGCTATAAGTATACAATGGAAGAGGGAAAGCATCTTTAACAAATGGTGCTGGCATAACTGGATGTCAACCAGTAGAAGAATGAAAGTAGATCCATATCTATCACCATGCACAAAACTCAAGTCCAAATGGATTAAAGACCTCAATATTAACCTGGCCACATTGAACCTGATGGAAGAGAAAGTGAAAAGTAGTCTACAAGACGTGGGAGACCACTTCCTAGGTAGAACCCCAGTAGCACAGACAATAAGAGAAAGAGTGAATAAATGGGACCTCCTGAAACTGGGAAGCTTCAGTAAAGCAAAGGATACTGTCAGTAATACAAAAATGCTACCTTCTGACTGGGAGAAGATCTTTACCAACCCCTCATCAGACAAAGGTCTGATCTCCAAAATATACAAAGAACTCAAGAAACTAGACACTAAAACTCTCATTAACCCAATTAAAAAATGGGGTACTGAACTGAACAGAGAATTCTCAACAGAAGAAGTTCAAATGGCCAAAAAGACACTTAAAGTCATGCTCAACCTCCTTAGCAATTAGGGAAATGCAAATCAAAACAACTTTGTGATAACATCTTACACCTGTCAGAATAGTTAAACTCAAAAACTCCATTGATAGCCTATGCTGGAGAGGAGGTGGAGTGATGGGAACACTCATCCATTGTCGGTGGGAATGCAAACTCGTGCAGCCACTGTGGACATCAGTGTGACAGTTTCTCAGGAAACTGGGAGTCAACCTCCCTCAGGACCCAGCAATTCCACTCTTGGGAATATTCCCAAGAGATGCCCTATCATACTACAAAAGTATTTGTTCAACTATGTTCATAGCAGCACTATTTGTAATAGCCAGAACCTGGAAACAACCTAGGTACCCCTCAATAGAAGAATGGTTAAAGAAGATGTGGAACATATACACATTAGAGTTTTATCAGTGGTAAAAAAAAAATGACATCTTGAATTTTGCATGCAAATGGATGGAAATAGAAAATGCTTTAGTGAGTGAGGTAACCCAGACCCAAAAAGAGGAATATCGTATGTACTCACTCATAAGTGGATTCTAGCCCTAATTAAAAGTCTTTGAGCCTATAATTCGTGATCCTAGAGAAGTTAAAGAAGGTGAACCTGAACAAAAACATATAGTTATCCTCGTGGATATTGGAAGTAGACAAGATTGCCAGGCAAACATGGGTGCACGGGGAGGGGGGTGGATGTAAGGGGAGATGAATAGAGAGAAGGGGAGGATTCGCAATAGCTTGGGGGAAAGGGATCGGTGGAATGGAGGAAGGATGGATATGGGAGCAGGGAAGTAAATATCTCAACTAAGGGAGCCATTTTAGGGTTTCCAAGAGACTTGATTCTAGAGGGGTTCCCAGGTCCAAGGAGAGATCCCTAGATTGTTCCCTGGGCAGCAAAGGAAAGGATGCCTGAACTGGCCTTGTCCCATAGCCACAATGATGAATATCTTGCATATCACCATAGAACCTTCATCTGGTGATGAATGGAGATAGAGACAGAGACCCACATTGGAGCACTGGACTTAGCTCCCTAGGTCCAAATGAGGAACAGAAGGAGAGAGAACGTGAGCAAGAATGTCAGGATCATGAGGGGTGCGTCCACCCACTGAGACAGGGACACTGATATAACAGGAGCCTATCATCGCCAGCTGGACTGGGAGTGATGGAGCATGTGATCAAAATGAACACTCTGAACATGGCTGGCAATGAAGGCTCACTGAGAAGCCAAGGACAATGGCATTGGGATTTAATTCTACTGCATGGACTAACTTTGTGTGAACCTGGTTTGTTTGGATGCTCACCTTTATAGACCTGTATGGAGAGGCGAGGACCTTGGCCTTCCCATGGGGCAGGGAACCCTGACTGATCTTAAGACTAGAGAGGAAGGGGGGGTGGGAAGGAGGAGAGAGGGAAGGGGTAATGGGGAGGGGGAGAGAAAAGAAAGACAGGGAAGAGGTGGAAATTTTTAATAAATAAATTAATTAATTAAAAAATAAATTAATTAATGAAAGCACTAAAATAAGTAATAAAAGCAAAGCAAATCATGAAATCATGTATCAGATAAAATTCTTTAAAATTACGAAAACATTCTAATAAACAATCATTATAAATTATAAAAAAACTATTTCATCTGAATTCTGAGGTACATTTCATAAATTGCTTTTATTATGAATATTAACACTTCCAGCAGATGCCAGAACTGATACCTCATCACAGATTAGGAAAAGAAGCAATGTACTCTGATGTAGGAGTCCCCTCTGTGTGCTGTGATTATCATTAATGAATAAAGAATTGGAGAAAATTTGGCATTTTTTCCAAAGAATTCGTCACAGTTATAAATGTACTATCTTATTTTTTTGACACCTATATTTTTCAAATCTGCTTAAGAATTTGTGTTATGATTCCTTCTGCATCTTTTATTACTACACATTGCTTTCACCCTGGTTTATATGATTTTACTACTGGAACATCAAAGATAAATTCTTATATCCTAACATAGTAGTGCTCTGACACACAACTGAGAGTCTTAGTGGATGTCAGGGCTCACTGGCTCCAGTATGGACTTTTAATTACTTCTTCCTGTATTTGGGAGAATTGTAAAAAATAATTTTATGCCTCTGTGCTTACAGCCTATGAGGATAACAATACACAGGAAAAAAGGAAAAGGAGGAGAAAATTTTCAAGCTGATGTTTGGGTAATCAAAGGAAATGGGCAGGTGTCATGGAACCTGAGCTCCTGAGTATGATTTCCAGCACACACACATGAAAAACTGAGAATGGTGCCTCTTCTGGGGCTGGATGAGGACAGACAGATATCTAGAGCCCACTGCTCTCAACCATGACCAAACCAGGGGCTCCAGGCATCAAAGAAAGCTTGTGTCCTCTAGTCAAGGTGGCAAGGTGGACAGCTCCCTGAAAATGGCATCCATGAGTGACCTCTATCCTCCACACTCATGTGAATACATGTGTACTCAAATATATAAGTGTACATATATTCAAGCAAGCTGGTCATAACCTGGGGAACAACATACAAGGCTTTACTCTGGTCTCTACATGTACATGACCATACACATGTGCTTATCCATGCTCCCACATACTTATACCCATACAGACATAAGCACATTCACATACTCATCCACATATGAATATATTAATATAGAACACAAGCAGATTTTATCTGAAGATTCAAATACCAAGTGATTTATCTTACATATTACGCTGTTAATTTCTTACTTTTGTTTTTATTTATAAAGAAATGAGAAGGCAGTGTTATTTGTAGACCATCTAAATACACAATACCTATGGCACACCAGGAATGGAATTTCATGTATACCTTTCAAATAAATTCACCTTCTGCAGACAATAGGTTTTAACATTTTTTTTCACTGCACAATTAGCCTGGTTGAGAACTTCAAGTCTGTAGAGTTATATGGCAGGCCTTCTTCTGTTTCTCATTCTGTTCATATCACATGTCACTGAGATTTATTCATGTTTTTATTGGCATCATCACCCACCACTATCATCACTAAATGCTACAAAGGATTCAGATAGATTTATTCATGCTCTTATGGGCATCATCATCATCAACTGTCATTGCTAAACACTATCTAACCCACAAATATAGCACACTCTGTTCCTCCACATACCTCACTGACTAGACAAGGAATTTTTAGGGATTAAATATTTGGTTGTTAATAGGTCAAGGTACAGGTTAATCTAGATTTTAATGTCATGATCATGTAGGGAAAAGTGTGTATCTAAAATTCTTTATTAAATCACCAACCTAAGTCCCTTCATTAAAAGGTCTTTTTCTGTTTGGTTCTACTATGTAATATGTCACTGTTCTTGGGCTCTTGTTTACAAAGCCTGCTGTGTGATATTCTATGTGAAACATAGTGGGACTTTACATATTGATCATGTTGTTGTCAATGGAATTTCAGTATCCTCTGTAATGGTCTTCACCTAAAACTGCAGCTAGCAAACTTGGAAGAGTGCATTCTTGTAGGCTGAACTGCCCCTTTCACTTGAGAATGACTTCAATAGCGCACATGCATTATCTCACATCTGAGCTGCAGTGATTTAATGTTAGCTATACATGTAGATAATTGCACCTGTTCACTGTTGTGTGTGTGTGGTTGAGATGTACACATGCATGATAACATCTTAGAAATTGTCCCTACAACCTCTGAAGGTCCATGCCATAGAATTTCCCCTTATTTGTAGGTATTCAAAGCAATGTAATGGTGCATTGTTACAAGCATTAAGTCTAAAAATATCTAAAGCCTTGCTAGGGAACTACAGAAAAAGTACACTCACTTACTATCAGTACTGGTTATCTTGTATACTTTGTTTTTTTTTAAAAAAAAATGTTAAGTTAAAATATAATTACTTAATCCCCCCCTTTCCTTTTCTTACTTAAACTTCTTCTACAAAGCCACCCCCATCCCCAGCAGAATACTCCTGCTATGCTGGAGGTCACACAGTACTAGAACCCCAGGAAAAACACCACCCACAGGCCCCTAACATCTTTGAAAACTGCCCAGCATCCCAGACAGCACCTCTCTCCTGAGGTCCATATCTAGGCCAACAATTCCAGCAGAAGATTCCTGCTCTACTGGAGACCAAGTTAGTACCCAGAAATCCAGAGGCCAAACAATCCACCAAATCCCCCAAAGAAACACCTATTAGACCTGAAGATTCGCTGGTCACCATGACCATGGGCCACTCGTGCCACAAAACCAGAGAGAAAACAGAAACCAGGATGAAAAACATCAAAAAGCATTCATCCAACAAGATAAACTCAGAAATTGACAGGTAAACACTCAATAATCCCAAAGAGAGATGACTATATGGCATCATCAGAGTGCATCTATCCTACATGTAAGCCCTGGATATTCCAACCCAGCTGAAACATAATAAAATGGCCTTAAATCCAATCTCATGAAGACAATAGAAGCTCCTAAACAGGAAATTAACAAATCCCTTAAAGAAATCCAGGAAACTACAAACAAACAGGTGAAGGCAATGAATAAAAATGTTTAAGACCTGAAAATGAAATAAGAAGCAACAAAGAAGGCACAAGTCAAGGGAATCCTGGAAATGGAAAATCTAGGTGTGATGGTTTGAAAGAAAATGGTTCACAAAGGCAGTGGCACTATTAGGAGGTGTGGCTATGTTGGTCTGTGATATTTGTAAATATGTTCTTGTTGGAGGAAGGGTGGCAATAGAGAGGAGGGCTTTGAGGGTTTAGAATAAAGCCACACTGAGGGAGGGAGTCTACTAGATGTTGCCTTCTGATCGAAATGTAGCCAGCACTATGTCTGATTTCACAACACCACATTCCCGCCATGATGATAATGGTCTGAACCTCTGAAACTGTAAGCCAACAACCTCAATGAAATGTTCTTTTCTTTATAATAGCTGCTGTGGTCACGGTGTCTCCTCATAGCAGCAGAAACCCTAACTAAGACAGAAATTGGTACCAGAGACTGGGGTATTACTCTGATAAGCCTGACCGTACTCTTGTTTGAAGGAATATGGACCATGTGCTTCTGCTCCTTTCTTCTGTAATTATAAGCATACCTAAGGAAGGATGGTCTTCAGGGTACATGACTTGGAGTATGTGACTTGGGGCACCTTGCTACCTAGACAACAGAATGCTAATAATTGGATGTCTCAGAGTTGACTATGAGTTAGCCTTTTGTAACATGATGATAAGGTTTTTGTTACCTTCTCCCCAATTACTTTGGGTATAAAAGCTGTAGAAAAATAAACTTGGGTGATTGCAGGGTCTGAGTAATCCCTGAAATACCCTTCCAGTACTGTATAATGGTTTCTTATTATTTTTATGCGTCTTGATATTCCTTACTTTTATTTCATCAATTCCCATGCCCCTACCTTGGTAAGAAGTATTTTTGTTGAGGTTGTTCCTTGACCGAGATAGAAGAGAAACTCTCAGACAGAGAAGATATAACAGAAGAAATTGATACATTGGTCAAACAGGATGTTGGATCTAAAAGTTCCTGATATAAAATATACAGAACACCAAAAAGATTGGACCAGAATCCCCCCTCCCACATAAATATCAGTAATTAATAATCATTGGCAATTAATATCTCTTAATATCAATGGACTCAGTTCCCTAATAAAAAGATACAGGCTAACAGAATGGATGTATTGGTAATTAATATCTCTTAATATCAATGGACTCAGTTCCCTAATAAAAAGATACAGGCTAACAGAATGGATGTAAAAACAAGATTCACCCTTTTGTTGCATGCAAGAAACACACCTCAACATCAAAGACAGACATTAATTCATATTAAAGGATTTGAAAAGATTTTCCAAGCAAATTGATTCATGAAGCAATATAGTATGACCATTTTAATATTTAACAAAATAAACTTCCAGCCAAAATTAATCAAAAGAGAAAGGAAGGACACTTTGTACTCATCAAAGAAAAAAATCCATCAAGATGACATCTCAATTCTGAACCTCTATGTCCCAAATTATGGTTACCTTGCTATTTCAATTTCTGGAGCTTCTCACCAACTATGTGTTCCCTTTTGGATATTTCTGGCTTCTGTGGCTAATCCAAGTTATGTATTTCCATTTGAAGATTTGGAGTTAGGAACCTCTACAATTTCCATTGTAATTAGGAGGTCAGTGACAGAATATGTAGCATTTGTCTTTTGGGATCTCTGTCAACTCATTTTAAATAATCTTTTCTAGTTCTATCCATCTACCTGCAAAGTTTATGATGTCATTTTTCTTTACTTAGAAGAATAATTAATAATGTATAGGTGCCACATTTTATTACGCATTCATGTAATTAAATAAATTTTAATTTAATTTAATTAATTAATAATTAAATTTAAAATCATTTAAATTGTTTCCATTTTCTAGTTACTGTGAATAGAGAAACAATGAATATAGCAAGTGACTATCTGTGGAGTGGGATGTAGAGTTCTTTGGCATATAGCAAGAAGTCGCATAACTGGGTTGTGTGGTAAATTTAGCTTATGGCTTTTAATGACTCTCCATATTGATTTCCAGAGTAACTGTGCCAATTGTCATTCTCCCAACAGTGAATGAAGGTTCCTTTCACCCCACTAGCCCCCACCAGCATTTGTTGTTAGTTGCTTTATTGATTTTAGATACTCTAACTGGCATGAGATGAAATCTCAAAGTTGTTTCAATTTGCATTTCACTATTTTCTAAGAATGATGAGCAATTTTGAAATATTTCTTGACCATTTTTAAAACAACTCCATCTAGACCGTCCTGTCTCCTGAACATCTGCACTTCCTTCACCAGGAAGTGATGGAGTTAAAAGAGCTGTTTTAATGAGACTTGTGGAGATGGCCTGAAGTCAGGTTTCTTGGTGATGTCCATCCACTAGGGGGCACTGCAGAGTACCTAGAAATTACCTTTCCTTAAGTAGCCTAGAGATCTGAAGACCTGAGAACAGACATAAGGAAATGAGGCAATCCACTGACAAAGCAAAGAGTAGAGGTGATGCTGTAGAGATCACCCGGGTCTTTAACTCTCAGTCATTCTGTAGAAAATCACAGACATCTAGAGCCTGTTCAGTGGATCCCATGTGTCTATCTATCTATTTTAAGAACAATTCTCTGAACAGATGTTAGCAAAATAAAATCTCTCTGGACAGTATGAGGATGGACACTCAAGAGAAAACATCTCCACTGCTTTCTGTTTTGAGTTTTATGCTTATAACTTCCCTAATTCAAAGAAATAGAAATTATTTCAATACCATCATCTCACATATATGTACACACACACAGACACACACACACACACACACACACACACACACACACACACACTTTAAACTAGAAAAAGGAGAAATAACTACTTGAGAAGGAAAACTTACAAGTTATGGAAGGATAGAGAGGAGGAGCCTTAATGACTTGGAGCAGGCAGGCATTCATAGTCTGATCTGTATCAGCTGCGTTTTCCTGCACGGCACAGTGGAAGAGTTAGACAGAAGCCAAGAGACGGGAAATAAATCAAGGTAAAAACAGGGCAGGACATGCCTTGTTTTTCTTATAACCACAAAACTCTGTTGGAAACATTTTCTATGTACATGATGATCTTAAGAGCAAGAAATTCCTTGTATTCTGTTCCGTGCATTGCATGCTGATGTGTCAGTGTAATTTAAGAGTCCTGCCAGGACTTCCTTGTTGGCTATGTTGATCACAATGAAGGGTGGTCCCATGCCCAGCAGTAGATGGCCAACACAGGATGAATCCAATGATGTTATTGCATGATATTGCTTAGTGTGAGCATATTTTTGTCTTAAGTGGTCTTTTGTCTGTTTGTACGTATTTTGTGTTTTTAAGCGGTTTCAGGTGTGTGTGTGTGAGAGTTTCTTCATTGTTTTTTTTTTAATCTGTTCTGTTTGGGTTTTCTTTGTTTGCCTCTTTGATTTCTAAAAAGAGACAAAAAAAGAAAGAGCATGGAGTTGGGTGCGTGAGAAGGTCTGGAAGCTCTTGGAAATGATGGAGAAGGAGAGACAATGATCAGAATATACTGTTGAGAAAATTTCAATAAAAAAGTCAAAAATCTTGCTAGGATTCTGCAAAGCTGCATTTAATTCACTGGAGCCATAGTTCTCACACCAATGTTCTGCATTTATGAGTTCCCCTTCCTTACACATCTTCTCCCAAACTCCCCGTATGAGAAGTGATACATTAGAAATAGAGTGTCCTGGGCTCTACATCATTGTCCTCCACAATCGTGCAGTGGAGGTGGGTGGAGTTTCTTGTTCAGATGAAAGAGGAAGCTCAGTGATTAGGAGAGAACTGCTGTGTGTAAGCACAAGTGTGTCTGGGCACAAGACTTGACACCCTCATAGCTGGAGAGAAGACACCCCAGCAATTGAACAGGGGCCATGGAAAGGAAACTGGGAGCTGTGTTGTGGATTCTGTGGGTGTGGATTTGCTGTGAGTTGTGTTCACCTAAGTTGCTTTAGGAATTCTGCAAAGATGTCAGTGGTGAAGGGGGAATGACCCAAAACAGAGCCCCTGTGCAGTCATCCTCATGGTGTCTCTGGGGATATTTGATAAAATCCTTCATTAATTCTGAATTACTTTTCTGTTTCTAAGCAGGGGTGAGAGGAGGTGAGGTGGAGCAGAGTCCTTCAGCCCTGAGTCTCCACGAGGGAACCAATTCTGTTCTCACATGCAACTTTTCTACAACCATGAGAAGTGTGCAGTGGTTCCAGCAGAATTCCAGGGGCAGCCTCATCAGCCTTTTCAACCTGACTCCCGGAACAAAACAGAAAGGGAGGTTAAACTCAACCTTCAACTCTAAGGAGCGCAAGAGCACCCTGCACATCAGGGATGTACAGCTGGAGGACTCTGGCACCTACCTCTGTGCAGCAGAGGCACAGTGCTTCCAGCAAACCTGCAGCCTGGCCCCAAACTGTGGCTGGGTGTGCAGTTTACAGCCCCGCCACAGGCAGACTCTGCAGGAGAATTTGCACAGCTGTGACTTTATCAGATCTCCACCAACTACAAAGAAGGAGTGAGGAAACAGAAAATTACCACTGTAGTAGTTCACACTTAAACTCGGACAGATGTGATACTGACTTGTAGAAGGATAAAAGCTCTGGTAGCTTTCAGAAAGTATTCCTATACCATGAACACTATTCCACAGAGATGAAAGCTCTAGTTAGCCAGCTTCTCCGTGTTCAATTCGACATGCAGGTGTTGTCTTCCTAAATAGTGGCTTTCCATCAGCTTATGGAGAGCAACCAACAGCCTTGGAAATAGTCTGATTTGTTTATTTCCATGGGGACCCTTTTGTCAACAGGTCAGTTAGATGACATTCATTCTTGGCACTGTTTCTTTCATTTTTGGTAAAAGATGTCTAGTTGACAATTTGTCTCCCTATTATTTGGTGATCTCATTTCTATTTATTTCATTCATATATATCTCCAGGGAGCCGGAGATCACACGGCCCTGCTAATCGCCAGGAGAAGGGAAAAAGACCTTGGTACCTACAAGTCTCCCTTTAAAAATATATAAAAATATGATGACAAAACCTGCCTTAGGCATCACCGGGAAACAGTCAGGACAAATCTGGATCCATCGTCAGGATGACGCCTCAGGTTCAGACACTCCTGTTCTTAGATTGGAAAAGCCTGCCCAGTGATCTAGACCCATCTCTGGTCAATGCCATCCTCCAACACGTTCAGCCGGTTTTATGCTGAAAGATACTCCAAGGCGAATGCCTACTAGGGCCAGGCCATGGCGGACCTGAAGCCATTGACCAGGTGAAGACACTCCAGCGTACGTACACATAAGCATACCTGGAAGAGACAGTGCTTGCACAATATCTGAAACATTGGCTCAGAATAGAGCCCTTGAGTAGGGCTACAGCACTGGCAAATGGGACCCCTGGTATGACTAGTCAAACTAAATTAGAGCCAATTAATAATTTTGTATTTCGGGGTCCGAGAAAAAGCAGCAAATCTAAACCTGCGACCAGCAGAGGTCAAAATCCACACCCAGTTGTAAAGATTAACTACAGTGTCCAATTGTGAATTTAAATTACTTGTTATGGTAATTCTGTCTATCTGGCAAGGTTTTAGCCTTGAGCATCCAACACTGTAAACAAGGCAGGGGAAGTAGCTGTTTTTCCCTCAGGGGGTCAAGCAGCCTTGGCTGAAAGGAACAGATAACGGCAGAGCAAGACACAAAGCTGGGAAAGGGGTAAAATCAGGCACTGGATCATCTCTCAGGAATCTGCCAACTCCGCCGCCACCTCCGCCGCCATGTCCGTGGGATCTCTTGATCTCGCCTCGTCCTCAGGTTTCTGAACAGAGGAATCCACGGTCCGCACCAGACGTTAAGGGACTCAGATAGGGAGCTCTGCATCCTGTGGAAATACACAAACCGCTCCTCTGCCCCAAATTAAGACCCGGTCCGGACCATACCAAGTGCCGTTTGCCAGATTTTTCCACTTCACTAAGGGCTTCCCGGGGGAGCTAGGCTGCCAGTGATTCTCGGCCACCGTATGGGAGCCAGCATCCACAGTCAGAAAGTTTAAAATGTATAAAATGAACTATAGATGCTCTCTGGGGGGAGAACTGTAATCCCCCCTTTTAGTTTTGTGCAGATAAGCCATAAGAGTGCAGTGGGTCCTCTCTACGACTGCCTGCCCCTGGGGGTTATGGGGTGTACTGGTTTTGTGAGAAATATGAAACTCCTGGCAGAACTTAGCAAAACCAGCACTGGTATAGGCTGGTCCGTTGTCCATTTTGAGAGATTTAGGGACCCCCATGTAGGCAAAAGCCTGCAGGCAGTGGCTTTTAACATCCCGTAATTTTTCTCCTGTATGAGCTGAGGCAAAGATAAGGTGTGAATATGTGTCCACAGTTATGTGAACATACTGCAAACGTCCAAAAGAAGGAATGTGGGTAACATCCATCTGCCATAAATGGTTGGGAGCCAGCCCACGTGGGTTAATTCCCAAATGGGGAGCAGTTAAAAGTTCTACACATAAAGGGCACTTCTTAACAATATCAGTGGCTTGCTCCCGAGATATTTTATAATGAAATCTCAAAGACCCAGCATTGAGATGAAAACGATTATGAGCTTTCTTAGCAGCTTCATAAGATTCTTGACTAACTGTATAAACCTGGCGAGTGAGTTCATCAGCCAAGGCATTGCCTTCACTCAGGGGGCCAGGAAGATCGCTATGTGCCCTCAAATGTCCCACGTATATGGGAACAGACCTGGCCCAAAGCAATGCCTGAATAGCCAGAAGCTGAATCTGGACTCGAGACACAGAAGCAATATAAGCTGCAGTTTCTAAAGGTGCAAGAATTTTGCTAATATACTGACTGTCAGTATAGAGGTTAAATGGAATGTCAGCCTATTTTTCCAGGGCCAGTTGTACTGCGATTAATTCAGTTATCTGAGCAGAGTTAGTATCAACGGCTCGGGTGCAAACATCAGGCAAGGAGAACACCACAGCTCTTCCTGTGGAGGAGCCATCAGTAAATACATTCCTAGCCCCAGCCAAAGGCTTTAATGAAATAACTTTAGGGAAACACACCGGATGATTCTTGAAAAAGGTGACTAGCTTATTAGAAGGGTAATGATTATCAAACTTACAGGGATTGGTGCATAGAAATAAGGTCCAATCTTCAGCAAAATTCTGCAGCCAAGTTATTTCTGACGGGGTATATGGTGTAATAACTTTATCAGGTAACATACCAAAGGTTTGCAAACACAGTTTATATCCTTTCTGAATAATGCGCAGCACAGCTGATGGATAAGATATAACAATTTTTACAGGTGACACGTGTTCATGCACCCATAGGATTGGCCCTGTTTGCCAAAAAACTCCAGTAGGGCTATGCTGGGAAGGAAAAATTATTAAGAACAGAGGTTGATTATAGTCTATATACTGGACATGAGCAGAGGCAAGCCTTTCTTCAATCAGTGAAATACACTGTCTTGCCTGGGGAGTTAACTCTCGAGGGGAAATTGGGTCTGAGTTTCCCTACAGGATGTCAAAAAGCGGCTTTAGGGTTCCAGTAGGGATACCCAAACAAGGCCGGATCCAATTGAGGTTCCCAAGCAGCTTTTGAAATTCATTTAAAGTTTGTAACTTGTCTAGGCAGAGAGTGACTTTTTGAGGTTTTACTCCTGTTTGCAACAACTGATGCCCCAAATATTGATATGGGAACTGCTGTTGTACCTTATCAGCAGCAATCACCAACCCAGCATGTGCTAGACACTCTTGCAGGTCAGCAAAGGCCTCAAGAACTATTTTTGGTTCCTGTCCAGTGAGAACTATGTCATCAATGTAGTGGATCATATACAATTGAGGATATTTCTGTCTGATTGGGGCAATAACCCTTGCCACAAACACCTGACAAATGGCTGGACTACATGACATTCCTTGTGGCAAGGTTTTCCACTGGTAGCATTTGAAAGGCTCTATGAGATTTGTGGAAGGCACACTGAAAGCAAATTTATCAGAGTCTTTTGGATGCAGGGGAATGGTGAAAAAACAATCCTTCAGGTCAATAACTAACAGATGGTATCCTGCAGGGATACCCACCGGCTGTGGCAAACCTGGTTGGGTGCTTCCCATTATTTCCATGCAATCATTTATGGCTCTGAGATCCTGCAACAATCTCCATTTACCTGATTTCTTTTTAACCACAAAAATAGGTGTATTCCAGGGGGAGGTGGAGAGCACTATATGCCCCACCTCCAGCTGTTCCTGGACCAAGGTCTGAGCAGCCAGTAGTTTCTCCTTACTAAGGGACCATTGCTCAATCCACACAGGTTTTTCAGTTTTCCATTTAATAGGTATATAATCTGACTGCTCTGCAATGGCCCCTAAGAAAAATTTCCTAGCCCTGCACGTTGTCCAGGCAATTGCTGGATCAAGTTCTTGTCGACTAAGGCCTGAACGTCTTCCTGGAGATTTTTTCCCAGACCTCGGCCGGGGACAAAGCCCTGATTAGCTAGCATGCGCCACACAGGTTCCGTTGTCAGCACCGCTCCCATAGCCTGTAACACATCTCTTCCTCACAGGTTAAGAGGAAGGTGTTCTAGAACATAAGGTTTAAAAACGCCAGCATGGCCCTCTTCGTCCTCCCAATAAAGGTATTGCGTGCTGCGCTCCAGGGAGCTGACTACACCGACCCCCTCTAACGCAGTGCAGGCCAGCTGAAGGGGCCAGGTAGCGGGCCAATGTTTCTTAGCAACCATGGACGAGTCAGCCCCGGTGTCAGGGAGACCCGTGAATTTCTTCCCACGGATGGTTAGAGTGAGAGCAGGGCGGTCCTTTAGGCTAGAGACCCAGAACGTCCCAGGGGTCTCTGGGGAAGAGAAGTCCCAGGGGATTTACTGGAGTCAAGCCTTTCACCTCCTCCTCGTACTTGTTTATTTAAAGGATTAGCAGAGTGAAAACTGCGCAGGAGAACCAGTTGGGCTATCCTCTCCCCACGGGGGATGACAAGGACCCCCACGGTGGCTTCCACCATAACTTTAATCTCTCCCGAATGATTGCTGTCTATAATACCTGGCAAAACTTTAATTCCTTCAAGCACAGAACTGCTTCGGCCCAGCACTAACCCTACAGAGTTCTCTGGAATGGGTCGAAACACCTCAGTCCCTAATGCTTGTGCCCCCATCTGCGGTGTTAACACTGCCCGGGCAGAGGCGCAGAGAGCTAATCCTGCACCTCCTGGGGTACTTCGGGCAAGTTCGCAGACAGTGAGGCGCTTCTTTGAGGGACGAATCTGATCTGAGCATTTGGCTCGCTCATAGCCCCGTACACTTGCATTTTCGGGGCCCTAGGCCGGCCCCTTCTCCCGTTTTTTGACACAGGTAGGGGAATGCCCTGACTGTCAGTTTTAGACCAGCAGTTGCTTGCCCAGTGCGTTCCTTTCTGGCATCTGGGGCAGACACCAGGGTTACTCCTGGAAGGATCAACCACTCCTTTAATAGCTGGGCAGTCTTTTCTAATATGCCCGGGCTTCCCACACTGAAAGCAATTTTTTGATCCAGTTTTGGCTGCAACCTCCCTAGGGGCAGAAGTGACCACCTGTCCCACCACAGTAGAAGGAACTATGCCTCTGCACAGATGAATAAAATCATCCAGGCCCTTGTTTCTATGCAGGCGCAAAACTTCCTGGCAAGATCTGTTAGCATTTTCATAGGCTAATAGCTTTACTGCTGGCAAGTAAGAATTAATATCCCCAAGAGTACGGCTGCCTACCTCTAAGAGGTGGTTTATAAATTCAGAATAAGACTCTGTAGGTCCCTGTACAATTTTTGAGAGTAGTTCTCCTGTTCCTTCAACTGGTAGAGATTTCCATGCCTTTATCGCTGCGGCAGCTACTAGAGCGCAAACTGCAGGATCGTAAATGATTTGCACTGTGAGATCAGAATATTGACCCCCTCCAAGTAACTCATCAAGGTCATGCTGGGAGAAACTGGCGGTGGCATTAAGCCCCGCGGTTTCCTTGCAAATCCTTCGCAAGTCATCTCTCCACAGTAAAAATTCACCCCCAGAGAGACAGGCCTTGCAAAGTTGTATCCAGTCGCTGGGCATAAGGTTGAGCTTAACAAAGGACTCCAGCAATGTCACAGTGAAGGAAACGTGAACACCATAAGCAACGACCGCTTCCTTCAATTGCTTGACAATCTTAAAAGTCAGAGAGTCAGGCTGTCTAATGTTAAGTACTTGCTGGCCAAGAGTTCCTTCAGTGGAACAAATTGCCCTATCTCTACCAAGATTATCAGGCCTGTTTGAAAACTCCCGAGTTCCCGCCTCCAGATTTACAGGGGCGAAAGCTGTAGCACAACGGTTTGGGGTGGCAGAAAATGCTCTTTGCGGAGGAGGCCTAATGGGGGCATCTCTGCTAGTGGCCCCGCCTTCCTCCTTCTCTAGCTGTTTGGTTAGAAGTGTGATTTCGCCTTCTAATATTTCCTCTTCTTCATCTAAATTATCAATGCTTTTGACTTCTTGATCCTCAAAACTCCTGATAGAGCTCACAGATTCTACTTTCTGAATTTCCTCAAGGATTTTGTTCAAAACCTCTAACTGTTCCTTCACTAAAACATCTTCACTAAGGAGGGCATCTCTGATAAGACACCATAGCAAATAGATCGCTAGAGGGACGGCTTTAGTTCCCCGTTCTCTCTGTGCAACACGTAGATCAGCCCTAACTTGTTCCCAGTCCTCGATATTAAGGTTCCCAGTCAGAGAGAACCAAGGACTGAGCTCTGAAATTACCTTGTGCTGTGTCACCTTTGATCCTGGTGCCTAGTTTTTCCACAAGCTGCAGTAGCTGATCTGCTAATTGCCCTTCTAACTCTGGAGTGGACATTTCAGCACCCATTTTCCTAAAAATCAAACTATTCACCCCCTTATCACACGTGCACAATTGCACATTACAAAACTGGCCAGATTCCAGATCGTGGGGGACCCTCACCTCTTTTGGGGTTCTCGTGGTGGATCCACTGACAGCAGGACGCAATTCTTCAATTCTTCTTCAAAGCCGACCCAAGGGACGCCATCTGTAAGACCCCGCACTTTTCTGTGGATACCCACACCCAATCCAGGCGCGTGCCTTCCCGAACTCGGGCCCATGAGAATGGACGATTGTCCTGAGGGTTTAAAGAGACACACACACAAAAAAAGGACCTTACTCATTTACCAAGAGTAAATGGCAACTTTATTAAACTCAAGTCGGGTATTTATAGAAGTGGGCAAGCAGGATCAAAAAGGGCAAGGCCTCCTCCCAAAAGAAGCAGGAAGGAGAATAAAGGCCCCGGCGCCTCAGGCAGAATCAGCCGGGGGAGACCAGGCGTGTGGAGCCCACTGCTAAAACCTTGAATACAGGTGGAATCACCATAACAAAGAGAGTCAGGTTCTTCCTAAGCTAACCCCTCAAGCCAGTGCTAGTACAGAATCTCCAGGGAGCCAGAGGTCACACGGCCCTGTGAATCGCCAGGAGATGGGAAAAAAGACTTTGGTACCTACAATTTTAGCTATTTGAGATTTTTTGTGTTTCTACATGAAGCAGAAGATTGATTTTTTTCTATTTCTATGAAGAACTGAGCTGGAATTTTGATAGATCTTGGCAGAGGCTCATTCCTGGATGCCCAGAACCAAAATAACCACACAGACACTATATTATTTGCAATGTTGTTTAACTAATATCTTAAACATGTTTCTAGCTAGCTCTTACATCTTAAATTAACACATTTCTATTATATTATATTTACCAAGTGACTCTTGGCATACCAGCAAGGTTCCAACTAAAGGTTCACATCTTTCTTCTCTGGCAGCTGTATGGTATCTCATTAACTCTGCCTACTTTCTCCCAGCATTCAGTTTAGTTTTAGTTTGCCACCAGCAAACAGCAAGAAGCTGTGTTAAACTCTGTATTTTTTGTGTAGAATTTCTTTTCAAGTACTCTCAGGTTTTATGTGGATTTAGTTGGCCACATAGGTGCCAGTTGTTGCAAGGAGCTGCTTGCTTGTCCCAGGGGTCCTGATCCAAAATAATCACACAGAAACTGTACTAGTTAAATCACTGTTTGGCCCATTAGCTCTAACTTCCTATTGACTTACTTTTACATCTTAATTTAACCCATCTCTAGTAATCTGTGTATTGCTACGTGACTGTGGTTTACCGGCAAGGTTCTAACTGGCATCAATCTCAGGCTTAGGATCCATGGCTTCTCTCTACACCTCTTCTTCCCAGCATTCCATTCAGTTTTCCCCACCCATTTCTGTTCTGCCCTCTCAACAGGCCAAAGCAGTTCCTTCATTCATTAATCACAGCATACAGGGGGGGAATCCCACATCAATATCAATAATTCAGCCTAGATTCTGTGGGAGTGAGCAAAATGGATGGTAATATCCTCAAGATAAAATGACTTCTGAGAACTTCCCTAAGAGTGGTTCCTATGTGCATTTGTGATTCCAGGCCAACTTCTCTGGAAGACAAGATGCAAGCATAAAGACGTCATACCTGTATTGTCAACAGAAATTCACTTAAATGGAAACAGCATTGTCTTCTTGCATCTGAAAACCCGCAAGAGATCTAAAAGTCTATTTTGTGTATCATAGCTCTCAAGGAGAAATATTAGCATATGTATCTGTCTCCAAGAAAAGGAGAACTTGCTAGATGAATGACCTGAGCATTCTGTGATAAGGAAGTATGTCAGTAAATACAATTCTAGACATAAGAAATATCTCTCTCTCTCCCTCTCTCTATCACACACACACACACACACACACACACATAAACACACACACATGAATACATGATATATGTGCATATATAATTTGCATATGAAAACATCATCATACATATACATTTAAATATGACACATTATAAATAAGCTTTGTTAGATTTATAGTTAGGAAACAAGCCTACTAGTGTGTACAAATACCGTTCTTGATCTCTGAGTACTAGGACTCACTTGATATGACATATTAGTATTTTATATTTCTGAGTCCCTCACAAGTCAGAGAATACTTAAGCAGAGGCCTCTCTGGTTAAGGATACAACCACAAGGTGGTAGTAGACCTCAGCTGCTGGGGTATGCAGAGAACTCACTTCCTTATATGCTAAATGTGTAGGCTTAGGGCAAAAACACAACCATCTTCCCAATGGCTGAGTGAATGATTCAAGAGGTAGAATTGTTTCTGAAAAAGAACAACACCCTGGAAGCTGTAGCATGTCATCACAATCTATACTGGAGCTTAATTGAACTGGAATAACAATGAAGACATATCTTTCTACTTCCTTCATTATTCTGTGGCTGCAGCTGAATGACAAGTATTGTAAGACCATATAGTACTCAGGGGGTATTTCTGAGATATCCAAAGGGGATTCCATCTTATACAGGTTTTTTCTAGCTACTGTATAAAAAAAGAATCATGGATAGTAATGAACTGATAACTGTTCTCCTTTCTTTCCATCTTTCTGCATAGGGGTGAGACACAGTGAGCATGGGAAACAGCATCCTTCCACTATGAGTCCAGGAGGGAGCCAGCATTGTCATCAGCTTCACATATGTAAACAGTGTCTCATCCTACTTTCCTTTGTATAAGCAAGGACCTGGAAAGCATCTTAAGCTCATTACTGACATTTGTTCAATTATGAGAAAAAAAGTAGAATCAAAGACAAGTTTCACTCAATAAAAAAAAAGCCAAACATTTCTCCCTGCACATCAGATACACAACCTGGAGAATCTACTATGTACTTCTTAGCCACAAATACATGCTTCTCCCCCAGGCACCTGCAGCCTGTCCTCCAACCTGCCCCAGAGCCTGGAGATCCAGGCACATCCTGAGTCACAGGCTTTTCAGTGCAGCATTTTTCAGTTGTTAGTTTGCAAGTGTCAACTACAGTATAGACATTAAAAACACAAAATAAGAAAGTTAGCTTCAAATCACTCAAAATCATATTGGACAGTCTTCTCTTTGCTTAGTTTTGAAAAAAATTTTAAACATTGAAATGCAGTTTCATCTTTCCCTTCCTCTGGTTGAAGCATGTGGTGATTGTCACAGAGAACCAGAACTCACTGTTCTGTAGAGAAGAAAAGAGTGCAGGACATTCAGCCCCTGATGGTATGTCTCCATCACACACCCTCCTCCCAGGTCAGAGGTCACTGAGGAAGAAAGGGTGGAAAGAATGTGAGAGCCATAGATGGGGATGACTACAGGGAGACAGTGTTATCCGGACACATCATGGCAGCAGCACATATGAACTCACAGAAGTTGACAGCACACATAGGACTTGCAAAGAACCAGGGCAGAAGCAATTCCAGCAAGCAGAGGGAAAGTGGGCATTCCCACCCTTAGATAAGGGAAGTTGGTAGCGACTGATTGAGAGAATCAAGTTTATTTATCGGTGCAGTCACTAGTGCATAGACTATCTTCCACTGAAGGTCACATATTCAAGACTATATGGGCTGTACAAACTGCAATGCAAACCTTGATGTATTTTATTTTATGTCAGAGGCAAGGGACACAAAATTGTGTTGGTAAGAAAAAGTGGATCAATCTGGCAAGATTGATGGGGGGGCAGGTTAGTATAACAAAAATTCATTGCATAACATTCTACAAGAACTAATAAAATGAGAAAAAGTACATATATTTTGTCAGCGGTGTGTGTGTATACTCTTTAATGTACACTCATCACACTAAATACCACAGGATACCTACAGTTCAGTAACATTGGTGGTTTCAGTCACCCTCTGGGGATTTTATACCTGTCTCCTTTGGGTGAGGTTTCAAATTGCCCACAATGTGTTATGCATGCATGTGTGGTAGTTTAAAGGGAAACCAGAGGAGGGAGATGCCTCTTCACATATGATTAACATCTCATCCAGATGGTGGCGTCACATGGCAGACTGTCATTGTGCAGAAGGAGGTCTTTGTTTATGAGTTTCAATAAGGTTCCAAGACTTGCTCTGTAAGTTTGGTAAACGCAAGAAACAAGTGTCATTGACCTCTATGAACATGCTTCTTGACACCTGGTCAATTCTGCTGCTCCTCTTAATGCTCAGTAAGTTACATTTACCTTAAGTGGTGGTGATGTTATTTTCTTACAGCTATGAAAGTCTTTACCTTTGCTCTCACATAGCAATGTTATTCCTCCTTATTTATTTATTTACTCACTCATTCATTTGTTCATTTATTTATTTTCAGGGATGAGCAATGGAGACTCAGTGACCCAGACAAAAGGCTTGGTTACTGTCACAGAGGGATTTCCTATAAAGATGAACTGTACCTATCAGACTACTAATTTACTTCCTTTCCTTTCTTGGTATGTGCAATATCTCAACAAAGTCCCTCAACTACTGCTAAGAAGTGCCACAGACAACAAGAGGACAGAGCACCAAGTTTTCCATGCCACTCTCCATAAGAGCAACAGATCCTTCCACCTGCAGAAGTCCTCAGTGCAACTGTCGGACTCTGCCCTGTACTACTGTGCTCTGAGTAACACAGTGAGGGAGACAGCAGGGGAAGCTGCACACAAACCTGTCAGGTGATGTCTTTATTGGGAGGGAGATTCTCAGAGATCCCTGATGAAATCCAGAGTTTACATCCTGAATAATTCCTCCTGCTGTATTATCCAAACAGCCTTATGTATCAAAACATAAACTGAGGGATACAATCATTAGCATTCTGTTTCCTATGTAACCAGGTGAGTGTCTTTTAGTCATGCCCACATCTACCTGTCTACTCTATACAGCTAGCTATACTAGCATACGCTAGCTGTCACATAGGCTTAAATTAGCATCTCTATCAGGCATCCTCCAGATTATAAAGAAAGGAGCAAAACAACATTCTGATCTTTTGTTAGGTTAGCGACAGCCTGTCTGGAATGTTACTTGACCACTTCAGATGTGGTCTATGGATTTTGAGCCTGGCTGTCATACCATATAGAAATATGGGCCGACACAAACTAAGGGTGCAGAAGGGCTTAAAGGAGTGGCCCTGTGATGGAGGGCTGTGTGCTTTCTCTAAGTGGGGCTTGCTCAGAATCCTGAAATACAGCAACAAATTTCAGATCAAAGTCCTAGAAACCTAGGAATCTGTGAATTTTCAAACAGAGTAGGATGGAAGTCATTGCTAAAGAGAACCCATACTTTTATCCCCTGAAATACTGCTCTCTCCTAAATTGGAGGACCTCTAACAGAAAACATCTCTGTGAAAACCCTGATGTGGACTTGCTGTGTTCCTGGAAGTGAGTTGGTCTGCATGGCTCAGAGGCACAAGTGGCTCCACCATGTTGGACTGTGCAGAGCTGAACCAGAACTATTGTATTAAAATAATAGTGCAGATTAATTCTTAGACTGGGTGGTACCGTATTACCCCTACTAGTGGTGCAACTTAAGTTTTTAAGAAGAGCTTAGCATTTTAAGAAGTGCTCCTGGACAGTAAAGAATTACAGATTCACAATAGGACAAATTCAGACATAAAAGACCTCTAAATGGGTCACAGTGTTGGATAAATGTGTGTAAGCTTGGAATAGAGAAGAAAAAGAGTATAAAGAGTTATAAAGTAAAGCTAATGCTTAAAAAAGGTAAAGTCTTTAAAGAGACAGACTACAGATAGTCATAGATTAAAAGGAGTAAAAAAAAATGTAAAAATTGAAAATTCACAGAGTGTGGGTTATGTGTATTGTACTTTCTTTGAATTTTTTATTTCTCAGTTCTCAAAAAAAGATCTGATTTCTCCTTTGGTAGAATTTTGACTCAGATAAAAAAAATGCAACATTTTTTAAGCCTCAATCAATATTTTACCCAAACTATCCTAAAGATTAGAGGATATTAGTTGTTCTAATACTCTTTGAGACTGTGATAGGCTGACATGGTCTAAGCTTAGCGGAGAGATATTTTGAAGAGATTGTGTGTCAGCATATAATTTCTAGTCTCATTTCTCAAGAAATGATCTTTATATTGAAGACTTTATAATGTGTTCCTCTACTGTTATGAATGTACAGTGCATTGCCCCAAGTGGTCATCACGTGTAATAGCACACCAGCACTGCTGACCCTGTCACTCTGGAACACAGCACTCCTATCTTTATTTCCCCCAATCCACTTCCTTCTTATGTGGTCATATTTTGAACATTTAGTAGAAACCTTGACTGTAGTAGAAGTGTTCCAATTTTTAAAATGCATCCCAAAACTATGAATCCATCACACGTATACTTTATCATTATGTTCCTGTTTCTTCTTCTCCTATGTAGATTTCACTACAGTTATTTCACAGGCAAAAATTCTTTTTCTTTGTCTTTTTTTAATGTGTATGAAAGTGGGTCTATGTAAATATCTGGTACTTACCTATAGGTTCTGGGGAGAACAAAGGAGAGCATCAGGTCCCTTGAAGCTGGAGTTAGAGGCAGCTTTGAGCCATCTGAAGAAGACTCTGGGGAAGGAGCTATGGCCTCCTGAATGGACAAGGATCCTTATCTGCTGAGCCATCTCTCAGGCACCAGTAAAGGGTTTTTAGTCAGAACATGCATCTGTTTCCTGAGTAAAACTTTTAACTGTTGCTTTACCTAGTGTGCTAGGCTCTGTGTGCAACTGAGGTTTGTTCTCATGGGAGTGGTTGGTCCTCTCCTGCTTCCAGGATTCCTAACTGCATATAACACAAGGGTCATCTCAAAATGCCCCCCATGGTGTGCTACATCCAGACTCTCAGCCAGGTCTGATTTGGCAGGAGCTTCAGGCTCAGAAGGCTGGGAGAAAACTCTGCAGTGTTTGGCCAGACAGGCTTCCTGGGTGGGGCTGACTGGTTGCAGGAGGAGGACACTTCAGCAACCAACCTGACACCACAGTCCAGAGGTTGGTTATTTATTTCTGTCTACAGCTGCCAGATAAGCACCATGAAGAGGCTGCTCTGTTCCCTGCTCATGTTGCTGTGCACTCAGGTTTTCTGTGAGTGTGACTGTTCACTTTCAAGGGACAGAGATGATTTTGCTCAGTACATGGAGGGGTTAAAAGCAGCTCAAGGGTCCTGCAGAGCACTCACTTTCTCAAAGGATATGGGGTGAGTTCAGGATTCTGTGGATGCTCAGTGACCCCCATCTGTGTCTTTCTCTGTTTCTAATCAGGGGTGAACGGGCAGCAAGTGAAGCAGAGTCCTGTGTCCTTGGTGCTGCAGGAGGGAGAGCATGCAAAACTGCAGTGCAACTTTTCCACCTCTGCAAACCAAGTGCAGTGGTTTTACCAAAGCCCTGGGGGACACCTCATCAGCCTGTTCTACAATCCTTCTGGAGCAAAGCAGAGTGGAAGACTGAAGTCCACGACAGTCACTCAGGAACGCCGCAGCTCTTTGTACATTTCCTCCTCTCAGACCACAGACTCAGGCACTTATTTCTGTGCTGTGGATCCACAGTGCTCCCCACACACCTGCAGCCAGTACACAAACCTTCAGCTGGGCGGGTGTGGCCCACTCAGCCACTAGAAAGACATCAGAAAGTTGCAACAGACCTGCTGTGTTAATGTCCTTTTCCTGTATTGGTAGAGTTTCAACCTCAGGTAGATTTTGGCTCCAAAGTTTCAGGAATTTGGTTCATCTCCAATTCTCAATATACACTCCCTCCTAGAGCACAAATGTTCATCATAGAAATAAAATAGAAACAGATGAGAAAACAGAATTAATGTGATTATTTAAGCTGCAATGTGTAAAACTCATAAAGTATGAAGAGAAAAGGGAAAGAAAGGCAAAGGCAGGCTTCCAGGTAACCCTGCTATGGACAGGGTCTGGGTTAGTGAGGAGAAAACAAGGTGCAGCAACAGCAAGAACATCAAGTCATAGAAGATACAGAAAGTGCAGAGAGCTGGATGCTCTTGTTTCCTTTCTGTTGTGGTGATAAAGATCTCTGAGAAAAAGCAGCTTATAAGGTGGAAGACTTTATTTAGCTTTCACTTCATGGTCACAGTCCATCATTGGGGGTAATCAAGAAAGGAACTCAAACAGGAGTCAAAGAGAAATATATAGTGTTCAAATAACTTTAAATACAAAATCTAAAACTTTTCTTACAACTCATTAAAAAATAATGAATTATTCATTCCAAAATGATTCACATGAGCAGGCCCAGTGCAAAGAAATATATGTGTATAAAGACAAATGAATAGGACGTAGTTAGAATATGCTTGTTCAGTAAAGTTGTGGTTGTAGACTCTCCTCCAAAATCCATGACTTTACTAGCAGAGTTGGCCATTGCAGAAAACCACAACCAATCAAGATGCAAGGTTGTAAAGCCCAGCCACAATGGATATGTCTATAATTATAGGTTACTTGAGCTTCCCAGATAGTAACAATTCCTCATTGCCAATATGATTTACAAGAGCAAGGCTAGAAATGGTTGTTGCAGGGGATGACCACTTGTTCATCCTGGCTGCCCAGAACCAAAATAACCACACAGAAACTATATTATTTAAATCACTGCTTGGCCCATTAGTTCTAACTTCTTATTGGCTAACTCTTACATTTAAATTTAACCCATTTGTATTCATCTGTATATCACCACATGACAGTGGCTTATCAACAATGATTCAGTATGTCTGACTCTGGAAGATCCATGGCGTCTCTCTCTCTCTCTCTGCCTTTCTTCTCCCAGCATCCAGTCCAGTTTTCCCCACCTACCTCAGTTCTGCCCTATTAACAGGACAAGGCAGTTTCTTTATTCATTAACCAGTAAAAGCAACACATAGACAGAAGAACCTCCCACACTAAATGGTGACATTAAAATGACATCTTTAATGGTAAGAATTATTAATCCATCCATCTCAGAGTGTTCACAAGTAGTAACCATCATAATTCTAGCTTCTTGATAATGTACAGTTTATAATTAGTTGGAATTGGTACACAGTAATAAGGCACAGAAAGGGGATATTTAGAAAAAGTTTTCTGAGATGACTGGGAAGTGAGTGTGATCAGGGTTTGTCCCGCGCTACGGTCTCGCCAGTAAGAACGACGTGGGGCACTTAGGATACTTCTGCAGTAAAACTTTAATGCCTCTTGAGAGGGAGGGCATCAGCTTCCAAAGCGGAGACCCAGAATGAGGGGAACCCAGCCCTTATAAAGGAAACAGTCCTCGCTTCTGACGTGTCACTCTTGACTTGGTCCACTGCCCATTATCCCAGATGATGCCTCGGGAGTAGGCAGGGACGCAGCGGTAGAGAGTTACAAAGCACGTGCGCTGGGATTAAAGGCGTGTGCTACATCACCTTGAACTCACAGAGATCTGCTTGTCTCTGCCTCCCAGGCATTGGGACCAAAGGCGTATACTACCACGCCTTGAGGTCACAGAGGTCAATCTGCCTCTGCCGCCCAGGCATCAGGACTAAAGGCGTGTGCCGCCACACCTTGGGGTCACAGAGGTCAATCTCTACCTTTGTTCCTAGAAGCAATGGAGAATGTGGTCCGGCCCTCCACATATCCCCCTTTTTTTACTTCTTTGCAGAAAGGCAACTCCCTAGGAAGGTAAAGATAGAGGTCGCACTTCCCAAAATGAAAACATAAAAATGGGCTTACACGGAATCTGTCCCTAGGCTCATGACACCTGGAACCTATCCGGCCTGCCCTCTGCCAATTTTCTGGGAAAGGGAATATACGGCAGGAAACCCTTAAGCAGAGCGACTTATCTCTCAGAGAGGGCCATTCTCTGTGTGATGCTCTTCAGCTCGACAACCTTCAGGGCTAGCTAAGCCAAGCACTCCACCCTGTGTAATGGACCACAGTCCTAGGGGTGCAGGAGCTGGTTGGCTTAAACCTTACTGCTTTAACATAAATAACCACACATCAGTAGAGGCCCCCTGTTCCAGGGCAGCCAGCGCTTGTGCAATAACCACTTTGTCCCTACGATTTTGGGATTTGAGTCAGCAGACCATCCAGAGGAGAAACACTAATCCATAGCATAGGACTGTTCCAAAACATTTCCACCCCCACCCATTCTTTGAAGTAGGGGAATGAGAGACACGGACCAGAACTGGAGTCCTACGGCCAAGCTTATAAATCATCTCTAGGACGGTAGGGAGGGGGCCCAGAGTCTTATTGGTTGTAAAAAATCGGGGAGACACCGCCATCCTATGGTTGACTGGTAACAGCTTTAGGAAGGCTGAGAGTGTCCTCCATCGGTGCTCTGTCATCCATCCGCAAAATGGCAGGAGGAACAGCAGCCAGGTTCTCAGGCGAATCCGTGTGTTGTGGATCACTCTTCACTGTTCGGGTCAATCGCTCTGGCAGCCAGAATGGGCTTTCTTGATCCTGTGGGAAGACACAAACAGCTCCCCTGGATCTCAATAAGATGGGATCCGGGCCTTTCCATTCATTAGAAAGCACATCTTTCCACTTAACCAAATCTTTGGGCCGCTGCGGATCCGAACAATGTCGTGTTGCAGCATTTTGGCCATTATCATCCAGATTTAAAAAATTTATGGTGAACAGAGCCATGGCGATGGCCACCCTTGGCGTCGTGGGCAGCTCTGTCAATATTCCCCCTTTCTGTTTAAGTAGATAAGATTTGAGGGTGCGATGCGCTCGTTCTATGATACCTTGTCCCCGGGGGTTATAAGGCAGGCCTGTAATGTGGGTGACCTGCATCTGCGCACAGAATTGCTTAAACTTTCGAGAAGTATAGGCAGGCCCATTATCCGCTTTTAAAGATGTGGGCTTGCCCCAAGCACTCCATGCCTCAAGGCAATGTTGAATGACATAAGAGGTTTTTTCTCCTGTAAGCGGTGTGGCATGAATAATGCCAGAGCATGTGTCAATCGACACATGCACATACTGAAGTTTTCCAAAGGCAGTGATATGAGTTACGTCCATCTGCCATATTTGCAAGGGCGTAATCCCTCTGGGGTTCACGCCAGTGTGTCTGATAGGAAGAAACTGGCAACAGCTGTGACATTGGGTTACAATATCGCGAGCCTCTTTTCTGGTAAGAGAAAAACGTTTGAGCAGGGTTTTAGCTGTAACATGAAAATTGTCATGAAAGGTTTCAGCGGTCTGCAACGGGGAGGCAAGAGCTACTGCAGCAAGCCGCGTAGCACGATCAGCCAGGTCATTGTCTAGACTCATTGGGCCTAGAAGCCCCGAATGTGCTCTTATGTGTGTGATAAAAAATGGAGCTCTCCTACTTAGTAAGCAATCCTGTATCCTCTGGAAAAGAGCTGCCACTGTACTAGTAGGTTTTATAATTCCAGCGGCTTCTAATAATTTAACAGCGTTAACCACATAGGCAGAATCAGAAACAATATTAAGGGGACAAGGAAATCTTTGAAGAACCTCTAAAACCACCATACATTCCACCACCTGGGGCGAGGTGGCAGAAAAATTCTTTATATATGTTTTAGAACCGACAACATAGGCTCCCACACCATTCTTGGAGCCATCTGTATAAACCGTCATCCCGTCTTTTAACGGAGCAAAAGATGTAACTCGGGGAAACACAATGGGATGACATGCAGCAAACTGCAGTAGAGGGTGTTTAGGATAATGATTATCAATTTTCCCCAAAAAGGTGGTAACCAAAATGGCCCAATCGTCAGAGGCAGCGGCCAAAGTTTGTACCTGAGAGGAGGTATAGGGAATTATCATAACCTCTGGGTGCTTGCCAAAATGACTAACAGACATTTTAAGGCCTTTAAGGGCAATTTGAGCTATAGCGGCGGGGGTACCAATCAATACTTTTGTTAGGAGAAGCATGCGGATGGATCCACAGTAACGGTCCGTCCTGCCATAGCACAGCGGTGGGTAGCTTTCTTGTTTTAAACACGCATAGAGCAAATGGTTGAGTCTCATCAATACGGCACAGCTGTGCCTCCTTAATGGATTCCTCCACTAGCAACAAGGCTGCCTCTGCTGCCGGCGTCAAGGCCCGAGGGGAGGTAATATGAGTATCCCCTTCCAAGATATCAAACAATGGCTTTAAATCAGCAGAGGGGATTTTTAAAAACGGTCGCAGCCAATTAATATCTCCTAACAACTTTTGGAAATCATTTAACGTTCGCAAATCATCCCTATAAATTTTTATTTTTTGAGGCAGAATCTTTTCAGGAAGAATAACAGAACCTAAAAATTGGCCAGTATCTGCAATCTGGACCTTCTCAGCGGCTATTTGAAGACCCCATAGCTGTAAACTTTTAACGAGCAGTGGGTAGGCTTCCTTTAGGACCTGTAAGTCCTCATGACACATAAGTACATCATCCATATAATGAACCACGAGCAAACATGGAAACCGTTCACGAAGCGGTTTAAGAGCCTCCTGCACAAACATCTGACAAATAGTCGGACTGAGACACATACCCTGAGGTAGGGTTTTCCATTGAAAACGTTTATCAGGCTCTATATGATTAATTGAAGGAACAGTAAAAGCAAAGCGAGGCCTATCAGCAGGATGCAATGGAATAGAAAAGAAACAATCCTTAATATCTATTATTACCAGACTCCAATTTTTGGGCAAAGCTGAAAGCACCGGGAGTCCTCGCTGCACAGGTCCAAAGAGGTGCATTTGTTCATTAACGGCTCTCAAATCATGCAGCAAGTGCCACCTTTCGGATTTCTTTCTAATGACAAAAATGGGTGTATTCCACGGAGAGGTGGATGGTTCTATGTGTCCCAGAGCCAACTGCTCATTAATTAGCTGATTTACTGCTTCCAGTTTTTCAGAAGTAAGTGGCCACTGGGGAACCCATACGGGGGTCTGTTTTCCACGGTATGGGCCGTGCTGCCCCAGTGGCGCCTAGGAAAAACCCAGGCCCTGTTTATCGACATTAGGTTTAGGATTTATTGGCTCCCGTATTCCCTGCTGGGAGCGACCCAAGCCCCTTCCTGGCCTATGACCCATTCTGATCATAATATCTTGGGCCTGAGATGAATATGCATTAGATAAGGTCAATCCCATGCCCTGCATCACGTCTCTTCCCCACAAGTTGAATGGCAGGGGGAGGACATATGGTGTAAAATATCCCGACTGCCCTTCGTCTGTTTTCCAGGTTAATCTGGCGGAGCTAATGGTGGGGTTTGCACTGTAGCCCAAGCCCTGTAGGGCATGAGACGACTCGGTAATGGGCCAGGACCGCGGCCACCAGCGCAATGAGATAATACTTTTGTCCGCACCGGTGTCCAAAATGCCTTCGAAGCATTTACCATTGACCCAAAGGGGCAGTTTGGGTCGATCGTGAAGGCTAACAACCAAGGAGGTTGAATCCTGTCCTGTTGACCCCATTAATCTATTCTCCGGCCTCTGGTGGATGTCTGCCTGGAGAAGCAGTAGTTGAGCTATCCTGTCTCCTTTACTGATGGAAAAAACTCCACTAGGGCAGGAGCATAGGGCTTGTATCTCAGCAGTGTGCTGACTATCAACGAGACCTGGGTGGACGATTAATCCCTGTAGGGTAAGCGAGCCACGTCCTAAAAGCAGGCCCACGCTTCCAGGGGGTAGGGGCTCAGGCAGCTGCACAGGGACGGGCTGTACCCCCATTTGAGGCATCAATAAGAAGTCGGTGGAGGCACACAAGTCCATCCTTGTTCTGCCTCCGAGGGTCCCTCGGTCGTTGCCCTGACGAACTTGTTCCCATATTTTTTGGGGGCCCTGGGACCGAGGGCCCGCCATCCCGTTTTTTGGATCATCAATCTGTGGGTTTCCTAATGGTGGGAGGATCTTACCATGGGCGTCCCTAACGGAGCGGCAGAGCTCTGCCCTATGATAACCTTTACCACAGCGTGAGCAAAGCATAGGGGGCGCTCTCTCCTTTTCTGATGACCTACAGTCCTTTTTAAGTGTCCTGGCTTCCCGCATTTAAAGCAAACTCTTGTGTCTGGTCCTTTAAAAGGGTGTTGTTGTGACCGCAAGATGGCTGCGGCCAAACCTGCATTCGTCAGGGGTCCTCCTAGTTCTCTACAGACCCTGAGCCAGTCCTGTAGCCCTTTATTTTTCCTAGGGGCTATGGCGGCACGGCACTCCTGTGTGGCTTGCTCAAAGACAAGCTGCTCAATTAGGGGCGTGGCCATATCAGTATCACCAAAAATGCGTCCTGCTGCCTCAGTCATTCTTGCCACAAAATCTGAAAAAGGCTCCTGCGTCCCTTGTATAATCTTGGTGAGCGGAGTGTTCCCTTCTCCCTTTTTTGTCAAGGCTTTCCATGCTCTTACAGCTGTATCGGCTATCTGGTGGTAGGCGCCGTAAGGGTAGTTTGTCTGGGCAGCGGCATAGTGCCCTCGCCCAGTCAGGAGGTCAAATGTCCACTGCTGTTGTTCTGGAGTTAAGGCCTGAGCGTTAGCTCTGGCCTGTTCCTGGGCTGCCTCGTGCCACAGCGCTTTCCATTCTAAATATTGACCCATGCTGATGAGCGACGCTTTTGCAACTGCTTCCCAATCTGCTGGAGTCATGGCAGACGAGGCCAATCTGTCCAACTGGGCTAAGGTAAAATTAGCCGTTACTCCATACTTTCTGACTGACTCTGCTAACTCCTTGATTTGGTTGTACTTCACAGGCGCATGTACTCGCCCATTTTCCCCTTCATAAACAGGGAAGGCCAGGTGTAACTTTCTTTTGACCTTGTCAGGCATAAATGAAAAGGTCTTTGGCTCAAGGCGTTCCTCATAAGGAGGCGCCGAAGGGGAAGTTGGGGGAGGGCGCGGCTCGTAAGGAGGCGGATGGGCCATTTGGGATGTCCTCATGGCCCTACCGCTGGCTAATTCTGCCTCCTCCTCTGTATCTAGTCCTTCTACCTCCTCTCCTGAGCCAGAACTCTCGTGCTCATTTTCATGGTCACTTTCAATTTGCAGAGCTTCAAGCCCCTGCAGAGGATATAAACTACTGGTTTTTTCTTTTTTCTTATTATTGATATCAGAAAGCTTTTGACCTTGTAGGTCAATCTTCTCCCCCATTCTAATTTTCTCAGAACCACCGGGGGATCCAATTTCCTTATTTCTTTTTCTTGTAGGCGCGCCTAACCTCTCACTGCACTCAGTTTCTGATATGCTATCCTGGACTTCCTCCAATACATTTTGTCCGTCCGCAACAACAGCCTGGCAGGATTTATCTTCTAAGCAATTTTTGGCAAAATATAAGAGGACTGCTAAAAGAGGTAGCAAGGCCCCTACGAAACCTTCCCAATGCGGAAACAAGTCAAGCCCAAAACCGAAAAGTCCAAGAATAGTCATACCTCTCTGAGCAAACACCCTGCAGTTCTGAATCCTCCTTGTGTCCAAGGGGTCTCCGGCGGTGCGAGCAGTTGTCAGGGTCCCTCAGCGTCCCGAGGGATTCGGCACCAGTTGCCCCGCGCTATGGTCTCGCCAGTAAGAACGACGCGGGGCACTTAGGATACTTCTGCAGTAAAGCTTTAATGCCTCTTGAGAGGGAGGGCATCAGCTTCCAAAGCGGAGACCCAGAATGAGGGGAACCCAGCCCTTATAAAGGAAACAGTCCTCGCTTCTGACGTGTCACTCTTGACTTGGTCCACTGCCCATTATCCCAGATGATGCCTCGGGAGTAGGCAGGGACCCAGCGGTAGAGAGTTACAAAGCACGTGCGCTGGGATTAAAGGCGTGTGCTACATCACCTTGAACTCACAGAGATCTGCTTGTCTCTGCCTCCCAGGCATTGGGACCAAAGGCGTATACTACCACGCCTTGAGGTCACAGAGGTCAATCTGCCTCTGCCGCCCAGGCATCAGGACTAAAGGCGTGTGCCGCCACACCTTGGGGTCACAGAGGTCAATCTCTACCTTTGTTCCTAGAAGCAATGGAGAATGTGGTCCGGCCCTCCACAAGGGTTCATTATGTGAGATTCCAAAATAATTTTTAAAAAATGTTTCTTTTTAAAGTAAAGCCTTTCAAAGTGATCTTGAGAATCTTTTTCTTAAGTCATTCCTGATTAATCTGAACTTGAATGCTCTTATTTAGTAAATAAATGAGCTCAAGGATGCAGATAGCAGTTTAAGAAGTTTTCTACACAAGACATACATTAAACTCTTCAAAAGGAAATAAAATTTCATTGTTTGTTGTAAGTTCTTAAAATCTAAATCATAACTTAAGTGAAACATAAAATGAAAAAAAAATTCTATCGATTAAGAAAAGCACCTTCCATTCTATGTTAACATCAATAGCCATCATGGTTGGATCATCTTCATCCCACGCTTTCAGAAGAATTTGGCAGTGCCCATTCTCATTTTAAATATGTCCACAATGGTATCTGTCTGATGCACAATAGCTTTTATCCTGTTATAGCCATTCACCATCTCCATTTTCTTTACTGGTTCCTCTAGATTTCTTTGTCATCTCTTGGTTCTAAACGTCAAGTTTCTCATTATCTTCCATTAAGGTATGAATTTCCTCTGGATATTGAACACATTCACAGTTCTTTGTAGACAATTGAGATCAGTGATCACTGTCTTCTCCTCTTCCTGATCAAAGTAATTCTGAATAGACATACCATGGTTTCTTCATCTTCATCATTTAGTTCATTTACCTTCATCTTTGCTCAGGAAATTGATAAATTATCTGTCACCTCTTCTTAAAGTGGCAAGTCATCTCAATCATCTTTGACCAGTCTTTTCATTTATATCAGGAGTTGTCTTTCTCTCCTAAATCATACCTTGCAACAGCCACAGTCAGCCACCCCCAGTCCTGGTTCAGACATGGCCAAACCACATCCTCATATACTTATGCTCCCAACAACTCTACCTGAATAAACCATAGCACAGTGGCTACTAGGTGATACCATGCTCTGTTATGATACTTTCATATAAGTTACAATACTAACTTTTCAATTTACAAGTTAATTTTGCCTCAGTACAAACTGTTATATTTTATAGTAATATAGGCCACATTTCTTTATCTAGTGAGAGAAAGCAATTTTCGTTTCTTTTATGCAAAATAACGGAAATTTATTGAATAAATACACTGGTTAGTTTGGGGTTTTTTTCCATTCAAAAAATTTACATTTCCTCCCCTCCTCCCACTCCCCCCACTCCTCCACTCAACCATCTCCCTCCCCCTACCTCCTTAAGACATGGCAGGGAACCCTGCCCTGTGTGAAGTCCAAGCTCTCCCAGTCACATCCAGTCCTAGGAAGCTTTGCATCCAAATAGACAAATAGACTAGGGTCCCAAAAAGCCAGTACATGCAGTAGAAACAAGTCCCAGTGCCTTTATCAATGACTTCTCAGTCATTCCCCATTTTCAGCCACATTCAGAGACTTCGGCTTGATTACATGCTCATTCAGTCCCAGTCCAGCTGGATTTGGTGAGCTCCCATTAGAATAGGCACACTGTCTCAGTGGGTGGACCAACCCCTTTCAGTTCAGACTTCCTTGCTCATCTTCTCCCTACGAGGTTGGAGGTGGAGAAAGGACAGATATTGGAGCAGGAAGAAGATATCTACATTAAGGGAGCCATTTCAGGGTTGGCAAGAGACTTGGCTCTAAAGGGGATCCCAGGTGTCCACGGGGTTGTCCCCAGCTAGGTCCTTGGGCAGCAGAGCAGAGGGTGCCTGAACTGGCCTTTCCCCACTATCATACTGATGATTATCTCAAATATTATCATAGAGTCTTCATCCAGTGACAGATGGAGCTAGAGACAATGTCCCTCATCAGAGCAATGGACCGAGCCCCCAAGGTCCAGTTGAAGAAGAGAAAGCAATTTTCTATGTTGCATCAGGTCCCACAAACTTTACTGGTAACTCTGTTAAGAATTTGAGTCTTCCAGTTATCCCTGGAAAGAGGGTACTTAACTCCAGTAAGCCATCAAGAAGGCTGAAAATATGCCTTTTGTTTCATATATTAATAAGCTGTCATTTTCAGGTTCTCCAAGTTGCAGGATATATGTGTTTCTTACAAGAAGAGTGGGTTAGGTTTAATAATAAAACAGAACCTCCTAAAGGAACATCCTGCTTATCTTTGCCTTGGCTATTCAGTCTACCACCTTATCACACCACATATGATCACTGTAAACAAAGTTTAATTTTGTTTTATTTCATTTGACTATAAATTTAATTTCCCCATGACCAACTATCAATCTATTTAAATATGTGAGTTTCTAAGCCCAGCTAGGACCTTATCTAATATTTCAGGGACCTGTCAGGGAAATGACAGGCATGTTAGATGCCTGAGAATGTGGAAGGTGTCAGATTTTCATACAATGAGATAATTTCTGCCCAGTCCCTTATCACTCTATGCCTGACAATGCTCTCTATAGGTATTTTCTGTGTTCAGTAGCATAAAATAATTTCAAAACCAGAGGAATTCATGTGAGTCCTTTATCCAATTCCATTATAAGGCAGAAACTATGTGAAAAATGCCATTATAAAATGATTAGATGGTAAATGAACATGATTAAGAAGAAACCCTGCTTCCACATATCTCCCTTAGCATTTTGTCTCCATCTTCCTCCTGCAGGAACAGTTGCTTCATGGAATAATCAACCATTTCAACTATGCATGTTGGATCTTGAAAGGACATGGTTCAATCTGTCTACAACAAGAAACAAAAGCTCCAAACATGGGTCACTTTGAGCAAGAAAGACTCAGTCTGGTCCATTGCCATTCTTTTTTCCTGCTGTTGTTTATTGTTTTCTTAAAAGTAGATGCATTTCACATAATATATTCTAATAATTATTTTCTGCCCTACATCTTCCAGATTCTCTTTACCCCCCAGCCATATAACTACACACCTTTCTCTTTATTTTTAGAAGACAAGCAAGTTAACAAGAAAACAAACCAGAATAGAACAAACAGGAAAAAAAACAAACAAAAAGCATGAGAAGCACATATACATACATGCAAAGATACATGTGCACACAAAAATCCATAAAAAATACAAATTTTAAAGCCATAATGTATAAGCAAGCAATGAATATGTTAAATATGCCCAGATAAAACGTTGCGAAAAAATCTCCAAAACCACAATTGAGTTCATTTAATTTGGCCATCTACAGCTGATCATGAGGCTTGCCTTTAAGTGTGGTTTGTATATCCAGGAAAATGTTGTTGGCAAAACCTCAATTTTCCCTTTTGGGCAGTTTCATTGGAGATAGCTTCTTGGTTAGGGGACATGATGTTTACTTCCCCCTCTTAGCACTGGGACTCCATCTGTATAAGACTGTGCAGCCTTATGCATGTTGTCACCATCACCATGAGTTCATATGTGATTTTGTGTCTAGAGGGTATCATTTACTTAGGGCCTTCCACCCCTCTGACACTTACAATTTTTCTGCTTCCTCTTCAACAAAATTCCTTAAGCCCTGTGAAGTGGGTGTTTGGTGTGTGCCTGACCTTGGTCTTCTCACCTGCAGATGTGATCTCATAAATGAAAGAAGGTCAGGCTCATTCTGACTTTGGTGGTATCACTGTATCACTGGCAAGAGGCAGTGTGTAATCAGTCCCCAGCTTTCCAAAAATTCTGCTACTGTATTTACCATATCCTGTATCTGTGAGCATATTTTCCCCATTTCCATACCTTAATAAATCCTTGTTACCTCTTAATAGAATTACATGAGTTTCTCTCTACAAATAGTGGCCACATCATCAGAACCCAACCTGAATGGCCTCCCAGCCTCTGAAACTGAATTCCCAAGAGACAGGATACCCTGTGCACCCATAAGTATCTTGATCCCAGAGACCAGCAGCAAGCTGCGCTTATGCACACCCTTCCTAAATTGGAATGCTGCCTGTGGAGCAACCATTGAGCATGAGAACTTCCAAATTTGATGTACTGATTCATTGGTGTATGTTGAGAGCTTGACTCAGGTCAGCCAGAATCAATCTGCTCTGGTGGTCCACCTGCAATATGCAGGATATGCAGACTGCCAAAGGGAACCAATACATATGAAAGATTTAGAAGATATTAAGGAAACCATAGGTTCTTATGATGAAGGTGTAAGTCACAAACAATCCCAGACCAGTTTGGAATTATGATTAGTAGAATGGTTATTTATTTAAAGGGAAAAAACTTACAGATCACCATTCCAGACAACAGCCCTCTGTGCGATCAGGAAAGGAGTCTAGTAGTCAGAAACGAAGCCAGAAGCAAGAGAGCAAGCACATGGCTACCACTGCTTTTTAAAGCAAACGAGACCATGCCCAAGTGGGTTGGTATCTTAAAGTCTATTGACTGAAGGAGCAGAAGGAGCTCCCACAGCACTTCCCCCTTTTGTTTAAGTAAGATAGTTCTAAACCCAATACAAAACAATATACATTAGGAACAGGTATTACGTATAAGATTAGAATTACAATCATCATAAACAAGATTAAGCAAGGAACATATGTTAAATGTTTTAATAAACATTCTATCCTATGGAACCTAAGTCTTGTATAGGAAATGGCTTTGCTAGATCATAAGAGGACAGTAACTGTGACTATCTAATCTTCAACCCTATCAAAGGCCTCAGAAGGGAGATAACATTACTTGAGCAGGCAGGAAGTGCAATCAAGTAGTTTCCAAAGCGAGCAATATATGACAAAGAAAATTAGCTACCTGAGCAATCACCCAAAGTCTCATTTTGTAACATTGAAGCAATCAACTTTGGCTATGGCCTAGAATAACTGACAGACCATTTTCAAAGGCAAGAAATTTTTCAAAACTGTCTTACCCTGTCTTGGCAAGATTTGACAGTCCTGTTTATCCAATTCTGGATACTATTTCTTGTCAGTTGTTGAGGCATGTGCATTTCTTTGCCCAAAGGCCAGTTTTTGCCAAGAGAAACAGGCTCCAAGTGAAGTGTCTTTGGTGCTCAACATTCTCTCAGGAATAGATCAGTGCTGCCAGCAGCAACCAGGTCTCATGTCAACAAAATCCTAAGTTATTTAAATGTCATGTTCCACAGATCCTTGAAGTGGTTGAAGATTATCTATCTATATAGAATATATGGAATATAATCTCTATGTATCTAAAGGACCTGATTAGTCTAACTATAAGAATGACAAACATAGATGACTACTGATCTATAATTCTTAGTACCTATATAACTTAAAGACCAAGACAATAAACAACTGTGCAATAAATGAGGACAATGACCTCCAAATATAAACAATGTAAAAGTATCTTGATTAGAGGTCAGAAGTAGAAATGTACACTGCAATATGGTAAATATGCACACACACACATATATATATACATAAAAAATGTTTTAAACAGAGATAGAAACATGCATGCATACAATATTCAATATACTTTAACTTTGTATCAATATACAAGAATCTATACCAATGTAATTGTCTCTAAACAATAACTCACAAATACAAATCTATTATCCCATCATCGAATTTTTCCTCTTTTTTTTTAAAGATCCCTGAGCATATAAAATTCTTCCCCCAACCCTCAACCATATACCAATTATAATCAACCCCTAAATGATGTCCCTAAGCCTGAGGACAAACTTTGCTGGGAGAGGAGACGTTGTCTTTGAAAATTACTTCCAACTGTCATGGAGGTCACATTCTTTCAAGGGGATCTGGTGAAAGTAAAATGATGGTTAAATTTCAAGATTAAAGTCTGGTAAGATTGCAAATAGTCACTGAGTATTTTGTGGAGGTCTGGCCCAAACGTTGTAAAAGATGTGCACCATTTCAGCTAACCAAGTTGGAAACGTCTTGCACAGCTGGTACCCAAAATAGGTCTTGTAGTAGCACTATCAGTATCATGACGTCATATCAACCAGGTGGAGTTGTTGTTATGGGGCTCCATTTTCTTCCTGGAAACTTCAAAAATTACTGCAGGAAGATTCATTGCTCATTGTGTAAAACTTAAACATTATTTATATAGACATATACAGACATATATATTGAATGAAAGGTATGATAAGACAAAAATAGATATGAAGAAAAACAAAGATGTTTTCTAAATTCTATGTTCTTTCTGTCCCACATCAAACAGCTCTTGACATGAGATAGAAACTCTGGGATTTTTTCTTTTAGGAACATGCTTGGATTTAAAGAAGGACAGAGCCATTGTCCAACTCTAAAATCAGCTCTATATATTCATAGACATATACATACCAATACATATATATAAATGTATACATTGTATCATGTGTACTTACAAACCATATTTGATTTTTCTGATGATCCTTATTGGATAGTTATTTTTTACCTGTCATCATTCAAACATCAGGGGTTTCTTGAATTTTTGAAGATGAGTATTTTCCAACAAAGACAAGAACAGGATCCTGCCCCCATTCTAAATGCTTTTCTTACCACCTGTATGATTATCACCAGTGTGGATGAGTTGCCATTTCTCTGTTTCAATAGGTTTCTCCTTTTCTTTTTTTCTTTTCTTTTTTTTTAAGTAAATTTTATTAAATTATAAAAGTTTCCATTTCCGCCCCTCTTCCCAACACCCTCCCACTCCCCCCACTCCCTCTCCTCCTCCCTCTTCGTCCCTTAGGGCAGTCAGGGTTTCCTGCCCTGTGGGAAGTTGTAGGGGAGGAACGGGGAAAGCTCGGTGGCCTGGGATGGGGGGGGAGGGAGGAAGGATGAATATGGGATCAGGGAAGAATATATTTCAACTAAGGGAGTCATTTTAGGGTTTACAGGAGACTTGATTATATATGGGATCCCAGGTCCAAGGAGAGATCCCCCAGATTGTTCTCTGGACAGAGGAGAGGGTGCCTGAATCGCCCGTGGCCCATAACCATACTGATGTATATTTTGCTTATCACCATAGATCCTTCATCTGGCGAAGGACGGCGATACAGTCGGAGACCCACATTGGAGCATCGGACTGAGCCCCCTGAGGTCCAAATGAGGAGCAGAAGGAGGAAGAACATGAAAAACAAAATCAGTACTGCGAGGTTTCTCCTTTTCAAGCAAATCTTTATTAATTTTGATGATATCCATATTTTTTTCATCTCCTGTGGATACAAGAGCAAAACCCCTTCCCCAACGTAGTACATCTCCTGGTTTCCATTGTAAAGTCAACACAGCCTCGAAATATACTGATTCAATTCAGAAGTTTTTTTTTTCCATTGTCCTATGCCCCTCCATTGCTGTTGTTCCTTTCTCATTAGTGTTAAGAAAATTGAAAGTTAGCAAAGCATTATGTAATCTATTTCCGGGGGTATTTTCCATCCCTTTCTGTTTGTTCAGCATATCCTTTATAGTACGATTTGATCTTTCTATAACTGCCTGAACGGTAGGATTATTTGGTATACCTGTAATGTGTTTTATATTATAATAAGCAATAAAGCATTTCATTTTCTTCGATATATATGCTGGACAATTGTCTGTATTTATTTGTGCAGGTATACCCATGATGGCCATAACTTCCAAAATATATGTGATTACTGAATCAGCCTTTTCTGAGCTTGGGGCAGTTGCCAATTGAAAATCTGAATATATGTCTATGGTGTGGTGTACATATTTTAATTTATCAAATTCTATAAAGTGGAACACATCCATCGCCAGATTTCATTCCTTTGAGTACCCTTTGGGTTACTCCCTGCAGGCAATGGTGTTTGATTATAGAAAGAGCAAGTAGGACACCTCTTTAGAATTTCCTTAGCTTGTTGCCATGTAATAGAAAACTCTTTAAGCCTTTACTATTGACATGATGTTTCTTATGAAATTTTGAGGCCTGCAACATGCTTCCAATCAATAATTGATCAATTTCAGCATTACCTTTTGCTAGAGGACCAGGCAGCCCCGTATGGGATCTGATGTGTGTTATGTACACGGGACAAAGCCTATTCCTGATTATGTCTTGCATCTGGATAAACAATGAAGTCAATTCTGTATTATCTGGTATAATTTCAGCGGTTTCAATATGCAAGATAACTCTTTACGCATATTGTGAATCAGTAATTATATTAAGAGGTTCTTTAAAGTCCCTTACCACCATGAGAATGGCATATAATTCTGCCTTCTGGACAGGCTTATAATGGTTTTGTTCCACCTTACTTAATTCTTGTGATTTGTAACCTGCCTTCCCTGACTTATTTGCATCAGTCTAAAACATATGGATCCAGATAATGGTCCACCATACACAATTCGAGAAAGAATCCAAGAAGTTTGCTTCATAAGGTTAAGTCTTAAGTTATCACGTTTGGGATAGTTGCTATTAATTTCTCCCAAAAAATTAGCACAAGCTCTTTGCCATGGTTCATTGTCTTCCCATAACTTTTTTTCCACCAGTAGTAAAAGGTACTATAATTTCTGCTGAATCTATAGCTGCTAGTGAACAAAGTCTCAGTTTACCTTTTGTAATTATTTCAGAGATTTTTTTTCACATAAGTTTTTAATGTTTTACTTGGTTTATGTGGTATAAAGATCCAATCTAAAATAGTATCTTCCCTTTACATTAAAATTCCTATAGGAGAAATTCTGGAAGGTAATATTACAAGAATACAACTAAGATTTGGATTCATCCTATCCACATGTGCCTCCTGTGATTTCTCCTCAACCATTGTCAGTTCCTTTTCTACTTCAGCTGTTAATTCTCTGGGACTGTTCAAATCTTTATCACCATCTAAGGTTTTGTTTAAATGAATTATTAGATCAGGTGTTATTCCAACAGCCGGTCGTAGACTGGAAATGTCTCCTAATAATCTTTGAAAGTCATTAAGAGTCCGCAACTGGTCTCTCCTACTTTGTGCCTTTTGTATTCTAATTTTCTGTAAACCTATTCTGTAACCTAAGTAATTAACAGAATCTCCTCTTTGAATCTTTTCAGGAGCAATTTGTAATCCTATTTAGGCAAGACTTTCTTTACTTCTTCAAACATCCTTTCTAAAGTATCTTTATTTAAATCAGATAACAAAATGTCATCCATGTAATGATAGATTATTGACTTAGGAAATTGCTTATGAATTATTTCCAATGGCTAGCTGACAAAGTATTAGCACAGGGTGGGGATATTGAGCAATCCCTGTGTGAGGACTGTCCATTGATATGTTCTAGTAGGCTGAGAATTATTCCAAGTATGCATTGTGAAGGCAAGGTTTTCTCTATCCTTTTCTTGTAGATGTATAGTGAAAACACAATCCTTTAAATCATTAACTATGAGAGGTCATCCCTTTGGTAATAGAGAAGGAAGAGTAATTCCAGATTGTAGAGGGCCCATAGGTTGAATAACCTTGTTGGTAGCCCTTAGATCTGTCTGTATTCTTCTTTTTCCAGATTTCTTTTTAACAACAAATACAGAAGAATTTCAAGGACTAGTAGATTCTTCTATATGTCAAGCATCTAGTTGCACTTGTAGCAGCTGTTCTAAAGCCTGCAACTTCTCCTCAGCTAGAGGTCACTGCTTAACCCATATTGGTTTCTTAGTTAACCATTTTAAAGGTAAGGCTGTTGGTACCTCTAAAAGTTTGCTAGTTGCTGCATGTTCTTGTACATCCTAAATGGCTGGTGACCTTTTTTCATAATACCTCATTTTATCCTTCCCATAATTATGAGTTCCTGGGACTGCAGGAATGTTAATCTGGGTATTCCATTGCTGTACCAGGTCATGGCCCCATAAATTTATTGCAATATTGGCTATATATTGCCTTAATCTTCCTATTTGCTCTTCAGGCCCTATGCATTCAACCCATCTCGTGCTTTGTTTTACATGAGATAGGGTTCCAGTTCCCAGGAACTGAACATCTAATTCTTGAAGAGGCCAATTCAGATGTCAATAATCTGGAGTAATGATACCTACATCTGTACCCATGTCTAATAAGCCTTCAATAAAAATGCCATTTATACAAACTCTTAGCTTTGGTCTTTGATTGTTAATAGAAGTCTGCCAAAATATATGTTTACTCTGTCCTACTTGATTTTTTTGACTCATCCTCCACATTTAACCCATCATTCAGACCAGTATTGCTTTTTACAGCAGACATTGTAGTTTTTAATTTTCTTGGTGAGACACATTTTCCACTGTAACTGGGAATGACGGGGCTATTTTGGCTTGGGGGCCTGCAGAAGCCCCTCAAGGAGTTTTCCAATGGTATCAGGTTGTCTTGTCTGTCTTTTGTTAACCTGAATTCATTGGTTCAATGTTGGCCTTTACCACACATCCTACATATACTTGAAGGAGAGGTCTCCTATTTTGTCATTACCAGAGGAGATATTATTCCTAGAAATTCCTTGCCTGAAATCCTCTTTCAGATGTCCAATTTACCACAATTAAAATATTTGGCAGTTTGATGTCTCCTCAGTGCTTTGCAAATTGCTTCTCCTACCCAAGATTCATCATTATAGCCAAATGTCTCAACATTCATTATATGCTGAATCCATTCATCCATAGGTGTTGATCTAGACCTTAAAGGCCCAATTATCTTTTTGGATTCTAGGTTTGCATTTTCAAAAGCCAGAGATTCAAGAATTATTTGTCTAGCTTCTGGGTCTGTTACTCATATTTGCAGAGCCTTAATTTATCTTTATAAAAAGTCAGTAAAGGGTTCTCTCTCTTCCTGACTAACCCTGGTATATGATTCGAAGCTTGTCCCTAGTTCTTGTATCCTATCACAAGCATTCAAGACTGCTTTATGACATAGGGACAATACTTCTTCATCATAAAGAACTTGGACCTGTGGATCAGCATATGCTCCTACACCAAGAATTTGATCTTGGGAAACCTCCACACATTTGCTCTTCCTTGCTGTTTTGTATGTTTGGATTCTTTTCTGAAATAAATTCCAAATATCAAGGAAGGTCCATCAGACACTAACTGAGAGAAATCATGGGGGGTAGCTCTGACATTAGAAGCCCAAGTCCTTATCATTTCCTTAACAAATGCAGAGTGCAATCCATGATTAATAACACCTTGCTTAATTTCTTTTATATCATTCATTCCTATTGGCACCCATCTACCTCCTTTGGCTCCCTTCAAGCCTTTAGAAGTTGATGCTTTGTTGAGTAAATTATAGGGTATGATGCTAAAACCCTGAGTAAACCAGTTCTGACAGCTGGTGGTAACATTGTATCCTGTCCTTGTGCCTTCTTTCCATGATCATCAGCTCCAATAATTTCCTCAATCATTTCCAATCTTTTTATCACTTCCTCTCATAAAGCCAGAATCTCCTGGCCTGCATATATCTCTAGTGATTTCACTAAGGAATCAATTTTCTGGTCCTCATTCTGCACCTGTGATCCCAGAATTTTAATGTTTCCCTTTACAGATAACATCTCCTTTTTGAACTTTTCTTGGATATCATGTAGATTGCCATCCTGGAGGTAGATTCAGTCTGTTAACTTATCAAAACTTTGTGATAACTTCTGGTTGTCAAATTCAACAGCCTGAATTCTTTCAGGTAACTTCCTAGTACTCTTGGATATCGAGTCAATTTTGCCTACCATTATCCACTTGATCAGATAACCTCTGATTTTCGATTATTTTAATCTTTTCAACTAGCCGTTCATTATTAGTCTGTAAAGACTGTATCATTCCTAGGAGTGCCATATTCTTCCATAACGATAGAATATGGAGAAGAAAACTAAGACCTAGTAACCAGTACATTGAGGTATCCCCATAGTCATATAAACCTTGCATGATATATTCCATTGAATTAGTAAAGAAAGCAGTAAAAGTTGCAATGGAAATGAAAACTGCCATATTACCTATTATCCAGAAGGTGGTGCTGTTGCCAAGTCACAGCTAGAATCAATGCAAAGGCAGACAAGGTCCTGTTTCAGTGTCTGCCTTACTATTTGTTAAAGATGGGGAAATATGAGTTGCTCAACAAAGTAAATGTAATTAAATAAATTCCATACACAGAGTCAGAAACCCAGAATCCAGCAGTAGAGAACAGTAACCAGCTTGGAAGCAGCTTACACCTCCCACGTGACAAAGAGTCGTCCTGAGGGGTTGCAGTATTCAGAAATCCTTGTGCTCTAACTCATGCTGTATAAGCGCTGTGCTGTGAGAGGGCTTTAAAAAACACTCGGAAAAGAGCAAACCAGGTGGGCAGAGACTGTCCATTCCTGTGGAGCCTGGGTGGCGTGGAGTTTAAATCCACATGGGCACCAGGTGAAGGCATAAGTCACAAAACAATCCCACACCAGTTTGGAATTATGATTAAAAAAAGGATTATTTATTTAAAGGGAAAACTTACAGATCACCATCCTTGACAACAGCCCTCTGCACGACCAGGAAAGGAGTCTAGTAGCTGGAAGTGGGCTTGACTCTGCTTGATCAGGAACGGAGTCTAGGAGCAGGAAGTGGAGCCCAAAGCAAGAGAGAGAGAGAGAGAGAGAGAGAGAGAGAGAGAGAGAGAGAGAGAGCAGGGCTACTGCTGCTTTTTAAAGTTAAAGAGAACATGCCCAAGTGGGCTGGTATCATAAAGGCATAAAGGCTACTGGCTGAAGGAGCTGAAGGAGCTTTCACAGCAACTGTACAAGAAATTAAATCTTCTATAGAAATTATTTATTAAGTAATACCAATGAACTTGAGATATAGTTTCTGAAACAAATCATATAAGCAGAAAAACTTAGGAAAATTTTAGAGACTTACAAGCTAGAACTGAATCATTAAGGTTTTATGTGTTTTGCCTCAGAAACATGGAACTAGGACTAACAAGGAAAAAAATCTTGATTATAAAGTATAAACAAGAAAATAATTCTTGATTACAAAGTTAATGACAGGCTTTTGTACCCTCCTGAAGGCAAAGTAAACAGTTTTAAGAGTCATAATGTTCTTTTACCTTTTTTTATAAACTTAAAAAGGGTTTCTGTAGACTTCAGGGAATTGGCTTAATTTTGGCTCTCTCAGGTAATAGACCCCAGATAAATACTATGAATCAACAACCTGTTTTCCCTCCTCCATGGCTTATGAAACAATCCTAAACTAGCTACAAACATAAAGTCTTTTCATCAACAAATTACACCCATTATTCAGCTCAATTTAAGTTTGGCTCCCAAAGTTAGAAAACAATTTTTACAATCTCTCATTCCTTTTGTCTCAGCACACAGCTTAAGTTCACAAACAAAAAAGGGGAGATGGCACAGCCATATCTAATGGAAATGGCAGAAGTCATAAAGTCAGTACAACTGTTTGACACAGATCCAGCAAAGCTGAGCCACATGATGGTCACCATGACACCTTTGGTTTTCATCTCCATCTGTTTCTTACTTGAGACTTTAATATTTGCACAATTTGGGAATATTGGATTGATGGAAAATTTCTTATAAATCATTTATGCCTTCTTCCAGGAATTCTATTTCAAAGCTTCCTCAGGACAGTCCTGCACATACTATTCTCCCTGCTTTAGGGAGATATTCTTATCTACTTGAAGGTCTTCCTTATCCCTTAGAGGTTGTGACACACTTAAAAAAGCCAGAGGTCTCTTTATGAGGCTATGAGACATTTGGAAATATCTGTCCCTTCCTTTATTCAGGAACAAGATAATCAAAACAAAATAAACTTTAAAAGGTCAACAAGATTCGGTTGCCTGGAGGAGTTGGCCATAGTTCAAATTACAAGCCTCTTCCCACTATACACTCAGTCAATTATGGGTCATATATAACAACAAAGATAGATTAGCTACAGTTACCACTGTCCTACACAGAGACTTAAACTGATGAGCGTAGAATGATATAGAAAAATGATAAAAGTATAATATAAAGATATAAAAAATAAACATTGTATGCCAAAATTTGAATAATAACTGCAGCAGTTTTGGCCTGAGGATATTTCTTGGGCCCTCTGACCATTAAGAACTAATAATACACTACTTGTGTCATGGCAGTAAGCCCAGGAGGGCTTGAAGTTTGTTTGGGTCTAATGTCCTTGTAACCACAAAAGCAACAAGCCTGAGAACAGCTTGTCTCATACATATATATACATACACACACACACACACACACACACACACGTACATATATATATATATATATATATATATATATATTCTTAAAAAATGGGTTATGGGGCTGATGAATAAAAATCGTTATGAAAGATAACTGCTTATCAATGATGTCAAAACTTGAGGGAAATGATTGGAAATGATAACTCTGTTCTGTCATAATTTATTAATGATGACTAAAAGATGAAAAAAGAAAGTTAAGCATTTGTCCAAAGCCAAAAATGATATCATCTATGTTTTAAAACAACATGACTGTATCCCTCATACTAAATTCTGCATAAATAAAGAAGGACTCTGGCTTCCAGTCAATCAAGTTGCAAGATTCTTCCAAACATCATGTCCTGCCTCCCTCCCTTCCTCAACAACTTCTTACATCCTCTGCTGTCTACCATTAGGAATGGCTCCAGTCATCTAGGGACTATTGTCAAAAATCTGTTATTTATCCCAAATTCAATTTCTCCTCATACATATTTTGACTGTTTGGTTCCTTTCATTACGTAAATATACCTATCTTAAAACTTAAAGTTTCCATTTTGATATTAATAATGTTTAAGTTTTCCACAGTGAACCAAGAAAACATTCTTTTACAGCAATCTCTGAAGTCTCCAGAAGGAAGATGGGGCTAGGATTCTACCAGGATTATAATGATGACACCAATAGGGCTTATCCACTACTCAGAGACTGGCTACAAATTAGTCCTCTTGAGACTTAACCATTGTTTTAACATTTTACAGAATCTTATAGAGACATACACTAGAAAACAGTAAGAAATTCCAAGAAAATGATGTCCTCACAGATTTTTTTTGTCAGTTTAATGGATAATCATAATCTGTTAGGAGTTGGTCATAAGTTGTAATAGGATTGAAAGTGGAACAATAGATTTTTAAATTGGGAAATCTTTTGCAGAAAAAAGGGGTGGAATAGATAGGATAGAACAATAAGGTAGATTAGGATATCTACTTATAAACTATTTTAGCAACTATTAATTTTAGACAATATACAATGATATAGACTCTTATATATTGATACACATGTAAAATTATTTTTAGATTCCTGTATAAGATAATTTGTATATCGATACAAATTCAAAATTATATTTACCATATTGTGTATGTTCCTATTTTTGTTTACAATGTTTTTGTATACAAACATAAAATTATTTTTATCATACTGTATGTATGTTTCTACTTCTGCTTAAGATATTTTGTATATTGATACAAATTAAGAATATTTTTGTCACATTGCAATCTATAGTTCTCCCTCTGATCAAGATATTTTATATATAGGTACAATTTCAAGGTCATTGCCTTTGTGCTGTACACCTGTTTATAAAGATTGTTTATTTTTATAATGTGAAGCTTTAGCCTTTAAGCTATATAGGTTATTAAGAATTACAGGTTAATAGTCACCCATGTTTATCATATTTATGGTAATATTATCTAGGTTCTCTAGATGCAGATAGATGTACTCCACATATATAGGCAATATTTAAACACTTCAAAGACCTACAGAATATGATATTTAAATGTTTTAATAATTTAAAATTCTGTTGTCATGAGACACGATTGCTCCTGACAGCACCAAGCTACTCCTGAGAGAATGGTAGACACCAAATTCACTACATATGAAGCTTGATTTCTGCTTGGTAAAACTGGCCTATTGTTCAAAGAACTGCCCTTGTCTTGACTGTTGATAGTAAGCACTCTGTCCAGACTGTACAAGCAGGATAACTTGAAAATACAGGAAAATTTAATGTTGAACCTTCAAAGACAAAGTAGGAGAGTTTTTTTGAATATTCCAGCTTCTATACAATGGTTTGTCAGATAATCTAAGACTATAGCCAAAGTTAGCTGCCCCAATGTTGCAGAGAGATATTGGATGACTGCCCAAGTAGTTTGCAGTTTCTGTCATTTCTTGCATCCTTTGTAAGTCATTTGCTTGTACTTCCTGCTTACTCAGGTAATATTATTTTTCTTCTCAGGTCTTTAATGGGGTTGAAGACTAGATAGATCAATTACTATGCTCTCATATCTTAACTAAGAGCACATTATGTACTAGATTCAGATTCTTCAGGATAGGACAGCTATTGAAGTACTCTCTGCAATTTACCATTTACATATGTTCTGGACATTTAGTATGTGTTTCTTACTTGACATTGATCTTGTTGGTTGTAGGTCCATTTTTGTTTATGTTATTATCCTTTTTTCTCCTGGAAAATACATAATAATAATTTTATCGCATATAGTTTTGTATTAGGTTTATAACCTTTTTATTTATACAGAAAAGGGGAAGTGTAGTGGATGTTCACTTGACCTTTTACATCTGTCCTGATGGAGGTGGTGTTTCTTCCCTGCGAATGTGACCTCTTAAAAGGAAAGAGGAATGGTGTACCGCTGAATTGGGTAGTGAAGACCAGATCAGGTTGCATGAAGAAGTGTGGGATCATTCTCCAGCTTTTATAGGACTCTGCAACTGGATTTACCATATCCTGTATTTGTGAGTGTATTTATCCCTTTCACATATCTTAATAAATTCTTATTACTTTTTAAAAAGATACATATGGATTTCTCAATACAGCCTTGAGAGGATAAGCTTAATGGAGACATTCCATTTAGGACTGAGTGTTCCAAGGTCTCCCATTCTCTGTCCATGCTCCAATTGTAGAGTTGTGTGCCTGTGTATTTGTTCCCATCTACTGCAATTGGAAGCTTCCCTGATGATGGCTGAACAAGACATTGATCTATGAGAATAGTAGAAAGTCATTAGAAGTGATTATACTGCTTACATTCCTTAAGAACAGTAATATTTTTTTTCCTCAGGCCAATGGTCTATGTAGTTTCAGGTTCTTGGCTACTAGTGCAGTATCAGACATGGATTCCATCTCATGAAGAGGGGTTTTAGTTCATTTATAATGTGATTGGTTACTCCAATATCATTTTTGACATTTTCACATCAACACATCATGTAGGCAGACAACCATTATAGATCAAAGGATTTATAACTAGGTTGGTGCTTAACTTTCTCCATTGGCAGCATTCAGAGGATATTACAGTACTGTGAACACTTGTCCATAGGACAGAAAGCTCCAGTTAGGCACCAGCTTTACTTCTCCATGCTCAATGAGATATGTAGGTGTTGTCTTCAACAATAGTGCCTTACCATCAGTTTGTGAGGATCAAACAACAGCATTGGCAAAAGTCTGATTTGTTTGAATATTTCTAATGCACCCCTTGTGTCAACAGCTTGGAACATGACACCCATTCTTAGCCCTGTTGGATATACATACATACATACATATGTGTGTATGTATATATATATATATATACACACATATGTGTGTATATATATACACACATGTGTATATACATACATATATATGCCCCTACAGGTGGGAATCCTGGGGATCCTGACTTAGGTTATAGTAAGGCAAAGAATTATGTAGCGATATGGAGATGCAAGGGCTAAAGACCCTGGGTTTGAACCAAGAGTTGCACCCTTCAGTGACTGAAGTTGAGGAAGGGACCTTAAGCAGGTTGTTACAAGGCTGCATGTGAGAATGGAAAGATTGTAATGGAAAATGGAAAAGACTGTGTGAATAACCTACTTGAGTCCCTGCCCATGTGGTCACTGGGGTAGATAGTGTTTTTATGTATTGCATGGTTATATAAAGGAAAGGAGATGGACTAGGGTGGATGCTGAGATGGTCCACAGGCATGAGGGAAACTGAGTCCTCTCCAAGATTTAGTGGAGTCTCCCTGGAGTGGAGGCAGAAAAGTATAGGACCTTGCTAGTTGTCTGCTATAGGTCTAAGGATGGTACCATGGAGACAGAAATGGGGAGATGAAGGACAGTGATAATGACCTACCTGTTTCCCAAGCCTGTGTGTACACTGCATTCCCAGATAGACAGTGTTTGTAGCTCTTCAAAGTTGAGACAAAGAAATGAGAATCAGAGAATACTGGGGGGATCCACAGGAAGGAGGAAAGATGGGTTTGTTGCAAGGTTTGGAAGATTCTCCAGGGAATCACTGCTGTTCTTCTGTCCTGTCAGTAATTCAGTCTAGTTGCTGGGGAGTGAGTGAAATGGATGTGACCATCCTCAAGATCAAATGACACCTGAGAACTTTCCTAGCTTTGTGTAGTTTTGATTCCAGGCTAACTTCTCTGGAAATCAAGATACTTGCATAAAATCATCATATCTGTATGTTGTAAAAGAACACACTCTAATAGAAAATTTTTTTTCTTGCAATGCAGAGCCCATGAGAGACTTGAAAAAGCCTTTTTCCCAAGGGATATAACTTCAAGGATAAATGCTGACTCTGTATCTGAGAAAAGGAAGAGCTGTTTGGTGAGTGATCCAAGCTTTCTGAGATAAGGCAGTGGGTTAGGAAACAGTTATAGATAGAAAGAAATGTTATACACAACACATATGAACACATTATTTATATATATGTATATATATATATATTTATCTATATTTATATATAAAGCATGATACATATACTATGCTAGATTAAAATAAAGAAGCAGACTCCGTAGTGTGCACAAGTACCATTATTGTTCTCTCAGCACAATATATACTTGTTATGATATATTACTGTTTTATGTGTTTGAGTCCCTCATAGGCCATAGAACCCATAAGGAGCAGCCTCTCTGGTTAAGCGTGTAACCACAAGGTGGTAGTAGACGTCAGCTGTGGGGTAGGCAGAGGACTCACTTTTTTGTAAATGGATTATGCAGGCTTAAGGCAGAAGCACAGACTTTTTCTCAGTGTCTGGGTGGATGGTTGAAGAAGTAGAATTGTTCCTGAGAAAGAACAATATTCCAACATTTGTAGCTGACCTACTAGTTATCATAATTATACCCTGAACCTTAATTTAATTGGAAGAACAATGAAGACATATGCTCCTACTTTATTCCTGCTCTTGTGGCTGCATCTGAATGGTGAGTTAAGATTTTAGGACCACAGAGTACTCAGTGGGCATTTCTTTTTATCTGATGGTTCTTCTTTTTTACCAATTACTTTTTATTGTTTTTACTCTGCTATACATTTTTCTCTGCTCCACTTCCTTTCTCCCCTCTCCCTGTCTACCTTCTCCTGTGACCACTATGCTCCCAGTTTACTCAAGAGATCTTGTCATTTTCTCATTTCTGTTTAGATCCACATATGTTTCTTTTAGGATGCTCTTTGTTGTTTAGGTTCTCTGGGGTTGTGGATTGTAGGTTGATTTATCAGTGGGCATTTCAGAAACATCCAGGAGGAACTCTATCTTACTCAACTTCTCTCTACTTACTGCAGAAAAAGATAATTCTGGAAAGTGATGACCTGACAACCGTTCTCCTTTCTCTCCATCTTTCTGCATAGGGCTGAGCCAAGGTGAGCAGGTGGAGCAGCGTCCTTCCACCCTGAAAGTCCAGGAGGGAGCCAATGCTGTCATCAACTGCACATATGTAGACAGCACCTCGTCCTACTTCCCTTGGTATAAACAAGAACCTGGGAAGCATCCTAAGCTCATTATTGACATTCGATCAAATATGGAAAGAAAGCAAGAACAAAGACTGATCATTTCACATGATAAGAAAACCAAACAAGTTTTCCTGCACATCACAGACACCCAACTTAGAGACTCTGCCATGTACTTCTGTGCTGCAAGTGCACACTGCTCCCCAGGCACCTGCAGCCTGTCCTAAAACCTGCCACAGGGCCTGGGGCCCCATCCACATCCTGTGTCATATTTGTGCAGCACTTGCCAGTTATTAGTTTGCAAGTCTCAACTATAGTACAGACATTAAAAACACAAAATAAGAAAATTATTCAAGTCACTCAAAACAATTTAGAACGGTTTTCTCCTTTTTAAAAATTTTATTTAAAAATTAAAATAAAATTCTATTATTTTCCTGTCTTCCCTCCAGCCCCTTCTAAATCCCTTTCCTTATTCCCTCTCAAATTCAGTCTTTAAAAAAATATTATTAACTTTTATTATTATGTTATTATTTTAAAATTAACTTATTGTCTTTTTAACTATGATTACATATGTGCATAAATGTAATCGTCTGCGTATGATTACTGTTGTTTGTATGTATATAATTTTAGGGCTGATCACTTGGTATTGGATATCCAATATTATCCTCAGGGATGAATAATTCTTCCTCTATCCTATCCTTTAATTGTTTGAAGTTCTTTGTCTAGAGCATGGACCATCATGAGATTTGAACCACAAATAAGAGATGGATATCAAAGGGATACAAAAAAATAAATAAATAAATCAGATCGGAGGGGTGAGTTTCCTTCGGTCTGGGGCAGGGTCCCGGTGAGGAGGAGCTTGGGCGTTCCCCGACCCCATAGACGCCCAGGTCGCCCTGCAGTGCTGGCTACCCCCTCCCACCTGCCATCCCAGCTCCCATCCAGGTACGAATTCCTATATTTCTCCCTTCCCCCTGGGGCCATAAAATTTCCCCAGCTCAGCTGCCTTGCGAGCTGGGCCTGGGCTGTAGGCGCATCCCAGCTGGAGGCAGTTGCTGGGTCTTAAAGGCCTCCCGGAGTACAGGTGGACCAGGGGCCAGCTCAGCCACATTCCTGACCAGCAGGGGCCCTGACTTCTAGCAGAGGGCCATCGGAGGGGTGAGTTTCCTTCGGGCCGGGGCAGGGTCCCAGTGAGGAGGAACTTGGGCATTCCCCGACCCCATAGACGCCCAGGTCGCCCTGCAGTGCTGGCTACCCCCTCCCGCCTGCCATCCCAGCTCCCATCAAGGTACGAATTCCTATACTTCTCCCTTCCCCCTGAGGCCATAAAATTTCCACAGCTCAGCTGCCTTGCGAGCTGGGCCTGCATTGTAAGCACATCCCGGAAAGAGGGAGTGCCTGTGCTTCAATAGCCTGCCTGAGGAAAGGTGGGCATTCTGTCAGTGAAGTCCCTACCCAAGAAGGGAACCTGACCCGGTAACAGAAGTTCCAATAGAGAACATTTGAAGTAAGAGATGGGCAGATGCCAAGGCAAGACCTCCTCCAACAATCTGAAAAACAACATGAAAACACCAGATCCCAAGGACCCTACAATAGAAGGACTTGAACACCTTAACCCAGAAGAAGTGGAAAAAAGTGCCATTATGAAAGCAATAGAGTCCCTTAAACAGGATATGAATAACTCCCTTAAAGAATTGGATGAGAAATATAACAAAAAGTTTGAAGAAATGAGTATAGAATTAGATGAGAAATATAACAAAAAGTTTGAAGAAATAAGTAAATCAGTGAATGAGACCCTGAGAAACCAAGAAAAAAAATCAAACAAGTAAAGGAAACAGTCCAAGAATTGAAAACTGAAATGGAGGCAATGAAGAAAACACAAACCGAGAACCGGCTGGATATGGAAAACCTAGGTAAACGAACGGAGACTACAGAATCAAGCATAACCAATAGAATACAAGAGATAGAAGAACGAATCTCAGATTCTGAAGATACCATACAGAAAATAAATGCTCTGGTCAAAGAAAACGGCAAATCCAACAAATTCTCTTCACAAAACATTCAGGAAATCTGGGACACAACAAAAAATCCAAATCTAAGAATAATAGGGATTGAAGAAGGAGAAGAACTGCAGATCAAAGGCCCAGAAAATATATTCAACAAAATTATAGAAGAAAACTTTTCCAACCTAAAGAACGATATTCCTATGAAGTTCAAGAAGCATACAGAACACCGAATAGACTGGATCAGAAAAAAAACATCCCCTCGCCATATAATAATCAAAACACAAAACATACAGATTAAAGAAAAAATTTTAAAAGCTGCAAAGGAAAAAGGTCAAGTAACTTATAAAGGTAAACCTATCAGGCTTACACCGGACTTCTCTATGGAAACCATGAAAGCCAGAAGATCCTGGATAGAGGTACTGCAGAAACTAAGAGACCATGGATGCAAACCCAGACTACTATACCCAGCCAAGCTATCATTCACTGTCAACGGAGAAAACAAAATATTCCAGGATAAGAACAAATTTAAACAATTCATAGCCACAAACCCAGCCTTACGGAAAGTAATAGGAGGAAAATCACAACCCAAGGAATCCAACATTGCCAACACTGCCTACAATAGCTCAGACATCTAGCAACCATTCACAAGCACAAATCAAAGAAGGAAAACACATACACTCTACTACCTAAAAAAAAATGACCGGAGTCAACAACCACTGGTCATTAATATCACTTAATATCAATGGACTCAATTCACCTATAAAGAGGCACAGACTAAGAGATTGGATACGAAAACAGGATCCAACATTCTGCTGTTTACAAGAAACACACCTCAACAACAAAGACAGACACCTTCTCAGAGTAAAGGGTTGGGAAAAAGTTTTCCAAGCAAATGGACCTAAGAAACAAGAGGGTGTGGCCATTCTAATATCTAACAAAATCGACTTCAAACTAAAATCAATCAGAAGAGATGGAGATGGACATTTCATACTCATAACTGGAACAATTCATCAGGAGGAAGTCTCAATCCTGAATATCTATGCTCCTAATATAAAGGCACCCACATATGTAAAAGAAACTCTTCTAGAACTCAAGGCAGTCATCAAACCACACACACTAATAGTAGGAGACTTCAACACTCCTCTCTCACCAATGGACAGGTCAATCAGACAGAAACCAAACAGAGAATTAAGAGATTTATTGGAGGTATTGAATCAAATGGACTTAACAGACATCTATAGAACACTCCACCCAAATAGGAAAGAATATACCTTTTTCTCTGCAGCTCATGGAACCTTCTCGAAAATTGACCACATACTCGGTAACAAAGCAAACTTCCACAGATACAAAAAAAATATTAGTAACCACCTGTGTCTTGTCAGATCACCATGGATTAAAATTAGAATTCAACAACAATGGTACCCCCAGGAAGCCAACAAACTCATGGAAGTTGAACAATCAACTACTAAATCACCCCTGGGTCAAGGAAGAAATAAAGAAAGAAATTAAACTCTTCCTTGAATTTAATGAAAACAAAGACACAACATACTCAAACCTATGGGACACTATGAAAGCAGTGCTAAGAGGAAAGTTCATAGCACTAAGTACCCAATTAAAGAAAACAGAGAACACACACATTGGAGACTTAACAGCACACTTGAAAGCTCTAGAAAAAAAGAAGCTGATTCACCCAGGAGGTCTAGAAGACTGGAAATAATCAAACTGAGGGCTAAAATCAACAAAATAGAAACACAGAAAATAATCCAAAGAATCAATGAATCAAAAACCTGGTTCTTGGAGAAAATCAACAAGATTGACAAACCCCTATCCAAATTAATCAAACGGGAGAGAGAGAACATGCAAATTAATAATATCAGAAATGAAAAGGGGGACATAACCACAGACACAGAGGAAATTCAGAGAATCATTAGATCTTACTATGAAAGTTTATATGCCACAAAGTTGGAAAATGTAAAAGAAATGGACATTTTTTTTTAGATAAGTACCATATACCAAAGTTTTACAAAGAACAGGTGAACAATCTAAATAGACCTGTTAGTGGTGAAGAATTAGAAGCTGTTATCAAAAATCTCCCTACCAAAAAAAGCCCAGGACCAGATGGTTTCAATGCAGAATTCTACCAGAACTTCCAGGAAGAGCTAAAACCTATACTCCTTAATGTATTCCACAATATAGAAACAGAAGAGTCATTGCCAAACTCCTTTTATGAAGCTACAGTTACCCTGATACCAAAACCACACAAAGACACAACCAAGAAAGAGAATTACAGGCCAATCTCACTTATGAACATCGATGCGAAAATTCTCAATAAAATACTGGCAAACCGAATCCAAGAACACATTAGAAAAATTATCCATTATGATCAAGTCGGCTTCATTCCAGAGATGCAGGGCTGGTTCAACATACGCAAATCTATCAATGTAATCCATCATATAAATAAACTGAAAGAAAAAACCATATGATCATCTCACTAGATGCTGAAAAAGCATTTGACAAAATTCAACACCCATTTATGATAAAGGTATTGGAGAGACTGGGGATACAAGGATCATACCTAAATATAATAAAAGCAATATACAGCAAGCCGACAGCTAACATCAAACTGAATGGAGAAAAACTCAAAGCCTTTCCACTAAAATCAGGAACGCGACAAGGCTGTCCACTCTCTCCATACCTCTTCAGTATAGTGCTTGAAGTTCTAGCAATAGCAATTAGACAACATAAGGAGATCAAGGTGATTCAAATTGGAAAAGAAGAAGTTAAACTTTCGTTATTTGCTGACGATATGATAGTATACATAAGTGACCCCAAAAACTCTACCAAAGAACTCCTACAGCTGATAAACAACTTTAGTAACATGGCCGGATACAAGATCAACTCCAAAAAATCAGTGGCCCTCCTATACACATATATAAAGAAGCAGAGAGGGAAATCAGAGAAACATCACCTTTCATGATAGCCACAAATAGCATAAAATATCTTGGGGTTACTCTAACCAAGGAAGTGAAAGACCTATTCGACAAAAACTTTAAGTCTTTGAAGAAAGAAATTGAGGAGGATACCAGAAAATGGAAAGACCTCCCCTGCTCTTGGATTGGGAGAATCAACATAGTAAAAATGGCAATTCTACCAAAAGCAATCTATAGATTCAATGCAATCCCCATCAAAATCCCATCAAACTTCTTCACAGACCTTGAGAGAACAATAATCAAGTTTATATGGCAAAACAAAAAACCCAGGATAGCCAAAACAATCTTATCAATAAAAGAACTTCTGGAGGCATTACCATCCCTGACTTCAAACTCTATTATAGAGCTACAGTATTGAAAACAGCTTGATATTGGCATAACAACAGAGAAGTCGACCTATGGAATCGAATAGAAGACCCAGATATTAACCCACAAACTTATGAACACCTAATTTTCGACAAGGGAGCTAAAGGTATACAATGGAAGATGTAAAGCATCTTTAACAAATGGTGCTGGCATAACTGGATGTCAACCTGTAAAAGAATGAAAGTAGATCCATATCTATCACCATGCACAAAAATCAAGTCCAAATGGATTAAAGACATCAACATTAATCCGTCCACTTTGAACCTGATAGAAGAGAAAGTGGGAAGTAGTCTACAAGATATAGGCACAGGAGGCCTCTTCCTAAGTAGGACCCCAGTAGCACAGACAATAAGAGAAACAATGTAAAAATGGGATCTACTGAAACTGAGAAGCTTCTGTAAAGCAAAGGACACTGTCAGTAAGACAAAAAGGCTGCCTTCTCACTGGGAGAAGATCTTCACCAACCCCTCATCAAACAAAGGTCTGATTTCCAAAATATACAAAGAACTCAAGAAACTAGACACTAAAACTCTAATTAACCCAATTAAAAAATGGGGTACTGAACTGAACAGAGAATTCACAACAGATGAACTTCGAATGGCCAGAAGACACTTAAGGTCATGCTCAACTTCCGTAGCAATCAGGGAAATGCAAATCAAAACCACTTTGAGATACCATCTTACACCTGTCAGAATAGCTAAAGTCAAAAACACCAATGATAGCCTATGCTGGAGAGGATGTGGGGTGAGGGGAACACTCATCCATTGTTGGTGGGAATGCAAACTTGTGCAGCCACTGTGTTAATCAGTGTGGCGTTTTCTCAGGAAACTGGGAGTCAACCTCCCTCAGGACCCAGCAATTCCACTCTTGGGAATATATCCTAGAGATTCCCTAACATACTACAAAAGCATTTGTTCTACTATGTTCATAGCTGCACTATTTGTAATAGCCAGAACCTGGAAACAGCCTAGGTGCCCCTCAATAGAAGAATGGTTAAAAAAGGTGTGGAACATATACACGTTAGAGTTTTACTCAGCGGTAAAAAACAATGACATCTTGACTTTTGCATGCAAATGGATGGAAATAGAAAACGCTTTACTGAGTGAGGTAAGCCAGACCCAAAAAGAGGAACACGGTATGTATTCACTCATAAGTGGATTCTAACCATAGTTAAAGGTCTTTGAGCCTATTATTCGTGATCCTAGAGAAGCTAAATAAGAAGATGAACCTGATGAAGATTATTTAGCTATCCGCCAGGAGGTAGGAAATAGACAAGAGTCCCAGGTAACCTCGGGTGCATGTGGGGGAGGGTTGATGGAAGGGGAGAGGGTTAGAGAGAAGGGAGTAGGGGAGGAATGGGGAAAGCTCGGTGGCCTGGGATGGGGGGGGTGGAGGGAGGAAGGATGAATATGGGATCAGGGAAGAATTTATTTCAACTAAGGGAGTCATTTTAGGGTTTACAGGAGACTTGATTATATATGGGATCCCAGGGCCAAGGAGAGATCCCCAGATTGTTCTCTGGACAGAGGAGAGGGTGCCTGAACCGGCCGTGGCCCATAACCATGCTGATGAAAATTTTGCTTATCACCATAGATCCTTCATCTGGCTAAGGACGGCAATACAGATGGAGACCCACATTGGAGCACCAGACTGAGCCCCCCAAGGTCCAAATGAGGAGCAGAAGGAGGAAGAACATGAAAAAGGAAATCAGGACTGCGAGGGATGCTATCACCCACTGATACAAGGGGACGGATCTAATGAGAGTTTACCAAGGCCATTTGGACTGGGACTGAACAAGGACGTGATCTAACCAGATTCTCGGAATTTGGCCGGATTCTCTGAATGTGGCTGGCCGAAGTCTGTCTGAGAAGCCATTGACTATGATACTGGGACTTGTTTCCTCTGCATATACTGGATTTTGGGAATCCAGTCTCTTTGGATACTCACCTTCCTGGACCTGGAGGGAGGGGGGAGGAACTTGAACTTCCTACAGGGCAGGAAACCCTGACTGCCCTAAGGGACAAAGAGGGAGGAGGAGAGGGAGTGGGGAGAGTGGGAGAGTGTTGGGAAGAGGGGCGGAAATGGAAACTTTTATAATTTAATAAAATTTACTTTCAAAAAATAAATAAATAAAATTACTATCAGGTGATGTGACATTTAATGTGAAAGATTCCAAAACCTCTACCAGAAAGTTCCTAAGTTATCACTGATTTCAGCTACATATTAGAATACCAAAGACACTTACAAACATCAAGAATCTTTCTATACATTACCAACAGACATTATGAGAAAGAGATCATCCACACACATCCATTCAGTACAGCTTCAAATACTGAACAATCTAGAAATAAACCTAACCAAGGAAATTGAATACCTTTTAAAGAAAAATTTAAATCTCTGAAGAAACAGACTGAGGAACACACTAGAAAATGGAAAATTCTCTCATGCTCAAGAATTAGTAGAATTAATGCTGTGGAAATGACCACTCTACTAAAAGTGATTTAAAGATTCAGTGAATCCACAATTAAAACCCCACAGATTCCTTCACGTAAATGGGAAATAAAATATCTAAAGATCCATATAGAAGTCTTCAAAATCCAAAACAGACAAGACCGAAGACAAATGTCACACATCATATAATAGCTAAAACTCTAAGTATACATAGAAAAGAAAGTATAATGAAAACTGACCAAGAAAAAAAATACAGTCATATTTTAAGACAGAAATTAGTATCAATCTATTAATAGTTAGCAATTTTAATATTCTGTTTTCTCAGGTAAACAGTTCACCTGGACAGAATATCAAAACAGAAACCATCAGAATAAATTTAAATCCTACAACAAGTAGACTGAACAGATACCTATAAAATAGTCTATCCAAATGCCAAAGAATGCACATTCTACTCAGCAGCACAGGAAAGACTTTGTAGAATGATGCACATCCTGGGACATAAAAATATGTGGGGGGTTAATTATTTATTTATTTATAAAAATTTCCACTTTCTCCCCTCCTCCCAATACCCTCCCATTCCCCACACTCCCTCTCCTCCTCCCTCTCCAGTCCTAAGAGCAGTCAGGGTTTCCTGCCCTGTGGGAAGTTCAAGGTCCTCAGCCCTCCTTCCAGGTCTAGGAAGGTGAGCATCCAAACAGACTAGGATCCCAAAAAGCCAGTACATGCAGACGAAACAAGACCCAGTGCCATTGTCAATGGCTTCTCAGTCAGCCCCCATGTCAGTCACATTCAGAGAACCTGGTTTGATCACATGCTCGTTCAGTCCCAGTCCAGCTGGCCTTGGTGAGCTCTCATTAGATCAGTCCCCAAGTATCAGTGGGTGAACGAACTCCTCGCGATCCTGAAATCCTTTTTCATGATCTCCCTCCTTCTGCTCCTCATTTGGACCTTGGGGGCTCAGTTCAGTGCTCGAATGTGGGTCTCCGTCTCTATCTCCATCCATCGTCTAATGTGCATACTTCTTTTTTCCTGTACAATGTACCCCAATCATACCTGATTCTCATTCCGTAGAAGTCTACCCTCCCACTCTTGCACCCTCCTCCCATAAAGGAAAAAAAATTACACCAATTTCACTTTGTGTTGTTCATATACTTGCTGGAGCATGGTCAAACTCTCTCTGACCAGCCCCTTAAAGGTAACTGAATTCTGCCTCACCCCTCCAGAAGCCATCAAGTCTAAAGAGATACACTTCACCATCTTCATTACATGTTTTAAGGATTCTCTTCCTGTCCTGACTCTTTCTTTCTTTTTGGGGTAGAGGGTAGGAAGAGGTTGTCACAGAAGCCTTCAATGTCTCTCATTCTCAGTTATGAGTCAGCAGCCATAGACACCACAGCAAAAGAAGCTTCCTTGCCCATAACAACCGGCAGGAGCACAGATCGTGGACTCGCACACTGTTTCCGGCAGCAGCACAGATCACAGTCTTTCTGAGACTTCTTCCTAGTATAATTGAGAAGGTGGATATGAATGTCTAGTTCCTGCTGCAAGATGATATCATGATAGTGAAATCTAGAACAATTTATTCTAATTGGTTGAACAGAGTTTTTAAAATTCATCTTAAGTAATAAGATAATATGAAAAGTAATCAAAGACAACAACTAATGTTGATCTCTGACCTGTACAGATGTATACATACCCACACCGATGTGTTCACAAACACACACACACACACAAATACACATAACATATACAAAAACAAATGAATGAATAAATAGACAAATCCATAAATAAAATATAGTTTGATTGTGAGCTGGAGCCATATATGTTAAGTCATATTTAAAACTATTTTATTTTAAAGAGTTCTTTTTTATGATAAAGGAACAATATAAGGGTTTAATGGTGACACAGAGATGAGATAAAGATCATAAATTATTACTGATTGAGAGGTTCTTCAGAAACATTACAGAAAAGTGACTAGTGAAATAACTCTCATTTGCTGAAAACAAGTTGCCATTTGGTGAAAATGTTTATAAAGCACACACATTCATAAACTTGAACAAATGTCTCAAACTTCTCATCAGACTAAACTACTGCTTGTTTTAACAGATCACATAAGAGGCCCTTTTGTCTGTGGGGTTCTTTGACTTCCAGGAGTCCCTGTTCCTGTACTGAGGAGTTCCATCCAGACTGGTGAGTGTGTGCCATCCTGGGGCTGATGGTCTGGGAAGGGAGCACAGGGCCCCTCCAACTCCAGCTGCAGGGGATTCTTTGTTCCACACGACCCTGCCTCCCCTAAGCCTGCCCTATTGTCTAGAAAGTCCTTGATCCAGGAATAGTTCCTGCTCCTGCACTGAGGCTTTCCACCCAGAGAGTCAGTCACAGCATAGATTGGACCAAAATGCCAAGACTCTCCTGGCTGGATTTGAAGGAAGAGATGGGAATGCGCCAATTCAAGAATTCCTCCAACAACCTGAAAAGCAACATGACAACACCAGAATCCAGGGATCACGCAACAAGAAGCCTTGAACACCCTACTCCAGAAGAAGTAGAAGAAATCGACTTAAAACATAACATTGTGAAAATAATAGAGGACCTTAAACAGGATGTGAAAAACTGATTTAAGGAAACAGAGAAGACAAACAAAAAGGTAGAAGAAATGAATAAATCTCACAGAGATATCCTAGAAAACCAAGAAAAAGCAACCAAACAAATAATGAAAACAGTTCAGGACTTGAAATTATGAAACAGAGGTAATGAAGAAAACACAAATCGAGGGAAGGCTGGATATGGAAAATCTGGGTAAATGAACAGGAACTACAGAGACAAGTATTACCAACAGAATACAAGAGATAGAAGAAAGAATCTCAGACACTGAAGATACTATAGAGGAAATAAATTCATTGATTAAAGAAAGTAACAAACCCAACAAATTCTTAACACAAAACATCCAGGAAATCTGGGACACCATGAAAAGACCAAACCTAAGAATAATAGGGGAAGAAGAAGAAGAATTACAGCTCAAAGGCCCAGAAAATAAATTCAACAAAATTACAGAAGAAAACTTTCCCAAGCTAAAGAAGTTTATTACTATTAAGTTACAAGATGCATACAGAACACCAAATAGAATGGATCAAAAAAATCCCCTCACCATATAACATCAAAACAAACACACAAAAAAAAATATACAGAATAAAGAACGAATACTAAGAGCTGCAAGGGAAAAAGGTCAAGTAACATATAAAGGAAAACCTATCAGAATTACACCTGACTTCTCAATGGAAACCATGAAAGACAGAAGGTCTTGGATAGATATGCTGCAGACACTAAGAGACTACGGATGCAAGCCCAGACTACTATATCCAGAAAATCCTGCATTCACCATTGATGGAGAAAAAAAGATATTCCATTACAAAAACAGATTTAAACAATACATAGACACAAACCCAGCCTTACAGAAAATACTAGAAGAAAAACCACAAACCAAGGAAGTCAACAATACCCACAACAACACAAGCATCTGACAACCCCCCTCCAGCACAACTCAAAGAAGGGAAACACACAAACACTACCACCAGAAAAAATAACTGGAGTTAACAACCACTGGTCATTAATATCACTTAATATCAATGGAATCAATTCACCTATCAAAAGGCACAGGTTAAGAAAATGGATACGAAAACAGGATCCAACATTCTGTTGTTTACAAGAAACAAACCTCAACCTCAAAGACAGACACTACCTCACTGTAAAGGGTTGGGAAAAGGTTTTCCAATCAAATGGACCATAGAAATAAGTGGGTGTTACTATACTAATATCTAAAATTGATTTCAAACTAAAATCAATCAGAATAGATGGAGAAGGACACTTTATACTCGTAACAGGAACAATTCATCAGGAGAAAGTCTCAATCCTGAATATCTACATCCCTAATATAGAAGCACCCACATATGTTAAAGAAACATTACTAGAACTCAAATCATACATCAAACCCCATACTCTAATAGTAGGAGACATCAACACTCCTCTCTCACCAATGGACAGGTCAACCATACAGAAACTTAACAGAGAAATAAGAGAACTAACAGATGTAATGAACCAAATGGACCTAACAGACATCTATAGAATATTCCACCCAAACAGAAAAGAATATACCTTCTTCTCAGCATCTCATGGAACCTTCTCAAAAATTGATCACATAATTGGTAACAAAGCAAACATTCATAGATATAAAGAAATTGCAGTAACCACCTGTGTCCTATCAGATCACCATGGAATAAAGTTAGAATTCAACAACAATTCTAACCCCAGAAGGCCTACAAACTCATGGAAATGGAACAGTCAATTACTGAACAACCCCTGGGTCAAGGAAGAAATAAATAAAGAAATTAAAGTCTTCCTTGAATTCAATGAAAATAAAGACACAACATACCAGAACCTATAGGACACTATGAAAGCAGTGCTAAGAAAGTTCATAGCATTAGGTGACCACATTAACAATAATGGAGAAAGCACACATTAGAGACTTAACAGCACACCTAAAAGCTCTAGAAAAAAAAAAAGGAAGTAGATTCACCCAGGAGGAGTAGAAGACTGGAAATAATCAAACTGAGGGCTGAAATCAACAAACTAGAAATACAGAAAACAACCCAAAGAATCAATGAAACAAAAAGGCTTGTTCCTGGAGAAAATCAACAAGATTGAAAAACCCCTCACCAAGCTAATCAAATGGCAGCGACAACATGCAAATTAACAAGATAAGAAATGAAAAGGGGGACATAACCACAGACACAGGAAATTCGGAGAATCATTAGATCTTACTACAGAACCCTGTATGCCACAAAATTGAAAAATGTTTTAAAAATGGACATTTTTTAGATAAGTATCATATACCAAAATTAAATCAAGACCAGGTGAACAATTTAAATAGACCTGTAAGTTGCGAGGAATTAGAAGCTGTCATCAAAAACCACCCTCCCAAAAATAGCCGTACACCATATGGTTTCAATGCAGAATTCTACCAGAACTTCCAAGAAGAGCTAATACCTATACTCCTTAATGTGCTTCACAAAATAGGAACAAATGACTCATTGCCAAACTCCTTCTATGAAGCAATAGTTAACCTGATACCAAAACCACACAAAGACACAACCAAGAAAGAGAATTACAGACCAATCCCACTCATGAATATCGATGCAAAAATTCTAAATAAAATTCTGGCAAACCAAATCTAAGAACACATCAAAAAAGTTATCAAGTAGGCTTCATCCCAGAGATGCAGGGCTGATTCAACATACACAAATCTATCAATGTAATACATCATATAAATAAACTGAAAGAAAAAAACCGTATGATCATTTCATTAGATGCTGAAAAAACATTTGACAAATTTCAACACCCCTTTATGATAAAGGTCCTGGAGAGATTATGGATACAAGGTTCATATCTAAATATATAAAAGCAATATACAGCAAGCCGATAGCTAACATCAAATTAAATGGAGAGAAACTCAAAACCATTCCACTAAAATCAGGAACAAGACAAGGCTGGCCACTCTCTCCATACCTCTTCAATATAGTGCTTGAATTTCTAGCAATAACAATGAGACAACATAATATCAAGGGGACTCAAAGTGGAAAGGAAGAAGTCAAACTTTCATTATTTGCAGATGATATGATAGTGTACATAAGCGACCCCAAAAACTCTACCAAAGAACTCTTACAGCTGGTAAACACCTTTAGTAATGTGGCAGGATACAAGATCAACTCCAAAAAATCAGTAGCCCTCCTATACACAAAAAACAAAGAAGCAGAGAGGGAAATCAGAGAAACATCACCTTTCATGATAGCCACAAATAGCATAAAATATCTTGGGGTAACTCTAACCAAGGAAGTGAACTTTAAGTCTTTGAAGAAAGAAATTGAAGAGGATACCAGAAAATGAAAAGGTCTCTCATGCTCTTGAATGCGTAGGATCAACATAGTAAAAATGGCAATTCTACCAAAAGCAATCTATAGGTTCAATGCAATCCCCATCAAAATCCCAACAAAATTCTTCACAGACCTTGAGAGAACAATAATAAAGTTTATATGGCAAAACAAAACACCCAGGATAGCCAAAACAATCCTATACAATAAAAGTACTTCTGGAGGCATTACCATCCCTGACTTCAAACTCTATTACAGAGCTACAGTATTGAAAACTGCTTGGTATTGGCACAAAAACAGAGACATTGACCAATGGAATCAAATAGAAGACCAGGATATCAATCCACAAACCTATAAACACCTGAATATTGACAAAGGAGCTAAAAGTATACAATGGAGGAAAGAAAGCATCTTTAACAAATGGTGCTGGCATAACCGGATGTCAACCTGTAGAAGAATGAAAATAGATCCATATCTATCACCATGCTCAAAACTCAAGTCCAAATGGATTAAAGCCCTCAATATAAATCTGACCACACTGAACCTGATAAAAGAGAAAGTGGGAAGTAGTCTGCAATACATAGGCACAGAAGACCACTTCCTACGTACAACCCCAGTAGCACAGACAATAGGAGCAACAATGAATAAATGAGACCTCCTGAAACTGAGAAGCTTTTGTAAAGCAAAGGACACTGTCATTAAGACAATGAGGCAACCTAATCAATGGGAGAAGATCTTTACCAACCCCTCATCAGACAAAGGTCTGATCTCCAAAATATATAAAGAACCAAGAAACTAGACATTAAAACTCTAATTAACCCAATTTAAAATGGGGTACTGAACTGAACAGAGAATTCTCAACAGAAGTTCAAATGGCCAGAAGACACTTAAGATCATGCTCAACCTCCTCAGCGATCATGGAAATGCAAATCAAAATACCTTTGAGATACCATCTTACACCTGCCAAAATGGCTAAAATCAAAAACACCAATGATAGCCTATGTTGGAGAGGATGTGGAGTAAGGAAAACGTTCATCCATTGTTGGTGGGAATGAAAACTTGTGCAACCACTTTGGAAATCATTGTGGTTGACTGGGAGTCAACCTACCTCAGGATCCTGCGATTCCTCTCTTGGGAATATAACCAAGAGATGCCCAATCATACTACAAAATCATTTGTTCAACTATATTCATAGCAGCACTATTTGTAATAGCCAGAACCTGGAAGCAACCTAGGTGCCCCTCAATAGAAGAATGGTTAAAGAAGGTGTGGCACATATATACTTTAGAGTTTTACTCAGCAGTAAAAAACAATGACATCTTGAATTTTGCATGCCAATGGATGGAAATAGAAACCACTTTACTGAGTGAGATATCCCAGACCCAAAAAGATGAATATGATATGTACTCACTCATAAGTGTATTCTAGCATTAAACAAAGGACATTTAGTCTATAATTCATGATCCTAGAGAAGCTAAATAAGAAGGTGAACCCAAAGAAAAACACATTTATCCTCTTGGATGTTGGAAGTAGACAAGATCGCCAGACAAAAGTTGAGAGCACAGGGAAGGGGGTGGGTTGGGGGTAAGGAGAGAAGGGGAGAGATAAGGGAGAAGGGGAGGATTGGGGAGAGCTTGGGGGAATGGAATGGTTGAGATGGGGGAAAGGTGGATATGGGAGCAGGGAAGAAGATATCTTAACTAAGGGAGTCATTTTAGAATTGGCATGAGACTTGGCTCTAGATGGGTTTCCAGGTGTCCAAGGGAATTTCCCCAGCTAGGTCCTTGGGCAACAGGGGAGAGGGTGCCTGAACTGGCCTTCTCCCATAGCTACACTGTTGAATATCTTGCATATCACCATAGAGCCTTCATCTGGCGGTGGATGGAGATAGAGACAGAGTCCCACATTGGAGAATTGGACTGAGCTCCCATGGCCCAGATTAAGAGCAGAAGGAGGGAGAACATGGGCAAGGAAGTGAGGACCGCGAGGGGTGCGTCCACTCACGGAGTTCGTGGGACTGATCTAATGGAAGCTCACCAAGGCCAGCTAGACTGGGACTGACTGAGCATGTGATCAAACCAGACTCTCTGAATGTGGTTGACAATGTGGGCAGACTGAGAAGCCAATGATAATGACACCGGGTTTTGATTCTAATGCATGTACTGGGTTTTTGGGAGTCTAGTCTGTTTGGAAGCTCACCTTCCTATACCTGGATTGAGTGGGGGAGGACCTTTAACTTTCCACAGATCAGGGCACCCTGACTTCTCTTAGGACTGGAGAGGGAGGGTGAATGGGAGGGAGAGAAAAATGGGAGGATGGGAGGAAGTGGAAATTTTTAATTAATAAATAAATAAAAATCGAAAAAAATAATTCACATAAGAAAAGTCTGCAGTTAAAATATTTTTTGACACTAAGGTGAATCCACAGGAGGGCAGCATCTTCTCAGAGACCCAGAGGCAATTTCTCACAAGGTCCTTTGTGTCTGTGTGTTGTGGGGGTGGCTAGAGGGAGGAGGAGAGATTCTGAGGTAGCAGTGGAAACTTGGACCTTCTTTCTGATTGGATGAACAGTTTCGGGTTTTTCTTTTTTTTTATGCATCTTACAGCAGAAGAGTTTAAACTCCCTAAGTGCCAGTTCTTTTGTTATGGCTGAAGAGTGAATCTTCAGTGAAAATAATGATGCATCCCTTAAGTGTTTCACTAATGGTACTCTGGCTCCAACTGAGGGGTGAGTTTGACCATTGCTATGGGAACATAAAAATACAATATGGTAGGGCACGGCCCTCGTATATTTTAGATGGGAGGGTAGAAATCCTAATGTATTAGTGCTGAAACAAAAGCAGGTGGGAGGCCACTGAAAAAGGCATTCTGGGGTATCAGCATCCAGTCCTGTTTGTCTGACCTTTGTCTTTTTGCACAGGGGTGAATAGCCAAGAGAAGGTACAGCAAAAGCCAGAATCCTCCAGTGTCTCAGAGGGAGCCACGGCCTCTCTCAACTGCACTTGCAGTGATCGTAATTATGATTACTTCTGGTGGTACAAACAGTATCCCGGGAAAGGTCCCATGTTTCTGATGTCCATATTCTCCAACGGTGAAAAGAAAGAAGGCAGATTCACAGTTCACCTCAATAAAGAGAGCCTGCATGTTTCCCTGCACATCAGAGACTCCCAACCCAGTGACTCGGCTGTCTACCTCTGTGCAGTAAGCACACAGTGCTCTCCAGGCAGCTGCAGCCTGCACCCAAACCTACAGGGCCCCAGCAAAGTCTGAGCTAGAGTACAGAGAACAAGGTGGAGAAATTATGATTGTTCTCCTTGTATTCCATACACAAAGGGTACTAAGAGCCACAGGATAGAGGGTTTGACTTAAAGGGAAAATGCTTCATTATTCTGAGAATGAATGTAACACATATTGGTGTGGCTAAAATATTTTCCACTTTATTTTAACTGAAAAAAGTTATACACTATATTTTAATTAAGGTTTCAGCCCCCTCCCCCCATTTTCTTCCAGATTTTCCCCATCTCTTCAAATAACTAAGACCTCACCTACTTTTCCTTTTATCTCTCTCTTTAGCACACAAATGGGAATAATGAAACAAACAAAAGACAATTAAAAGAAAGAAATAAAAGGCACACATACAGAGACATATTTTTAGGTTTCAGAAGAGGAAGGAACAGTACTTCGGCATATTAGAGGCAGGGAATGCCACAAAGTCACACCATGCAACAGGTCTCACACAAGAGAGATTTACTGTGACTGGGAGAGGGTTAACAGAGGCTGCCCCTGACCAAGGGTGGAAGGGAAAAGAGGGCAGGATGTGAAGGTCCGGGTTCTTTTTAAGGGTACAATGCATCTGCATAGGATGACTATGTGACCACAGTTACTGAAGGTGGGCTTGGGGAGGGCGAAGTTTTCCAAGACACATTAAAACAAAATCTGTAAAAACACAAATTATAATATGCAAGCAAAAGACCAGTAATATGTAAAAAAAAAAAGGTAGAAACAAAGCAATATGAGACAAAATTTCTACAAAAACACCATTGAGTTACTTGTGTTGGTCATCTATTGCAGAGAATGGGACATATCATTGACTGTGGTTTGTATATCCAGTGAGACTCCATTGAAGAAAACCAACTTTTCCTTTACAAGCACATGTCCATTGGAGATGCCTTCTTGGTTAGGGATGGGAGCCTCTGTCCACATCCTCCTCTCAGCACTGGAACCACATCTGGCTAGAACCTGTGCGGACCTGCACACGCTGCCACAATCTCCATGAGTTCATACATAAACAAGTTCTGTTGTCTTTCACCACTTATGGCTCTTACACTCTTTCCACTTCTCCTTTCCCGGGTGCCCTGTGCACCGATGGGAGGGATTTGATGACGACTTCTCGTTTATGACTAAGCATTCCAAAATCTCCCCTCTGCACGTTGTCCAGCTGTGACTCTCTGTGTCAGTTCCCGTGCACGGCAGGAGGAAGTTTCTGTGGTTAGTGAGATACAACTGCAGGAGAATAGCAGATGTAGAATTCTGAGCTGAAGTCATCTGGCTTAACTATTTTGGTTGGGAGACTTTAATTACTGTTTCTATTTAACTAGGGATTTGAGTCTGTTTAAATCACTTATCTGATCTTGATTTAACTTTGGTACCTCATATAAATTGAGAAATTTATTCTTTTATTTAGGTTTTCTAGTTTGGTGGAGTATAATTTTTAAAGTATTTCCTTATGATTCTTTGGATCTTATGATTCCTTGGTGTCTGTCATGATGGTTCTCTTTGGTCTCAAATATTATTAATTTGCATATTCTCTGTCTGTCTTTAACTAATTTGGTAAGATTTTGTCAGTTATATTGAATTTCTCAAAGAACTAACTGTTTACTTGCTCTTTCTATTTTTTTTTTTGCTTCTTTCTTTGTTTCTCTTCTCTTCACTTCAGCCCTGAATTTTATTATTTCTTGACATCTACTCTTTTTGAGTGTTATTTCTCCTTTTTGCCCTACAGGTTTCAGGTGTGCCAATAAGTTGTTAATATGAGATCTCTCCAATTGTTTTTGGTTTGTTTGTCTGCTTTCTTGTTGTTTTCAATGAGGGAACTAAATAGCATGAAATAGCCTCTTAGAATCACCTTTATTGGGTGTCATATGTGTTGGGTATGTTGTGCTTTAATTTTTATTCAATTCTAAAATTTATTTATTTCCTACTTAGTTTTTGTCTTGACCCACTTTTTGTTCAGTAGTGAATGATTCCATTTCTGTGAATTTGTTAATGTTCTATTGTTGATATCCATTTTAATCTACGGTGGTCAGAGAGGATTCAGGGTGTTTTTTCAATTTTTTAATATTTGTGGAGGCTTGCTTTGTGTTCAAGTATATGGTCAATTTTGGAGACAATTCCATGAGATGCTGAGAAGAAGTTATATTCTTTCATGTTTGGGTGAAATGTTCTTCAAATGTCTGCCAGTCCACTTGATTTACGGTGTTCAGCATTTCTATATCTAGTTTTTGTCTAAATATTCCGTCTATTGTTGAGAATGAGCTATTGAAATCACCCACTATCACTGTGTGATGGTTGATATGTGATTTTAACTGCAGTAGAGTTTCTTTTATGAACCTGGGTGCCTTAGTATTTTGTGCATAAATGTTCAGAATTACAATATCCTCTTGGTGGATTTTTCCTTTTATAAGTATATAGTGTCCTTCTGTACCTCTTCTGATTAGCTTTGGTTTGAAGTGAATTTTGTCAGATAATGAAGTATCTACACTGTCTTGCATCTTAGATTCATTTGCTTGAAATATCTTTTAAGAGGTAGACATTCAAAAAATTTATTTACTGCATTTAACTTGAGACCCATGCCTGTAAATGGAGCTCATTCTCTACACTGCCTGGATGTCCGGGAACCAGAGACTGGATAGCTTAGAGACCTATGGTAGAACCAAACACAATAGGTCAAAAAAAAAAAAAAACGGAATGTTTCCGAATGATATTCTGCTATAGTCATAGACCAGTGTATTGTCCAGTCATCATCAAAGATGGTTCCACTGGTGGCAGATAAGAGCAGGTTCAGAGACCCTCAGTAGAACACTGTGTAGTCTATATTGGAGGTTTCTATCTGGTCCCTCATCTCAGAACTGTCGAAACCTTACAGAAGACAGAAAGACTGTAGGAGTCAGGCAGGAGGGAGGCTATGGCTGACTGCATCAACTAATCAGGGATCATGTGGGCTCACAGAGACTGAAGTAGGAAGCCTGTGGCCTGCAAGGTCTGTGCCAGATCCTCTGCATATACGTTATGACTGTCAGCTTGATGTTTTTGACCCCTAACAGTGGGAGCAGGTATGTCTCTGATTATTTTGCCAAATCTAGGAACTTTTTCCTCCTATTGGGTTGCCTTGTGAGGCCTCAATATGAGGGCTTTTGTCTTGTTTTGTTGTGTTTGGTTGTTGTCTCCTGGAGGACTGCTCTTTTCTGAAGGGAAATGGAGGGGAGTGAATCTGAAGGGGGTGGAAGTGGGGGAGAACTGGGAGGAGTGGGGACAGGGGAAACTGTAGTCAGGATGTATTGTATGAGAGGAGAATCTATTTACAATCTATTGTATGAGAGAGACAGAGAGAGAGAGAGAGAGAGAGAGAGAGAGAGAGAGAGAGAGTACTGGAAACAGGGAGAGGGCATTTCGGAGTCAGGGAAAAACCTGGTGCAATGGAATGTCCTTGGGATCTATCTATAAGGGGGGTTCCAGCTTGGATTTCTTCAATTATTGTAAACTATGGAGAGAGTAGTTACATCTGAGAGACATCTCTCCTTTTTGCTGGACAATCTGAAGACTTTCTTAGCCTGTATTGCTCTGCAGCATCAGTTTAGGACTGTAGGGGTGTTGATTTCTCTTGAACTGACAGGAAGCCAGGAAGCAGCCAGCCCTCAAAGCACCTTTTCTCTATGTGTTGATTATACTCACTGCACTGTCAGAGATCATCAACTGAATGTCTCTAGAGAACAGTCTCCTGGGTTTCTGTCCTGGACATGATGTCGTTCTCACTGCCCTTCAGCATGATGACCATACTTGCATTCCGTGCATAGGACAATTTTCATCGTGTTTTTATGGGCTTGACAAGTGGGTTTAATGAAGTTCTCTTAATCTGTAGACTTTTTTTGATCTGTAATTGATTTCTTAGGAGAAACAAGAACTCCAGCAGAGGCTCACCTGAAAGTCACATTTCACTATTTTAAGGCACTTCCCTGTTGGGCAGTGCAGCTTCTCTTGTTCTGGGAGTGTTATGCTTCTCTGGTGTGTCCAATGCGCAGACAAGGCCTTCATTTCCTTCTGAAACACATCCCATGAGACAGCCCCAGGTGTTTCACAGCCGCTCTCAGCAGGAATGGGTATCCTTATATCTGTTGAAACCCATGGCTCAGGAGGAATACCTGGCCCTGACCTACTGTGCTCTGAATGACACAGCAGCTGCTCCTCCACAGGTGGCAGAGCACAACCCCCTTACAGTGAGACAAAGCCCTTCCTGTCAGTTCTGTTGTGTTGCTGTAGAAACAGCCTTTTAATGCTTTCATTAAGGAAAAACTTGACCTGAGATTAGTTAGTTCTTCCCTTGGCATTCATGTGTCTCTGTGGAATACTGCAGGACAATCTAGTAGTGAGAAGAAAACGACTTTAGGTGCACATTTTAGTGAAGTATGTCCTGGGGTAGTTCTGAGCCCTTATGACCTCTAAAGCATAGATCAATGGTTCTCAACCTTCCTAATGCCTTGGCCCTTAAGTACAGTTCATTAGGTTGTGGTGATCCCCAGCCACAAAATTATGTTTTTGCTACTTCATAACTGAAATTTCGCTACTATTAGCAATCATAATGCAAACATCTGATATTCAGGATATCTTTTGCTACCCCATAAACTTGGTGTGTGTGTCACTTTGGTAGCCAATTTCATCATCTTGGAGTATATGTCCAGAAGTAGGACACACAGTGGTACGGCCTTTGATTTTCTGAAGCATGTACATGCTCTCCGTACAGGTTCTATTTATTTACACCCCATCAACATTCCTGAGTCCCTTTGCCATACATCTTTATCAACACTTCTTTGACATAGTGAGTGGTCTGGTGTCTAATCTGTGTTTTGTTTTACATTGCACCAATGGCTAATGACATTGACCATTCCTCATCTGCTTCTTGACTATTTGTGTTTCTTCTCTGTTCTGTTCAGATCTTTAGTCTGTTATAAACTTCTTTTTTACATATTCATATTAACCCTAGACAAATGAATATTTGAATTTAATTTCTCCCACTCTTTAATTGTCTCTTCACTCAGATTGTTTTATTTCTCTGCACAACCTTTTAAATCTAATATTATTCATCTTTCATTTTTTGCATGAAATCATATTTCAATTTCCTGAATGACTACTTTATAACCTTGATTTAGGACTTGATTTAGGACTCTTATTGTATAATTTTCATCAAACTAAGGACAAGTAGGATAATAACATTCCACAAATCTATGCATTATTGATGTTTCTGTTGGTAAAGTTCTTGGAACAGTATGAGTATGACTAAGTTATGGCCTACAGAAGGGACAATGCTAAGGAATCTTCAATAATACTGTCACCATTGTCTCCCTATTGAAAGGTATTTAGTGCCCATGTCCCTGGCTTGTATATAATGCATACAATCAAATAGATATGAGTACCAATAAGCACACAGTATATGCCTTCCAGAGATGATTCACAAAAAATAGAAATCAAAAATAGCTTAGTCAATTGCAGTTATCTGTCTGTAGAATTCTTGCTGTCAGTGCAGACTCCTTAGTTTCATCATGTTTTCAATAACCTTGTAAATTGAATTTTATAGAGTTTTTGTGTCTTTATTTGATTTGATAACTGTACAAAATATATGATGTTAACAGTTTATAGCTAACTTTACTTGTTTTGTGTATTTTTAGGAGCCTAGAGCAGTGGTCTCTTACAAGAGAATCTTTACCTCTCTTAGTTTTGAGAGGTGCTAATGCAACTGTTCCTCGGATTCATGGCAGAAACTGGTCATATTCTCACAAACTCCACCTCACAAACAATGGTTTTGACCACCAGTTATCAATGGGTACATTGATATTTATAGATAACTATATATTTACTCATTTTCGAATACTCTGGTATACTTTATGAGGGCCTGTACATTTTGGACATTAAACTAGTAACATTAATAATATTAAGCTTCTGGTATCAAGAGTGCCAAGTACTGACTGAGAAACAGGAAGCACAGGGTACTGTTCAGAGTTTAAAGGACAGGAATGGGTGTGTATATACATTAGTGGGAGAACAGATGTGCAAGGGCTGCCTTGAAAGTGATGACTGGTCACTCTCTCCAGGAGACAATCAAATAGATATGAGTTATCTATTTGATAACTCATAGGAGACAGAAAACATATCAATTATTAATGAATGAATAGGATAACCAAGGCAAGATGGGAGAGATGAGGTGGCATCAAAGCACGGGACATAGTCTCTGGTTCCAGGGGACATGTCTCTAAAAAAGAGATTTGAGCGTTTTCTTAGATCACAAAGTTGATAAAATTATCATAAATAGAGGTAGGATAGGCATCACATTCAGGTACTGCGGGACTTAAGGAGTCCTATTTCCCTACACTTCAAAGAGCTGACAAAGGGGAATGCCTACTGTTGGGTGCATCCTTCCTGTGCCCCACTCAGACCACAGGCACCTGTTTCCCTCCTCTGTTGTGTACAACTTAAGATCCAGAGTGGATTAGCACATTCAGGAGACTAGCATGCTGCAGTAGAGAGGAACCACTAGAGAGAGGCACCCTTTATGTTGTTGATAAATAAAACTTCACTCCAGGCTTCCAAATACCCTCCCCAGTCACATCCTAACCCCAATAGCCAATGGAATTTTCCTGAAAAGTGTTTGTCTTGCTTAATACAACAGCCAGATTTTTTTTTTGAAAATCACATAAAGTAACAAGTACTTAGGAGAACTCTCTTGGTGTTGGCATAAGCAAACAAAGACAAGAAAACAAAGCCCACAAAACTTCAGCCCCTACCTCCTACTAAGGGCAGGTGGCCTATTGAAATTAAGAGAGTAAAGTTGACTCAAAGTATCCAAGATGTTCTGTTCCTTGGTTTCACTGTGACAGCCCCTCAGACTTGAGCATACCCTCTTGGATTACAAGTGCAAAAAACTGTGAATTTTTCTAGGAGGAACCCTAGAGTCTCCGTGGCCCAGACAGAAGGCCACTTGCCCTTCCTTCAGGGCAGCTCTGGACCAGAACTGCATGTACCAATGCAGCATCTTTTTTTTAAGTAATTTTATTAAATACAAAAGTTTCCATTTCTGCCCCTCCTCCCAACACCCTCCCACTCCCCCCACACCCTCTCCTCCTCCCTCTTCGTCCCTAAGGGCAGTCAGGGTTTCCTGCCCTGTGGGAAGTTCAAGTTCCTCCCCCTTCCCTCCAGGTACAGGAAGGTGAGTATCCAAACAGACTGGATCCCCAAAATCCAGTACATGCAGAGGAAACAAATCCCAGTGTCATTGTCAATGGCTTTTCAGAAAGACTCCAGGCCAGCCACATTCAGAGAATCTGGCCACATTCAGAGAATCTGGTTGGATCACGTCTTCGTTTAGTCCCAGTCTAAATGACCTTGGTAAGCTCTCATTAGATCCGTCCCCTTGTATCAGTGGGTGATAGCATTCCTCGCAGTCCTTATTTCCTTTTTCATTTTCTTCGTCCTTCTGCTCCTCATTTGAACCTTAGGGGCACAGTCCGGTGCTCCAATGTGGGTCTCCGTCTGTATCGCCATCCATCGCCAGATGAAGGATCTATGGTGATAAGCAAAATATTCATCAGTATGGTTATGGGCCAAGGCCGGTTCAGGCACCCTCTCCTCTGTCCAGAGAACAATCTGGGGATCTCTCCTTGGACCTGGGATCCCATATATAATCAAGTCTCCTGTAAACCCTAATATGACTCCCTTAGTTGAAATATATTCTTCCCTGATCCCATATTCATCCTTCCTCCCTCCCCCCCATCCCGGTCCACTGAGCTTTCCCCATTCCTCCCTTACTTCCTTCTCTCTAACTGTCTCTCCTTCCAACAACACTCCCACCCCCCCTCATGCACCCGAGCTTACCTGGGACTCTTGTCTATTTCCTACTTCCTGGCGGATAGCTAAATAAACTTCATCAGGTTCATCTTCTTATTTAGCTTCTCTAGGTTCACGAATAATAGGCTCAAAGACCTTTAACTATGGTTAGAATCCACTTGTGAGTGAATACATACCATGTTCCTCTTTTTGGGTCTGGCTTACCTCACTCAGTAAAGCGTTTTCTATTTCCATCCATTTGCATGCAAAAGTCAAGATGTCATTGTTTTTTACCGCTGAGTAAAACTCTAATGTGTATATGTTCCACACCTTTATTAACCATTCATCTATTGAGGGGAACCTAGGCTGCTTCCAGGTTCAGGCTATTACAAATAGTACTGCTATGAACATAGTTGAACAAATGCTTTTGTAGTATGTTAGGGAATCTCTAGGGTATATTCCCAAGAGTGGAATTGCTGGGTCCTGAGGGAGGTTGACTCCCAGTTTCCTGAGAAACCGCCACACTGATTTTCACAGTGGCTGCACAAGTTTGCATTCCCACCAACAATGGATGAGTGTTCCCCTCATTCCACATCCTCTCCAGCATAGGCTATCAGTGGTGTTTTTGAGTTTGGCTATTCTGACAGGTCTAAGATGATATCTCAAAGTTGTTTTGATTTGCATTTCCCTAATCGCTAAGGAGGTTGAGCATGACCTTAAGTGCCTTTTGGCCATTCGAAGTTCATCTGTTGTGAATTCTCTGTTCAGGTCAGTACCCCATTTTTTAATTGGGTTAATTAGGGTTTTAGGGAACCTGACCTAGTACCAGAAGATCCAATACAGAGCAGTTGAAGGAAAAGATGGGCAGACGCCAAGGCAAGAACTCCTTCAACAATCTAAAAAACAACATGAAATAACCAGATCCCAACGACCCTACAACAGAAGGACTTGAACCTCTTAATTCAGAAGAATTGGGAAAAAATGCCATGATGAAAGCAATAGAGTCCCTTAAACAGGATATGAATAATTCCCTTAAAGAACTGGATGAGAAGTATAACAAAAGGATTGAAGAAATGAGTAAAGAAATGGACGAGAAGTATAACAAAAGTTTGAAGAAATGAGTAAATCCGTGAATGATACATTGGGAAACCAAGAAAAAACAATCAAACAGGTAATGGAAACAGTTCAAGAATTGAAAACTGAAATGGAGGCAATGAAGAAAACACAAAACGAGGGCCGGCTGGATATGGAAAATCTAGGTAAACGAACAGAGACTACAGAATCAAGCATAACCAATAGGATACAAGAGATGGAGGAACGAATCTCAGAGTCTGAAGATACCATAGAGAAAATAAATGCTCAGATCAAAGAAAACAGCAAATCCAACAAATTCTCATCACAAAACATTCAAAATCTGGGACACAATAAAAAAACCAAATCTAAGAATAATAGGGATTGAAGAAGGAGAAGAACTGCAGATCAAAGGCCCAGAAAATATATTCAACAAAATTATAGAAGAAAACTTTCTCAACCTAAAGAATGATATTCCTATGAACGGTCAAGAAGCATACAGCACACCGAATAGACTTGATCAAAAAAAAATCCCCTCGCCATATAATAATCAAAACACAAAACATACAGATTAAAGAAAGAATATTAAGAGCTGCAATGGAAAAAGGTCAAGTAACATATAAAGGTAAACCTATCAGACTTACACCAGACTTCTCTATGGAAACCATGAAACCCAGAAGGTCCTGGATAGAGGTACTGCAGAAACTAAGAGACCATGGATGCAAACCCAGACTACTATACCCAGCCAAGCTATCATTCACTATCAATGGAGAAAACAAAATATTCCAGGATAAGAACAAATTTAAACAATTCATAGCCACAAACCCAGCCTTACAGAAAGTAATAGGAGGAAAATCACAACCCAAGGAATCCAACATTGCCAACACTGCCTACAATAGCTCAGACATCTAGCGACCCTTCACGAGCTTAACTCAAAGAAGGGACACATACAAACTCTATTAAACAAATAAACAAAAAATAATAATAACCGGAGTCAACAGCAACTGGTCATTAATATTACTTAATATTAATGGACTCAATTCACCTATAAAAAGGCACAGACTAAGAGATTGGATACGAAAAGAGGATCCAACATTCTGCTGTTTACAAGAAACACACCTCAAACACAAAGACAGACATCTACTCAGAATAAAGGGTTGGGAAAAGGTTTTTCAAGCAAACGGACCTAAGAAACAAGCAGGTGTAGCCATTCTAATTTCCAAGAAAATTGACTTCAAACTAAAATCAATCAGAAGAGATGGAGACGGACATTTTATACTCATAACAGGAACAATTCACCAGGAGGAAGTCTCAATCCTGAATATCTATGCCCCTAATATAAAGCCTCCTACTTATGTAAAAGAAACACTTCTAGAACTCAAGGCAGTCATCAATCCACAGACACTAATAGTAGGAGACTTCAACACTCCTCTCTCACCAATGGACAGGTCAATCAGACAGAAACCTAGCAGAGAAATAAGAGAAATGTTGGAGGTATTGAATCAAATGGACTTAACAGACATCTATAGACCATTTCACCCAAATCGGAAAGAATATACCTTCTTCTCTGCTGCTCATGTAACCTTCTCGAAAATTGGCCACATACTGGGTAACAAAGCAAACTTCCACAGATACAAAAAAAATATTAGTAACCACCTGTGTCTTGTCAGACCACCATGGATTAAAGTTAGAATTCAACAACAGTGCTACCCCCAGGAAGCCAACAAATTCATGGAAGTTGAACAGTCAACTACTGAATCACCCCTGGGTCAAGGAAGAAATTAAACTCTTCCTTGAATTTAATGAAAATAAAGACACAACATACTCAAACCTATGGAACACTATGAAAGCAGTGCTAAGAGGAAAGTTCATAGCACTAAGTGCCCAATTAAGGAGAACGGAGAAAGCGCACATTGGAGACTTAACAGCACACTTGAAAGCTCTAGAAAAAAAGAAGCTGATTCCCCCAGGAGGAGTAGAAGACTGGAAATAATCAAACTGAGGGCTGAATTCAACAAAATAGACACACAGAAAACAATCCAAAGAATCAATGAAGCAAAAAGCTTGTTCTTGGAGAAAATCAACAAGATTGACAAACCCCTATCCAAATTAATCAAACGGCAGAGAGAACATGAAAATTAATAAGATCAGAAATGAAAAGGGAGACATAACCACAGACACAGAGGAAATTCAGAGAATCATTAGATCTTACTACGAAAATTTATATGCCACAAAGTTGGAAAATGTAATAGAAATGGACATTTTTTTAGATAAGTACCATATACCAAAGTTTTACAAAGAACAGGTGAACAATCTAAATAGACCTGTCAGTCGTGAAGAAGTAGACGCTGTTATCACAAATCTCCCTACCAAAAAAAGTCCTGGACCAGATGGTTTCAATGCAGAATTCTACCAGAACTTCCAGGAAGAGCTAATACCTATACTCCTTAATGTATTTCACAATATAGAAACAGAAGAATCATTGCCAAACTCTTTTTATGAAGCTACAGTTACTCTGATACCAAAACCACACAAAGACACAACCAAGAAAGAGAATTACAGACCAATCTCACTCATGAACATTGACGCAAAAATACTCAATAAAATACTGGCAAACCGAATCCAAGAATACATTAGAAAAATCATCCATTATGATCAAGTGGGCTTCATCCCAGAGATGCAGGGTTGGTTCAACATACGCAAATCTATCAATGTAGTCCATCATATAAATAAACTGAAAGAAAAAAACCATATGATCATTTCATTGGATGCTGAAAAAGCATTTGACAAAATTCAATACCCCTTTATGATAAGGGTGTTGGAGAGATTGTGTTTACGAGGATCATACCTGAATATAATAAAAGAAATAGGTAGCAAGCCGACAGCTAACATCGAATTGAACGGAGAGAAACTCAAAGCCATTCCACTAAAATCAGGAACATGACAAGGCTGTCCACTCTCTCCATACCTCTTCAATATAGTGCTTGAAGTTCTAGCAATAGCAATAAGACAACATAAGGGGTTCAAGGGGATTCGAATTGGAAAAGATGAAGTTAAACTTTCGTTATTTGCAGATGATATGATAGTGTACATGAGCGACCCCAAAAACTCTACCAAAGAACTCCTACACTTGATAAACACCTTTAGTAATGCGGCAGGATACAAGATCAACTCCAAAAAATCGGTTGCCCTCCTATACACAAAGGACAAAGAAGCAGAGAGGGAAATCAGAGAAACAGCACCTTTCATGATAGCCACAAATAGCATAAAATATCTTGGGGTTACTCTAACCACGGAAGTGAAAGACCTATTTGACAAGAACTTTAAATCCTTGAAGAAAGAAATTGAGGAGGATACCAGAAAATGGAAAGACCTCCCCTGCTCTTGGATTGGGAGAATCAACATAGTAAAAATGGCAACTCTACCAAAAGCAATCTATAGATTCAATGCAATTCCCATCAAAATTCCACCAAACTTCTTTGCAGACCTTGAGAGAACAATAATCAAGTTTATATGGCAAAACAAAAAACCCAGGATAGCCAAAACCAATGCAGCATCTTATTTTCCTTTTCTGACTTCTGCAGTGACAACAGGAACTCCTTGGTTGTGGAGTGAGCCAGCAGAGGTTTCTTCCTTAGTCTCACTCTTGACCAGAGCTCCTTCCACCTGAAGAAGCAATCTGTGCAGGGGTCAGACCTGACACATATTCTTTGCCCCAGAATCACACACTTCCAGAACTCTGAGGATATCCCAGAGGTTTATAGGTGCTTGGGTGTGAGCAGCCCTGGCTCAGTCTGTTTCCTCTCTAGTGCTGTAGGCTGGAAGTCTGCTCCAAGTCTTTCAATTCTCATGCCTCCTGCAGGGTGCACTGGAATTCTTGCATTCAGGGAGGCAGTGCAATGAGATCTTTTTGTTCAGACATATTTCTGTTTTTAGCACAACTGTATCCTATGACAAACACTCCTAAGAAGTGTCATTTACCTGGCATTGTGGTGATACATTATTATAAAAAATATCTTGCATTCAAGGAGACTAGAACTTTCGCTGGATCTCACAGTGGAGCAAATAACATATTTTAAGACTACTATCCTGTTGTATGCTCAGCTTGTTTGTTTAACCTGCCTTTAAGAGAACAATGTAACCAACCTTATTTACCTTGAATTTCCCATGTAATCAAAATTTTCAGCATAAGATAATGCATAGCAATAATCTTAAATTAAACCCAGAGGATAGTATATGTTTGTTTGTATGTGCATTATAATAATCATTCTCTGAAAACAGCAAACAGGCTGAAACCAAACTTATATAATGAAGACCCACCATACATGCTAGAAGCAGCATTTAGATATTATTTGATAACTGAATGATCACTTTGCTAGTGCTTTGGAGTCATTTGGAGTAAATTACTTGACCCCTTGTGAAACTTTTCTGTAAAGTGTCTCTCCTTCCTTCCTCATGTGATGTTTTCTGTGTTGTATAATAGAAAAGTGTAAAAGGCCTTGGTAAGGAACAGACAGATTCACAAAACAACTTTCATACAAACAGATTCAGGCATATACAACAGACAGGTTCCAGACTGGCCAGAAACCATAAGCTGCAGTCCAACAGAAGACACAAGGAAAGATGTTTAAAATCCAAATCCAGGCTCACTCTTGGTCATATAACTCCAAAAGGAGGTCTTTAGTTACTCCCTTGGTGTGATAAGATACAATTGGTGACTCTGGGCTTATCACTAATGCATTTAACCAATGCAGAACATTTCAGTTAATGTAAATTGATCTATTTCACACTCTTTATAAACCTAGCCAGGAAAAGAGTTGAAGAACTAATAAAACTTTGAATTCTTCCTTTTTTTATACAATTGGTGTTGTGGGAGTAACTTCTGCTGCCTCAACCAATAGTCGCTGAAATACGAGCCGACAGTGCAGCGGGGAGCGACTTCCGCTCCGTCAGCCAATAGCTGCTGAAATACCAGCCCACTGGGGCGTGGTATATTTCTCTTTTAAAAAGAGAAGCAGATCCGGATCAGGCTCTCTTGGTTCCGGCTCTTGGTTCCGGTGCTTGCTCCTGGCTCCTGCTCCCGGCTCCTGCGACTAGGCTCCCTTCCTGATGGTTTATGGTGTATGTAAGTTTTACCCCCCAAAATAAATAACCCCTTAAAACATAACTGGTGTGGGATTGATTCGCCGATAATTGACGCCCAACGTTTGGTTTAAGAACCGCCCCATACCCCCACCCCCAGCTCGGCCTCCCAGGATACACCGGTCCGGACAGTCTCTGCCGGCTTGCTTTGCCCTGTTCGGCATGGATTTTTAAATTTCTCCTTGCAACGTGAGTCAAAGAGCTCACAGCACAAGCTCCCTTTGAAGTTCCAGCAAGCTGTTTGAAACCCCTGCCATCCTCCATAACTGATTAGGAGGGCTGCAAGCAGCTTGACCCTTAATCCCAGCACAGGGACACGGGGCCCAAAGCAATAGCGCAGTGGCTGTGTCACGACCCTCTGCATCCGGTTTAACAGAGCAGCAGGGCCTTGTTTATTGCCTTGTTTATTGGCCACTAGAAGCTCTCTGACCTTTTGTGATCTGTGGATTTAACCTCTGGATTTGAGTGTATATATTCTAGAGTTTACTTCCTCAATCAACACCACTGCCACGTGGATTCAGGTGCACCCCACCTCCTACTGGCAGGCAACGGTCATTACAGGTAAGATTTTTTCTTTTCGGTTGAAAATAAATACATACATACATACATACAAGTACAATTTCCTTTGATTGAAAATGTAGGAAAATATTACTATCCAGAAGTTCAATGGTTTTTTCAATTGCGCTATGGAGGATATTCTGAAGGATGTCTCAGATATTCCTCTTACTTTGTTATTCCTGGGATCTGTTGCTTTTCTGGTGTTTGGCTATTTTATAAGAAAGATACAGTCCTTACAGACTGAATATACAATGCTGAGGGCAGAGATTAAAACCTTAAGAACAATTCAGACTGATACCAACCTCCTCAAAAAAGAGTTTGGAGATTTCAAGGAAGAAACTAGATCAGAGTTTGGAGATTTCAAGGAGGAAACTAGATCAGAGTTTCGAGTTTTCAAGGAGGAAACTAGATCAGAGTTCGGAGATTTCAAGGAGGAAACTAGATCAGAGTTTGGAGTTTTCAAGGAGGAAACTAGATCAGAGTTTGGAGTTTTCAAGCAGGAGACTAGATCAGAGTTTGGAGTTTTCAAGCAGGAGACTAGATCAGAGTTTGGAGTTCTCAAGGAGGAGACTAGATCTTTGTTTGATATGACTCGGTCGACTGACCAAAATATCAAGAAGGTACAGTCTGATATTGCTTCTTTAGAAGGGAGCGTCACTGCTCTGGAGGAGGGGACAACCAAAATGACTCATAACCTCCAGTCCATGACTGTAAGTGCTGAAACATTAGCTGAGAGGATTATAACCATTGAATGTGAAAATCGGACTTTATCAAAAGGGTATGATAGATTAATTGACAGGATTTCCATACAAGAAGGCACAGTACATGCCATGAGGATTATGTCCAAGGAGGATATCGTATCTCTAACGGACAAGCTCCACGCCTTGGAATTATCAATGAAGGCGATTGTGTCCAAGGAGGAAATAGTGTCTCTGACGGACAAGCTCCATGCCTTAGAATCGTTAATGAAGGCTTTGGAGCATAATACTGGACAGGAGATTCAGGACTTACAGAAGGCAATGGTGAGCAGATTTAATAAGATTGAGGAAATCATAGACTCTGATGAACAGGAGCAAAAGGTAGAAAGGCAACCTTCACCTCAAAAAACTCTCAGTCTACATAGAGTTATACCTGCCTTTCCAGTAATAACATCAGAAAAGATAACTGGCTCCAAAACCCCTAAGGTCATTAAAGAACATACATGGGAGCCTATACGTATGAATGATCTGAAAGAATTTAAACAAGCAATTGTGAATTATGGACTACATTCATCCTTTGTTAGGGAGATGTTAAAATCCTGGGCTCTGAGCAACAGGGCCACCCCTCAAGATTGGAACCAGCTCACATCAGCTGTCCTTGAGAACGGACCTTTATGGCATTTCAAATGCCTATTCAAACAAGAGGCCAGACTTTTACAACAACAAGAATCAGCGAAAGGAATTGAAGTTTCTCTAGATCAAATTCTAGGGGAAGGACCTTACTCTGATCCTCAGGAACAAGCTCTTTATGATGAAAACATTTTATCCATATGTGCTACAGCCGCTCTAAGGGCCTGGGACAGGGTTCAAGACTCAGGTCAGAGAGTAGAATCGTATGTCAGGGTCAAACAGGGTCAGAGAAAACCCTTTAGTGACTTTTTGCAACGACTAACTAAGGCTGTACAAATAGGGATACCTGATCCAGAAGCAAGAAATATAGTAATTGAGTCTTTGGCTTATGAGAATGCCAGTGTAGAATGCAAAAGGATCCTGGGGCCTTTAAAGCTCAGATCAGCGCCTTTGGACGAATGGGTTTTACATACAATGAATGTTGATATATTTGATTATGGCAATGAAACATGGGTACAAGAAGCAATTTTCAAAGGGAAAAGGAGACATCAGATTACAAAATGCTTTCATTGTGGCAAAATGGGACACATGAAAAGGGACTGCAGACAATGGATTTCCAGGAATAATGCCTCTCCTAGGAATAACAGGAATAGGAGGACTCAGCCTTCAGGTTTATGTAGGAGATGTGGAAAGGGCAGCCATTGGACGAATGAGTGTAGGTCAACAAGAGATAAACAGGGCAACCTGTTGCCATCGGGAAAATCAATAGGGGGCCTCTCGAAGGCCCCCATGGCAAATGTGGTCCAGTCATTTCCGATCACTGCAGAGAACATGCCTCTTCAGGGAAATTAGAATGCCCCATGCCTGCTGTTAAAAGCAATAACGGCCTGAAGGATGAGTTAAATGTGGTGAATGAATCAAGAAATCTAAGAGGACAAAGTAAACGTATATTCTGGCAGACTTCTATAAATGAACAAAGACCACAGCTAAGAGTGTGTGTAAATGGCAAACTTATTACTGGCTTACTGGACACAGGTGCGGATGTAAGTATCATTACACCAGAGTCTTGGCATCCACATTGGCCTCTTCAGGAGGTAGATATTCAGTTCTTAGGAATTGGAACCCTATCTCGAGTAAGACAAAACACGAGATGGGTCAATTGTATAGGTCCAGACGGACAAATAGGAAAACTAAGGCCATATGTAGCAAATATTGCAGTGAATTTATGGGGCCGTGACCTATTGCAGCAATGGAACTCCCAAATTAACATTCCTGCTGCTTCCAGAGCCTATATTTCTGAGGACAATATTACAAGATATTACAGATGGCGGAAACCAGCCATTAGAGCTATACAAGAACACAACACAATTGATGGCTCTTCAGAGGTACCAACAGCCATGCCTCTACAATGGTTGACTGAGAAACCAATATGGACTAAACAGTGGCCTTTAGCTGAGGAAAAGTTACAGGCTTTAGAACAGCTGGTACAAGAGCAATTAGATGCTGGACATATAGAAGAATCTACCAGCCCTTGGAACTCTCCTGCGTTTGTTGTTAAGAAAAAATCTGGTAAATGGAGAATGGTGACAGATCTTAGAGCTATCAACAAGGTTATTCAATCTATGGGCCCTCTGCAATCTGGAATTCCTCTGCCCTCCCTGTTACCAAAGGGATGGCCTCTTATAGTTATTGATCTGAAAGATTGTTTCTTCACTATACCATTACAAGAAAAAGATAGAGAAAAGTTTGCCTTCACAGTGCCTACCTATAATAACTCTCAGCCTGCAAGGAGGTACCAGTGGACCATCCTCCAACAGGGAATGTTGAACTCTCCCACCCTGTGCCAATATTTTGTAAGCCAACCATTGAAAATTATACGCAAACAATTTCCTAAGTCCATAATATATCACTATATGGATGATATCCTGATATCTGATCAAAACAAAGATACCTTAGAAAGGCTGTTTGAAGAAGTAAAACTAGTATTACCTAAATGGGGATTGCAAATTGCTCCTGAAAAAAATTCAGAGAGGAGATTCTGTTAATTATTTAGGTTATAAAATAGGCTTACAAAGAATTAAGACTCAAAAGGCACAAATCAGGAGAGACCGGTTACGAACTCTTAATGACTTTCAAAGGTTATTGGGAGACATTTCCAGTCTACGACCAGCTGTTGGGATAACACCTGATCTAATAATTCATTTAAACAAAACCTTAGATGGTGACAAAGATTTGAATAGTCCCAGAGAGTTAACAGCTGAAGCAGAAAAGGAACTGATGATGGTTGAGGAAAAATTACAGGAGGCACATGTAGATAGGGTAGATCCAAATCTTAGTTGCATTCTAGTTATATTACCTTCCAGAATTTCTCCTATAGGAATTTTAATGCAGAGGGAAGATACTATTTTAGAATGGATCTTCTTACCACACAAACCAAGTAAAAAATTAAAAACTTATGTGGAAAAAGTCTCTGAATTGATTATAAAAGGAAAATTGAGACTTCGTCAATTAGCAGGTATAGACCCAGCAGAAATTATAGTGCCTTTCACTGCTGATGAGATAAAAAAGTTGTGGGAAGACAATGAACCATGGCAAAGAGCTTGTGCTAATTTTTTGGGAGAAATCAATAACAATTACCCAAAAAGCAAGAGACTTAACTTTATAAAGAGAACTTCTTGGATCCTCCCTCGAATTGTCCGTGATGCTCCAATAACCGGAGCCCATACATTTTATACCGATGCTAATAAATCAGGGAAAGCAGGTTACAAATCAGAAGAATTGAGTAAAGTGGAACAAAGTCCTTATGATTCTGTCCAGAAGGCAGAATTATATGCCATCCTTATGGTGCTTAGGGATTTTAAAGAACCTCTTAATATAATTACTGACTCACAATATGCAGAAAGAGTTATTTTGCATATTGAAACTGCTGAATTTATACCTGATGATACAGAACTGACCTCATTGTTTATCCAGGTACAAGACATGATCAGAAACAGGCTCTGCCCTATGTATATAACGCATATCCGATCCCATATGGGTCTGCCAGGTCCTCTAGCACAAGGTAATGCAGATATTGATCAGTTATTGATTGGTAGTGTGCTGGAGGCATCTGAATTTCATAAAAAACATCATGTCAATAGCAAAGGCTTGAAAAAAGAGTTTTCTATTACATGGCAACAAGCTAAGGAGATTGTAAAGAAATGCCCTACTTGCTCTTTTTATAACCAAACACCATTGCCTGCAGGGACTAATCCAAAGGGTATTAAAAGGAATGAAATTTGGCAGATGGATGTGTTTCACTTTCCAGAATTTTGCAAGTTAAAATATGTACATCACACCATTGACACTTATTCAGGCTTTCAGTGGGCAACCGCTTTAAGCTCAGAAAAAGCTGACTCAGTAATCACACATTTATTAGAAGTTATGGCCATTATGGGTATACCTGCACAAATAAAAACAGATAATGGTCCAGCTTATGTATCTAGGAAAATGAAACGATTTTTTGCTTATTATAATATTAAGCATGTTACAGGTATACCATACAATCCTACAGGTCAAGCAGTTATAGAAAGATCAAATCATGCTATAAAGAATATGCTAAACAAACAAAAAGGGATGAAAGATACCCCCAGAAATAGATTGCATAATGCTTTATTAACCTTGAATTTTCTTAATGCTAATGAGAAAGGAACAACAGCAGCAGAGAGGCATTGGATAATGGAAAAAACTTCTGAACTAAACCAACCTGATTATTTCAAACACGTGCTGACCTCTCAATGGAGGCCCTGGAGATGTGCTACGTTGGGGAAGGGGTTTTGCTCTTGTTTCCACAGGAGAAGAAAAATTGTGGATACCATCAAAATGAATAAAGGTTCGATTTGAAGAGGAGAAACCTCTTGGAAAGGAGAAATGACAGCTCATCCACAATGATGATATTCATACAGTTGGTAAGAAAAACATATAGAATGGGGGCAGGGTTCTGTTCTTATCTCCACAGGAAAACACTGATTTTGAAAAGTTCAAGGGACCCTGGATATCTGAATACTGACAGATGGAAAATAATGACCCAATAAGGACTATCAAGAAAACTGAATAGGTTCTGTAAGTAAAATATACTAAATCATATTTCTAAATTTATAGAGCTGGTTTTAGAGTTGGACTCTGGCTCAGTCCCTCTCTAATTCCAAGCCTGTTGTTAAAAGAAAAACCCAGAGTTTCTGGAGTTTCTGTCTCATGTCAAGAGCCATGATATGGGACAGAAAAGAATATGAGTTTAGAAAACATCTTTACTTTTCTTCATATCTATCATACCTTTCATTAAATATATCTATCATGTCTTTTATTGAATATATGTATGTCTGTATATGTCTATATGATTAATATATGATTATATATTATTATAATCATATAATATATGATATTAATATATGATTAATATATATGATTAATGTTTAAGTTTTCCACAATGAACAATAAGTTTTTCCTGCAGTGACATTTGAAGTTTCCAGGAAGAAGATGGGGCCCCATAACAACAACTCCACCTGGTTGATATGACATCATGATACTGATAGCGCTACTACAAGACCTGTTTTGAGTACCAGCTGCACAAGACGATTCCAACGTGGTTAGCTGAAATGATGCACATCTTGTACAACATTCTGGCCAGTCCTCCACAAAATACTCAGAGACTATTTGCAATTTTAAAAGACATTGATCTTGAAATTTAACCATCATTTTGCTTTCACAGGATCCCCCAGAAAGAACGTCGCCCCCATGACAGCTGGAAGTAATTCTAGAGAACGACGTCCCCTCTCCCAGTAAAGTTTGTCCTTGGGTTTAGGGACATCATTTAGGGGTTGGTTATAATTAGTATAGGGTTGAGGGTTGGGGGAGTAATTTTATAAGCGCAGGAATCCTAAAAAAAAAAAAAGAGGGATAATTGGATTATGGGATAATAGCTTTGTACTTGTGAGTTATTCTTATATATTGATACAAACTTAAATTATGTTGACTATTTTATGCATACATGCTTCTACCTCTGTTTAAAACATTTTTATGTATTGACATATATATATTGTATTGATATATGTATATTTTACCATATTGCATTGTACACTTCTAGCTCTGATTAAGATACTTATATATTGTTTATGTATTGATATATATATTTACCATATTGCAATGTATACTTGCACATTGTTTTTATTTGGAGGTCATATTGTCCCCATTTATTGCACAGTTGTTTACTATTTCAGTCTTTAAGTTAGATAGATATTGAGAATAATATAGATCAATAGTCATCTAAGTTTGTCATTTATAATTAGACTAATCAGGTTCTTTAGATACATAGACATTATATTCAGTATAGATAGATAATCTTCAACCTCTTCAAAGAGCTGTAGAAAATGGCCTTTAATCTAACTCAGAGTTCTGTGGTAGGGAGACACAATCGCCCCTGGCAACACTGATCTATTCCCAAGAGAATGTTGAGCACCAAAGACACTCCACCTAGAGCCTTTCTTCTTGGCAGAACTGGCCTTTGGGTAAAGAAATGCCCATACCTCAACTACTGACAGAGTTACAGAGTATCCGTAAATGGATAAAACAGGCCTGTCATATCCTGCCAAGACAGGATAAGATAGTTTTGAAAAGTTCCTTGCCTTTGAAAATGGTATGTCAGTTACGTTAGGCCTTAGCCAAAGTTGGTTGCTTCAATGCTGCAAACGTGATTTTGGGTGTTTGCCCAGGTAGCCAGTTGTCTCTGTGATTTGTTACATGTTCTGGAAGTTTGATTGCACTTCCTAATTACTCAGGTAACATTATTTCCCTTCTCAGATCTTTGATGGGATTGAAGATTATATAAACGTAGTTACTTTCTTTTCATGACGTGGCCAAGTTATTTCTTATACAAGACTTAAGCTAGTTAGAATAGGATATTTGTATTTATTGTATATAATTGTGTAGGTTTGTACTTACTGTATATAATTTCGTAGTAGGCTTAGAACTCTCTTACTTAAACAAAATGGGGAGGTGTTGTGGGAGTAACTTCCGCTGCCTCAACCAATAGTCGCTGAAATACGAGCCGACAGTGCAGCGGGGAGCGACTTCCGCTCCGTCAGCCAATAGCTGCTGAAATATCAGCCCACTGGGGCGTGGTATATTTCTCTTTTAAAAAGAGAAGCAGATCCGGATCAGGCTCTCTTGGTTCCGGCTCTTGGTTCCGGTGCTTGCTCCTGGCTCCTGCTCCCGGCTCCTGCGACTAGGCTCCCTTCCTGACGGTTTATGGTGTATGTAAGTTTTACCCCCCAAAATAAATAACCCCTTAAAACATAACTGGTGTGGGATTGATTCGCCAATAAATTGGAATTAGGGTTGTGTGTCCTGATGATTTTAGAGACAGAAATCCCACATTAAGTCAATGAAGTCTTTATTTTTTCTCCTCTTGAATACATTTCCCTTATGGTTGCTTTATTTGCCTGGGTTGTATGAGGATACAGTGCCAAGGAGAGACTATCTTCCTGTCCTGGGACTGCTGCCTATTGTACCTGTATTTCTCCTTTTGGGACTGTTCACTCAGCCTAGGAGTCTATAAATGTATGGTCATTTGATTTTATGATGTTTTATTGTGCCCAGATCACAACACCTAGAGGGAGGCCACCAAAAACCTGAGCAGACCAGACTGCAAAATGCAAGGTTAACTCCTTTATTGCAAGTACAGGCTAACCAGGAACTTCTCCTCCAATACTCCTGAAACAGCAAGGCAGAGAGAGAAGTTAAAAAGTTCCTTTGTGGGGTCAGGTTTTAAAAGGTGATACTACAAGAAGGCCTTTCAGAGCCGCTTTGGCACTGGTGCAAGATCTTTTGCTCCTTCCCATCCTGCTATCTCAGCTTGTTCCTTGTTTTTCTTTGTCACCAGGTGTCTGACTGAGTGTCCTTGTGCTTTGGAATTTCTAGGGTAGGAGGGGGATGTGAAGCTAGTCTGTGTTTCTAATTTTAAAACATTCTGCTAGGAAATTCTTGTCCCCTTGAGAATAGAGGTGAGGGTCTCACAGTTTAATTTGTGCAGTTTTTAAAATATATTCCAGATATGAATCCCTTTCTAATGAAGTATGTTGGGGCACACATGAGCATATGTGTGTTTGTCTATTTTCTTTCCTGCTGTTAGTTGACATGACTCACATACTACAGACTTTGTTGAAGCACAATTAATAAAAACTCAGAGACAGATATTGGGGTTCAACCTGAAGACCAGAAAAGCAAAGCAGCCAGCCACAGACTCTGTCCTCGACCTTAATCCAAAAATGGTGATCTTGCCTCCAGGAATTTCAGAATGAGAATGAGACTGAGAGTCATCTCCTCCTGTTTTATAATCCTCTCTAGTGCTAGGATTAAGGGCACACGTCACTACCACCTGGTTTCTACGGCAAACTAGTAAGGCTACTATGATTTAAAGTGCATGTCATTGTTTGTGGCTACTGTGATTAAAGATATGTGTCATTGTTACCTGGTCTGTAAGGCTGGTCAGTGTGGTTGTTTTATTTTTCTGACCTTCAGGCAAGTTTTATTTATTAAAATACAAATGAAATGTCACTACATTTCTCTTTTTTGTCTAAAATAAAATAGAAGGCCATAACTAATATAACAAAAACTATACACAATAAGTACAATAACTATATAGGATATATAGGCAATAAATATATCAACAATGTCTATCCAATTTGCATTTGACAAATTCAGAGAAAATACTCCATATATATTCTATTTTGGTGAGTCTAAAGTCTTGTACATATTTACTTTCTATCATAACTTTCTGTGTCAGGTAAACAAGGAAAACCATAACTATCTACTCTTCAATTCTCTCAGAGACCCAAAAAGGAAATAATATTAACTGAGTAAGCAGGAGTGTTGAGTAAGGGACTTCCAAAAAAATGTGAGAAATTACAGAAAGAGCTGGTTGCCTGGACAGTCACCAAAAGATTATGCAATTATGGGGCATCAATCTTCAGCCTACAGCCCTTGCATTTCCAATAGACTTTTCTGTAAAGCAGGATATTCTGAAGGGCTATCTCTTCTTGTCTTGATAATGTTTGACCAGTCACTTTCTTTTGTGTTCTGCTTGTCCAATTAGGAGAGCATACTGCCAGTATTTGAGCAAAGGTAATTTCTTGCCCAGAGACTTAACTTTGACATAAAGAAAGTAAACTCCATGTGAAGTTTCTTCAATGACCAGTATCTTCTCTGAAGAAGATTGGTGCTGCTAGGAGCAGACATGTTTCATTGTTATAAAACAGAGCCTATGTCATTAAACCATCTTAACTGCCATATTCTGTAGATCTCTAGTGTTTGAAGATGACTTGTCTATTTGCTATTGACATGATGTTTTTTATGAAATTCTAAGTCCATCACATTTCTAGTCAATAATTGATTGATTTCTGCATTACCTTGTGCTAGAGGACCTGGCAAACCCATATGGGATCAAATGTGTGTTATGAACATGGGATGATGTCTATTCCTGATTATATTTTGCAACTAAATAACAAAGCCAATTATGTATTATCTGGTATAAATTCAGTGGTTTCAATATGCAAAACAACTATTTTTGCATATTGTGAATTGGTAACTATATTGAGATGTTCTTTAAAATCCTTATGAGAATAATTTTAAAATCCTTATGGGAATAGCATATAATTATGACTTTTGAACATAATCATCATGGCTTTGTGGTGTGGGAGAATTGTCTGTATTCTGTCAATCATGCTTTAAATAAATGCTGATTGGCCAGGAAGGAAGTATAGGTGGGTCAACCAGGCAGCAACTAGAGGCAGGGCGATGAGAACAGGAGTATTCTGGGAAGCATGAAGCTCCCTCTGCAGTTCTGCCCAGACCACTGGAGAGGCAAGATATAAGCTGCCCCACTGAGAAAGGTACTGAACCATGTGGCTAATGTAGATAAGGATAATGGGGTAATATACATTATAAGAGCTAATACAAAGCCTGTGCTAATGGGCCAATCAGTTTTATAACTTATGGAGTCCTCTGTGTGATTTTCTCTGGGACTTGCCAGCTATGGACAAGCCGGCCCCTCATGTTAGAGATGGCACCCAACGTGTGGATAAGTGAATTCACATAAAGTCTGAGAGAGCTTGGGAAATAATTGGGCAGAAAAGAATATAGTAAAGTATGGCTTCTAGGTAGCAGCAATTTCATGGGTTTGTTCTGCTTGCTAGAGGCAAGCAAGCACATCTAAGAGAGGTTTCCTGACTCAGATTTAGCTGCAAAACCCTGCAGCTCATTAAGAGGTCCTACCACTGGCTCAGAGTCACAAGCGGCTCTGCCTTGTTGGACTGGGCAGGGCAAGCAGGTAGTGCCTGTTTTTGACCTAGGAATGTCACAGCTTACATTCTTAAGTGCTTAGTGATTTAAAACTGCAAAGCAAAAAAATGCTCCTGGATAGTAAAAAATTACAGACTCACAATAGGACAGATTCAGACATAGAAGACCTCTAAATGGGTCACAGTGTTGCATGAATGTACGTAGGCTTGGGAGAGAGAAGAAAAAGAATATAGAGAATAAAGTTAATGCCTTAAAAAAAAGGGTAAAGTCTTTAAAGAGACAGAGTACAGAGAGTTATAGATTAAAAGAAATAAAGAAAAATAAGCCACGTAAAAATGGAAAATTCACAGAGAGTTTGGATTCTGTATATTGTGTTTTCTTTAAAATTTTTGACTGTGAAGGAGCTAAGTACAGAGAGACATTTCATTATATGGGCTGCCAAGCTAAGCCAGAATGGATACATGGGTATTATGACTTCAGAATTTGGGTCTAAAACTATGATGCTTTAGAAAAGAGGGTCTTCTTTTGTTTTCACAGAGGATGAGATCCTGTGGATTGCTTCCATCCCAATATGGTATGATAGACCACATCCTCCTGAAAGGAGGATGTGAACACCTTCAAAAAATTACTTTGCTCAACTGGAGACTGAGATGAACCTAGCAGCATACCATGAAAGACCTAATTAATAACGCCCCTATACAGCAAAAAGAAATTTGGAGAGAAATAACTGTGCCCATATTCCCAGATATTGTTTATAAATGTTCTTTTACATTTAAAGGGGAATAAGATAGAGATATGAATAATTTGCATTGGTATAGATTTTAAAGTCAATTTTGTTATATGTATATGTATTTCTGATCTTGATTAAGGTATTGTGATTGTGTAGTTCATTTAAAAATGTAATGTATAATTAGGAAATATAGGTTGTTAATGGATAATCATCAATAATAGTCAAGCTTGTAGTCATGTTAGTTAGATTTTCTAGATGTGCATAAATATATTTCAGATAGGAATTCTTAATATCTTTCAAAGACTACAGAATATGGCATTTAATGTTTTAATAACTTAGAGTTTTCATAACAATGAGACACGTCTGCTCCTGGCAGCACCAATCTACTTCAAGAGGAAGATGGGCATTGAAGTGACTTCTTACGGAGTTTCATAGCCATTTGGGCAAGAAACTGTTCTTGCCTGGGCTGTTGCATAAACTGGACACAAAGAACCTGCAGAGATAAGACTGCTGTACTTGCCTAAAGGTGAGATGGTCTTTCGGGGTTCTTGATTCATGAAAGAGTCTGCAAGACATTCTACAGGACGCAACAGATAGTGACTGAACTGCCTTTGAAATTTCCTGCTTCATGGAAATGTTTGCTGGATACTATAGGCCTGTAGGGTGAAGATGGATGCCCCAATGGTACAGAGGAACTTTGGGTGACTGTACAGGCTGCGAGATGTCTCTGTCATTTCTAGAATTTGAAAGTTGCTTATTTCTTGTTTACTTAGGTAATATTATATCCTTCTGGAGTCTTTGATGGAGTTGAAGAATGGTTAGTTATAGTTATAGTTTTCCTTAGTTATGATAAAAGATAAAATAGATATAAATATTGTAACTGTAATTCTTGCTTTATAACTATTTTGTTATATGCAATTTTGCTATGTTAAAGTTAAAGCCTTCCTTTTTGTTTAAACAGAAAAAGGGGAAATGATATAGGAGGGTCTTCTATCTATCTGCTGTTTTCATTGGTTAATTAATAAAGAAAACTGCTTGGCCTGATAGGTCAGAACATAGGTACATGGGGAAGACAGAACAGAATTGTGGGAGAACAAAAGGAGAGGCAGGCAGACGCATGAAGCTCCGGCCCAAGATGGATGTAGGTTAGAATCTTCCCGGTAAGCCCCCACCTCATGGTGCTACACACATTAATAGAAATGGGTTAATCAAAATGTGAGAGTTAGCCAGTAAGAGGCTAGAGCTAATGGGCCATGCAGTGTTTAAAAGAATACAGTTTCTGTATAATTATTTTGGGGGTAAGCTAGCCGGGATCCGGGTGGGAACGCAGCCCGCTGCTCCTTCAACAGCTTTGTTCCACTTTAAATACATTTTCTGATTTGTAACCTGCCTTTTCTGACTTATTTGTATCAGCATAGAATGTAGGGACTCCAGTTATTGGTGTGTCCCATACAATGTGAGGGAGGATCCAATTAGTTCTCTTTATAAATTGAATTCTCTCACTTTTAAGGTGGTTGTTGTTAATCTCTCCCAAAAAAATTACTACAAGCCCTTTTTCAGGTTTTATTGTCTTCCTATAATTTGTTAATTTCATCATTAGTGAAAGGTACTATATCTCTACTGGGTCTATTCCTGCTAATTGATGAAGTCTCAATTTTCCTTTTATAATTAATTCAGAGAACTTTTCCACAATGTCTTTAATTTTTAACTCTGTTTATATGGTAAAAAAAAGATCCATCCTAAGATATTATCTTCCGTCTGCATTAAAACTCTTGTAAGGGAATACTTGGAGGGTAATATGTCCAGAATGCAGTTAAGATTCAGACCCACACTAACCACATGTGTCTCCTGTAATTTCTCTTCAATTAAAGTCAATTCTCTTTCAGCTTCAGTGCTAATTCTCTTGGTGACTATTTAATTCCTTGCCATCATCTAAGGTTTTATTTATATTAATCCCAGTAGTTCTATCCTAATAGTGGGTTGTAAATTGGAAATGCCTCTTAGCAGTCTTTGAAAGTCATTAAGAGTCTAGAAACCGATCTCTCCTAATTTGGACCTTTTGTGGTCTAATTATCTGTAAGCCTATTTTATAACCTAAATAATTAATAAAATCTCTTATTTGTGTTTTCTTAGGAGCAGTTTATAATCCCCAATGAGGCAAATATTCTTTACTTCTTCAAACATTATTTTTTAAAGTATCTTCATTTGAATCAGCAAAATATCATCCATGTAATGGTAAACTATAGATTCAGGAAATTGCTTATGTATCATTTTCAATAGTTGATTTGCAAAATATTGGCATGGAGGGGGGCACTATTTAACATTCCTTGTGGGAGAATCTTCCACTGATATCTTTTATCAGGCTGAGAATTATTATAAGTAGCCACTGTGAAGGCAAATTTTTCTCTGTCTTTTTTTTGTAAAGGTATAGTAAAGAAAGAATCCTTTAAATAAATAACTATAAAAGGCTATCCTTTATGCAAAAGAGAAAGCAAGGGAATACCTGTTATTGCTGGAGGGTCATGCTGTCTTGGGTCTTGCTGATCCGAGTGCCCTGCACTGCCACCTGGGGCAATGGTAACATCTAGACCAGGCTACTGCCAAAAACCAAGTCTGGGTCTATGGTCCTATGGTAGCCAGATGTATGTTGAACTGCAAGGACCATGTTGCCAACAAAGGTCCCACAGAAGCCCAAAGTTGGGCTACAACCTGTGACTTTGTAGGTATCTTGGGACCATGCCACCACAAAAGTCATGGACATCCTGATTTGAGTGGCCTGTGCTTTCACCCAGAAACAGGATGTTGTCTAGACCCCAACTGCTGCCATGAACCTATGCTTTAGTTCATGTTCCTGCTGCAGCTGGGGATTATGTTGATATCTATGGCATGTATGACCTAAGGGGGGCATAGGAACCATGTGTGATGAAATCAGAGGGCCATGCTGAGCCAGCCCTGCTCTTCACTGGCCCCAGGAAATCTGGTATTGTTTCTCGATGAACACTGCAGGAAAAGAACTTGTCCCAACCCTCATGGGAGAGCTATACACCTTTCGACTGCATTCAGGAGAGATGACCACTCTGTACCACAGGTGAGAGATCTCTGACCTTGATGGCATGGGAGTAACGGAGCTGGCTCCACCCCTTGCCTGAGATAGGCAGCCCCAGTGGTCCAGACTGACCATCTCAGCTACGACCCAGGCCCACAACCAGGCCTTGAGTTGAACCACTACCATCCACCCCATCTAGGATCTGCTAGAGCTCATGAAGGAACTGTTTCTTGGGAGAGACATCCACAGGATCTCCATGACTCCTGACAGCTGTGGGATATCCAAGAAGAGTCTTGGTGAGGGTCCAGTGATAATAATGTACCAGAAACAAGAGGCCTTGAACTGGACATTGGAATGAAAGATGCAAGTAAGGCCAACTGGATAAAGGGTGTACAGCATGACACACCATGGTTCCCAGTGCCACCTGGACAGATGAGGAGGTGTCGGAGAGGTGGAAAAGAAGGAATGGAAAGGGTTTTTGGTTTTTTGATTTTATTTGTTTACTTGGTTTTGTTTGGTTTAGTTTGGGATGATTTTTGAGAATTTTCTTTAGCAGAGGGAGCTGCAGAAGTGAGGGGAGGACATGGGGAGACAGGGAGATGAGCAGAATAAGGGGGCATGATGTGAAATTCACAAAGAATCAATAAAGAAACTATGTAAAAAAGTAAGTGAAGGATAATGTTTTATGGATTAAGGTGATAAGCAATCCAGAATATTTCCTATTGTCGAAGAAAATTTAAGGTGAGCTTAATGGAGCATATGCTTCAGACTCTTGACTCAAACAGGTCCAAGGTCTGAGAAGAACCTAGAAATGTGATCATGTGGTCTAAAGTGCTGCATTGTTCTCAAAAAGTAAGATATTTTGAAGGATTTTCCTAACTACATTTCTCTCAAATTTAATTTTTATTTGTCAGTTGAAAATAAAGTGAACATAAACATATTTTGGACCTGGCTATGGTGAATTTTGGGGTTGGGTTAATTCATGTGATTCACAATCTATTAGTTGTACACTTAGGTGTACCACCAAGATTTCACAGCCTTTAGCTACAACTATTTTACACTGTGGTTGCTAGTGGCTTAACTCAGAGGCATGGTCTGTTTCCAGTCAGTTTACAGTATTGGAATCTTTGTCTCTCCTCTCTAACTGTTTCCGTGTTCTCTTCCGCTCTCACTGCTGTCACACTGTGTAGCCTAATCTGTCTAAAGAGGACTCTGTGCTTTGTGTTCTTACTTTGGCACAAGATTGTCACATTGAATGCTATATGTTAAGGCTTAGAATGCTATCTTTTTATGGGACACAAAATATATACATTTTGCCATAATGTAACATTCAAATTACCTCCAAAGAATGAGGACACTAAATTCAGTAGTGAAATTAGAAAGTGAGGCTCAGAATGTCTGCCCCCTGGTGGGCATGCAGGACATAGTCTCCTGTAAGATGGGCCTAGACTATGACAGGTGCCACTCCTGGGATTAGGTTACATTTCATAAGAAAGACAGCACAATTCTGCATAAGTAATTACATCTCTAATCAGTCTGATACACAATGACTTTGACTTTCAGTTTATTGGAATGATTATCTGTAGCAGGCCATCTAAGCATGTTGTTTTCTTGAGATATTTTTACAATTGATTTGGCTCAGTACTCCCTAGCTGGCTCTTCTTACAACAACACATTTGCCATGTTTGCTGTGGAGAGATAAAGGAAATGTAGTCTTTATTCCTCACAGCATCCATCAAACTGTGTACTCATGGTGCCCTTTGATCTTGTCATTCAGATTAAAATAAATAAAATAGCATGTGATTTTCCAAATACTGTGGTTTCTAACATTTCCTTTAAAACATGTAAAAGTGTTGTAATTGTCTCAAACTAGAACAGTTTGTGTCCACTTTCTGTTTAAATCTTTATATCTTTCGTTTTGTAGAGGTCACAAATTTCATGACTTAGAAAGCACGCGTCTTGCTTTGTATATGACCTTTGAAGGTCAACCCTAGAAAGGCAGAAAGATGGTGTATGAGAAAGCAACACACTCAGACTGTGAAATTGTATTTATGTTTGGCCGCTAGAGGGCACTGATCTCTAACAGGGAAAGGACTTTTATGAAGATTAGATCAAAGACCTAATTTCTCCACTATTTAAACACTATTACCAACCAAGACCGACAATACCTAATAGTTCAATCAGGTTTGCTGTGGAGAAGATACGTAAATCCCTCTGTCTACCTCTCCCACTCCCCAGGCTGTATTCACTTCCCAGGAATCTCCAGGAAGAGTGAGCTGCTTCTTGTTTTCCTCGGTGACCTTGCTGTGCATCCTGAGTCTCAGAGCAGCCCTGCTGCTTACTGTCACTCTGCTTTAGAGCCTCATCCCCAGAAAGAACGCTGTGCTTTTTCACTCTGATCAGAGACCTCCTTTCAGCTGAGCAGCCCACACAGCACTGATGCTGCAGGAGTTTGCAGAGCCCAGTTGGTGCCCCAGCCTGATGGCTGCCTCTGTGCATCTGCAGCAGCTGCTCTGGAGCTAAGGGGCAGCAGCTACTCATCTCTTGTTCCTCAGGGTCCTTACCTGCATATGTAACACCCTCACAGGAGACTCCAGTGCCTCCTGAAGCTCACACCAGGAAGCCAGCCTGTCTCCAGCAAGGGGAGATTTCAGACAGAGTACAGAAGGATAGAAACTTCTTCCACCTGAGGATCCTCTGGCGATGAGACTGAGGGAACTGGGTGCTCCACTGACCTGAGTCACGAGTGCAGAGCTGGACATAAAACACCTGAGATTTGCAGAGTAAGAGACCAGGATCACAGTCTCAGACACTCTCGGGGAGTTGGTGGTTTCTGTGAAGGCAACAGTACAGAGAATGGAATCTTGGCAAGTGCTTCATTCCTATGGGATAGATCTGAGCTGTCATGGATTTGTTTCTCATTTTGCAAAGGAAAGATCTTATTCCAGAAGGATAGTATTTTTACCCGAGTCAAAATTCTTCCTCAATTATCCTCAGGATTCTCTTCAAACTGGAGGACATTAGTTGTTTTTAGACCATTTGAGACAGTGATGGGCTAAGACGGTATAAAATCGGAGCTCTGAGTTATTTTTGAGGAGATGTATGTGTACTTTTCGTTACAAGTCTCATTTCTCAAGCAGTCATCCTTATGGTAAAAACTTTAAAATGCATTCCTTGTTGTTATGAACTCGAGTGCATTGTCCCCTGCATCTCCATGTGCAAAAGCACAGCAGCTCCTCTGCCCCTATCATTCTTCACACAGCATTCCTTTATTAGCTTTCCCTAGTTCACTTCCTTCCTATACAGTCATTTAACAATCAAACAAATTTATCCCAAACCTTTGCTATAATGGGATTGCCGATTAAAATAAACATTATATTTATTTGAATTCATTAACAATAGACTCAGAGTACCCAAAATGCTTCAGTGTCACCTTAAGAAAAAGAAGTTAAAAAGCACTCCCTTTGGTTTAATTTAAGTCCTAGCCTGGATTTGAATTCTGTGCTTCTCCCTTCCCTTGACTTCTGTATCTGTCTGTTGTATGAGTCTAAATCTGTGTTTCCCTGAATGCTGTCTTGTATTGTTTGTTCCTGTGTCTGTGTAGGTTTGTCTCCAACAAAGAGCTCTGATTTATATTTATTAAACAGCACAGAAATCATCACATGGTAAAGAAATGGGGGAGTTCACATAAATCTTTAACAGAGTTGTACAAAGGAATAAGTCAATGACTCTGAATGATACCAAATGGCTCAGATAACAAGGAAACATGATTAAATAATCTCTATATGTTGTCTTTAACATTTATAGCAGATATTATTTTATAAGATTGATTTCAACCTATGTTTGCTGTTTCTAGCAATTATTACCATAACCTACATACACATATGCATTACCCTAGGACAGAGGCATGGAAGTGTACAGAGTTTAGGGTTAAGGTTATGCATTTACTTAGGTTATAAAGCTTAACTACAGTGGAACCCAAGGCAAGTAAATTTGGTTCTTATACTGTTCTCTTAAAGGCAGTGTAAATAAACAGGCTGAGTACACTCTGGCATAGTAGCCTGAAGTCTTAAGTAACCTTAATAATTCTTGAGTGATGTCCAGCAAAAGTTCCAGTCTCTTAGAGTGTAAGAGATACTTTCTAATGCTGTATTTGACACAACAAATATTTCATCTATTCCAAGAAAAAGAAATTACTAAAAAACAGTTAGATACTTTTTATTTTGCATGTTTGGAATGCCCTCTACTTTACTTGGTAAAGATTCTTTTCAGACTGGGAATGGGGTGTTTTGAGGCAGGATTTCTCAGCTCTGGCTGTCTTGAAACATACTTTGTAGACCAGGCTGGCCTTCAATTCATTGAGTCCCACCTTCCTCTAAAGATTCTAAAGATTCTACAGAATCTAAAGATTCTTTACTCAGAACGTACATCTATTTCCTGGCTTCAGGCTCAGAAGGTTGCAAGGAAGCATAGCACTGTTTATGGCCTGGCAGGGTTCCTGGGTGGGGCTGACTGGTTGTAGGAGGAGAGACACTTTAACAGCCATCCTAACACCACAGCCCAGGGGTTGGTTACTTACTTCTGTCTCCAGCAGTCAGACAAGTACCATGAAGAGGCTGCTGTACTCTCTGTTGGGGCTGCTGTGCACCCAGGTTTTCTGTGAGTGTGGCTGTCTACATTCAGGGGACAGAGAGGATTCTGCTCAGTACATGGGTGGGGGTAGGGAAGCAGCTCAGGGGTCCTGAAGAGCTCCCACCTTCTCAAAGGACATGGGGGTGTATTCAGAGTTCTGTGGATGCTCAGTGAACTCTATCTTTGTCTCTTTCTTTGTTTCTAATCAGGGGTGAAAGGGCAACAGGTGAAGCAGAGTCCTGTGTCCTTGGTTCTGCAGGAGGGAGAGAATGCAGAGCTGCAGTGCAACTTTTCCACAGTTTTGACCAGTATGCAGTGGTTTTACCAAAGCCCTGAGGGACACCTCATCACCCTGTTTTACAATCCTTCTGGAACAAAGCAGAGTGGAAGACTGAAGTCCACGACAGTCACTCAGGAACGCCGCAGCTCTTTGCACATTTCCTCCTCTCAGACCACAGACTCAGGCACTTATTTCTGTGCTATGGATCCACAGTGCTCCCCACACACCTGCAGCCAGTACACAAACCTTCAGTTGGGTGGGTGTGGCCTTTTCCAGTCACAAGGCATCAGAATGCCCCACAGAACATCTGTCTGGTCCAATGTATTGGCAGAGTTTCTTTGTAGCATTGGCAGAGTTTCATCCTCAGGAAGGCTTTTAGACTCATAGATTTAGGACTTTGGTCTTAATCTTCATTTCCCAATAGATACTCCCTCCTGAAACACAAATGTCCAACTTGAAACAGAGAAGCTGATGAGAAGAATGAATCAATATGAACTTCTTTTGAGATTATAATTACAACATTTCCACCTTTCATTTCCTCTCTCCAAATACTCCCATAAACCCTCTCCTTTCTGCTCCATATTCATGACCTTGTTTCAATAATAGTGTGTGTATAATTTATATGTATGTGCATGAATATATATAATCTGAACACAACCTGTTCAGTCTATATGCTATTTTTATATATGTTATGTGTATTTTCAGGGCTAACCATTTGACACTGGGACAACCAATTATTTATTGTGCTCTCAATCTATAAACATTTGTTCTTGTACCTACAGACAAGTATAGTCTTCTCCCATCATCAAAGAAACTTCTCTTTGCAATAGATGGAGACAATACAGAAGATCACAACTAATTAATGTGTAGAGTTCTGAAGCCCAACCCCAGTGGATACATTTACAAAACACAACTGCAGGTAAGGCTTAGGTAAAAGTATGGAAAGGGGGATGAAACAATTGCAATAACCAGAGGATCAGGAAGTTTACTGTGAGACTGTGTCTCTTAACATCATCAGAAGCCAAGCACATAAAGTTTCACCAACATGACTGCCCAAACGTGAGCTGAACAAGTATGAAGTCATGGACATGCCAAACTAGACCGGGAAAATCCCACAAGGGCAATGTGAAAATTTAAGCCACCGTGTCCTGAACTCCTAAAGGGTAAGGAGCAAAAGGAAATACAGGCAAAGGCAGTCATCCAGGTAAAGCTGATGTGAGTATTGATGTCTTAAGCACATTCAGTGGGTCCCGCAATGATGAGCACAAGTATCTGGCCTATTGATGCAGAAGGAAAACATTCCCCAGTATTTCCATGCTGTTAAACATATGTGATGACACTTAAGGCATATTTTCCCTTCACCTAAGTCCTGTTCATACCTGTTTTATTGCTATAAAGAGACACCATGACCATGCAACTCTTATAAAGGAAAATATTAAATTGAGAATGATTTACAGTTTAGAGGTCTAGTCCATTATCATCATAGGAAGCAGGGCAGCACACGGGCAGACATGGTACTGGAGAGGTAACTGAGAGTTCTATAACTGGTTATGCCAGCAGCTGGGAAAGAGACACTGAACTTGGCTAGAGCATTTGAAACCTCAAAGCTCATCTCTAGTGGCACTTTCTCCATCAAGACCAATCTATTCCAACAAGACCACAGTCACACCTTCTAATAGTGCCACTACCTATGAGCATATGGGGACATTTTCATTTAAGCCCCCAAATCCACTCCCTGGCCCCATAGGCTTAGATTTATATCAGAATGAAAAAATGCATTCAGTCCAACTTCAAAAGTTCCCTGTCTTAGGGTTTCTATTGCTGTGAAGGGATACCATCCATGATCACAGCAACTCTTATAAAGGAAAAACATCTTAATTGTGGTGGCTTACATCTTCAGAGATTTAGTCCATTATCATCATGGTGCAACATTGTTGTTTGAAGCAGACATGGTGCTGGAGAAGAAGCTGAGAGTCCTACATCTTGACTTTCAGACAACAGGAAGTGGTCTGTCTCACTGGGTGTAGCTTGAGCAAAGGAGACCACAAATCCAACCCCCACAGTGAAACACTTCCTCCTATAAAGCCATGCCGAGTTATCCAGTAAGGAGTGATTCAAAGACTAAGAAAACCTCTGAATGGTTTACATTGTGTTAAAAATATATGCAGTCTTAAAAAAAAAAGGTTTAAAGCCTTAAAATAAAAAAGAAAGAAAGAGAGTAGTTGGGTGTGGTGGTACACACCTTTAATCCCAGCACTGGGGAGGCAGAGACAGAAGGATCTCTGGGAGTTCAAGGATAGTCTGGTCTACAGAGGGAGTTCCAGGACAAAGATATGCAGAGAACCTGTCTCAAAAAGCCAAAAGTTAAAAGTAAAAATAAAAAAAAATAGAGGTTAAAATAAAGCCATGTAAAGATGGAAAATACACAGAAGATCTTGATGCTACATGCTATTATGCTCTCTTTGAATTGTTTAAATGCTGAGGAAGGAGCAACAGCTGCTAAAAGATATTTGCTTATAAATGCTACAGAATTAATCCAAGATAGGTATTTTTAAAAAGGTATGTTGCTTTGGAGAAGAGATCTTGCTTTTGTTTCCACAGAAAATGAGAGAATCTGGATTGATTCAGAATTAAGAAAAATCATCTTTGACCAAGGGAGACCACCTGAGTAATCTCTGGTAGAAACAGATGACCCAGATGTCTGAGTTCTTCATCCAGAACAGGTTCAAGACTGCTGCCTGAGATGATCAAGACTCACAGGATACTTCAGTCAGGACTTGATCATAACTCTAAATTTTCTTTAGGTCCCCATAAGATTATCAGCGCCCCCAACCAGCAGGAAGTAGCCTGAAATACTATGCCTACATTCCCAAAAAATGGACTATGGATATTTTCCTTTGTTTTTTTTTTTTAAAAAAAAGAGAGGGGGAAGTGGTGCGGGAGAATTGTCTGTATTCTGTCGATCATGTTTTAAATAAATGCTGATTGGCCAGGCAGGAGGTGTAGGTGGGAAAACCAGACAGGAAGTGGAAATGATGCAAGGAGAGCAGGAGAATTCTGGGGAGGAGGAAGTTGATTCCTCGCACTCCTGCCCAGATCACCGAAGCTGCAGGATGTGAGCTGCCCCATTGAAAAAGGTACTGAGCCACATGGCTAAAATAGATCTGAAAAATGGGTTAATCAAGATGTGAGAGTTAGCCAGTAAGAAGCCTGACCTAATGGGCCAATCAGCATTATAACTTATAGAGATCTCTTGTGTGGCTGATTTTCTCTGGGGCCTGCCGGTTGTGGGGTACCAGGTGGGGACAGAAAACACAAACAAGCAGGCCCAACATGTTACACCGAGTCTGACAAAGCACACCTCCTAATAGTGTAACTCCCTTTTGGGGGCATTTTCTTTCAATCCATAACACCATTCATGGTCCATCCCTGTCTCAACTCTGTAAAAAAGTCTAAAGTTTCTTCTGAGACTCATGGCAATCTCTCAACTATAATCTCCTATAAATTTGAAAATCAATAAATGGATGACATACTGCCAACATAAAACACAGAGTATAAATTACCTTTCTAAAAGGGAGGAAATAGAGCATAGTGAAGAAATACTGGACCAAATCTGTAGTGAAAGGGGGAGCAGGCTGCTTCCTGTTGCCCAGCTAGCTTTACTCGAAATAATTACACAGAAACTATATTCTTTTAAACACTGCCTGGCCCATTATATCTAACCTCTTCTTGGCTAACTCTCACATCTTGCTTTAACCCATATCTAGTAATCTGTGTATCGCCACGAGGTTGTGGCTTACCGGGAAGATTCTAACCTACGTCCCTCTTGAGCTGGAGCTTTATGGCATCTGCCTGCCTCTGCTTTCTTTCTCTCAGCATTCTATTCAGTCTACTCCACCTATCTAAATTCTGCCCTATCAAAAGCCAAGGCAGTTTGTTTATTAACCAATGAAAGTAACACATAGACAGATGACCCTCCTACATCACAAAACAAGACCAACATCCAGCAGTGCAAACTCCAAACTCTGAATCTCCATGTCTGATACCAAAGTGCTATTCAGATCCCCGACTCATTTGAATTTTGTTGACCAGCAACATTCCTCTCTCTCAAATGAGTTCTGCTCCTGGTCATCAGGTTTCTTTAGCACATATTCTATGGCAATGACTTCTCCAACATCTTGGGGTCTCCAAGGCAGCCCAGGCTTGACCATCACAACTTCATGAAATGGCCTTCTGGGCCTTCATTCAGAGACTCCCCTGCCACACGCCTGGCCTCAGCAGCTTTCCTTAGTCATGAAGGGAGATTCCATAACTCCTTGTATGCTTGACTCTAAAGCCAGAACAATGTGGCCGAAGCTGTCAAGTTCTGCTGCTTGCTGATGATGGAACATGCCCCCCTCATTCAAACACATTTTAACCACCTTTCAGTTATTGATAGTCTCCTTCGCTGCCTAAGCTTGCCTGTCCTGGAAATTTCTCTGTGGACCATGCTGGCCTCTAACTCAGAGATTTGCCTGCATCTGACTCCAGAGTGCTAGGATTTAAAGCATTTGTCACTAAGCTTTTCTTCAATTCCTTTTTGCAAGTTGGGATGTTAGCTGGGTGGTGTCTTGTCCTGAGGTTACCAGCCCATTTAGTAATTTATCATCAGTCTTTCCTTTAAGCTTTTATGGTGTTCCTGTTCTCCTCAAACTATACATTTTGTATTTACATTTTCCAGCTTGCCTCTCTTCATTATATAAGTTTGCATAATCATGTCCACTGATAACTGAGTAACACAGCCAATATTAGGCTGTCTTGCAACCTCCTCTGCCAAAGCTGTTAATTCATAACTCTTCAATTTAGCTTCATGCAGGCCTTTTGGAGAAGGGCAAAAAGTAGCCACATTCTTCACCAAAATATCACAAGAATGGTTTTTGGGCCACATACAAATATTCTTCTCATCTGAAATCTCTTGGGCTGGACCCCACAATTAAAATCACCCTCAGTATCACTATCTTTGAATTTTCTACTAGTGTGGCCCATTGAGTGCTGCTTAAAGTGTTCCACTGCTTTCCTAATCCAAAGTCTCAAAGTCCTCATTTCTCAAAAAAAAAAAAAAAAAGGCACAGTCAGGCCTATGACAGAGCCCCAGTCTTTGCTACGAATGTCTGTCTTAGTTAGGTTTTTATTGCTGTGAAAAGACACCAAGACCTTGGAAACTCTTATAAAGGAAAACATTTAACTCAGGCTGTCATGCAGTTCAGAGATCTAGTCCATTGTCACCATGGTGGAAAGCAGGCAGTTTGCAGGCAGACACGGTACTGGAGATGTAGCTGAGAGTTCCACATCTGGACCAACAGGCATCTGGACGAGAAAGACACTGGGCCTGGCTTGAGCACTTGAGACATCAAAGCCCACTCCCCAGTGACACATTTTCTCCATCAAGGCCACATCTACTACAACAAGGTCACATCTTCTAATAGTGCCATGCCTGTGGACATATGGGGGTTGGGGGAAGGGCATTTTCATTCAAACCACCACAATATCCTTGGAGTTTCTCTGAATGAAAACCTCGTGTACTCCAAAGAGTGTTCTCTGCATGCTTAAGGAGAATACATCCTTGACTACACATCTGGGATTCTCCCTGCTTCACAGCGTTTCTAAAGTCTATTTCTTTTCTGTTCTGCTCAGTTTTCCTGTTTACTATTAACAATAAATTGCTGAAGTCAACAACCACTGTAGTTAAATTATCTGTTTCTGCTAATAGCTCAACTTTTGGGTTCTGCATTATGAGGCCCACTCTTGGGTACAAATATGTTTACAAGCTTTGTATTTTCCTAATAAACCAGATACATTCAGATACAAATACAGATACATTCCCTCTCCAGGATTCAACTCAGGGCCTCATGGATGCTAGAAAAGCATTCTGCCAGTGAGCTAAGAACTTAACCATAAGATAGAAGAACCCTAGGACTTGCTGGCAAACTAGTCAGTGAACTCTGGTATCTGCGAGAGAGCTTGTCTCAAAACATAAGGTAGACTGCTGTGGGGGGGGGTCCTCTTTTCCCTTCCAGCCTGTTGGCTCCCATTCCTCAGTGGCAAAGGGGCAGCAGTTGCAACAGAAAGCTTTGTATGAGGCCTATGAGCATGAACAGAGACAGCCCTCCAGAAGACTGCTTTTGGTGAAATGTCTCAACTTAATTCCAGAGTATAAGAAATATATGGGGTTGGGGAACCTGGGACAAACCTTAGTTTGTATTAAGTGGCAAGCTCCTATCATGAGGCTTGGTATGTGGCAGTAGGGTCCTGTAGCAGAGCTCCTAGTATACCTCTTCTAGCATGAATCTGTGCCAAGGGTCAAACTAAAGATAAATCAGGCATCTAGATTGGAGAATGTTTTCAGATAAGGTCAATCCTCCAGGCCCAGGAACACTCTCCAGAAAAGCACAGGTAGAGGGAAGAAGTTCTGCTGGGGAGGGAGGGAGTTTCCATGTTGCCAAGCTTTTGGGAAAAGTTGTCAGGCCATGAGAGACTTCAAACTCAACCAGCCAGCAATGCCTTCCAAAGGACTGCTATCTAGGAAGTCATGTGATATCATACTGTGGCCTCCACAAACATGTGTGGATACACACAGACATATATAGATACACAACAACTTACAGATACACACTAACACACAAACATACACTAGCACAGAAATATGCACCAATACACAAATATATACCACAAGACAATTCACACACACACACACACACACACACACACACACCAGCACAGGTGGGCACACACACAAACACATGCAGACACAGACAAGCACAAAACAACCAGGAAATCAAAACAGCTTAAATATCCATCAGCTGTCAAATGATAATCAAAATGTGTTGCACTTATAAGCTACAACTTAAAAAATTAATTCAGATGAACTTAGTCTGCATGAATGGGCAATGTTATGACCAAAAGACATGAAGTATTCAACAAAAATTAAAGCACAAACAAGGGATACCTCTTTGTGTGTTATTGACCAAGGATATCTCAATGGTCTTCAAAACATAGCTGTTGCCATGGCCCTTGGTTATGCAACATAACAACATGAGACGACCTCACTGCTAAAGAGACCACAAACTCTGGCTGTAGAATATAAATAAATAAATCAGTTGCAATTGACCAGGAAACTTTCTCCCTATGGGCTGCCTTACATAATACTGAAAGATGCTATGTGGGCTCTTGGGGATGAAAAAATATCAATTAAGAAAATACCTTAATGATCTCACCCAGAGCTGATCCCTGTATGCGGCACTACCAAGAAGTGCCAGCTGGTGAAATAGTGGCACCACTTTTATGAGGTAACATGCCACTTTTTGTCTGGATTTGAGGTCTGCTCCACAGGTGAGAATATCATGGCTAGTACTGTAATCCTCATCAAAAGCCCATTGTAGGGCTAGAGAGACAGCTTAAAGGTTAAGAGCTTTGGCTGCTCTCCTAGAGGACCCAGGCTCACTTCCCAGCACCTACATGGCAGCTAATATCACTGTACCTCCAGTTTCAGGAAATCCAACTCCCTCTTCTGGCCTACACAGACACTGAATATATGTGTGTACAGATATACATGAAGGCAAAACATCCATATGCATAAGCATAAAAATAAATGAGTGTTTAAAGGAATAAACCCCATGGTTTAGGAGGTCATAGACCCTACAGTAAAACCGACCTTATTTATTTAGCTAAATTTCATTGTCAGATTGCCTTCTAGATATGTATGTTTATACCTGCAGTCCTGGGCTGCTGTCTTTGTGGTAGGCAGCAGTCAATGCAAACATAAAACTGGTCAAAGTGCTGAGAATGAGATACTGAGTGCTCAGCCCTAGGGGACATCTTTAACAGTGCCTACCAAGGCCCAAGCAACACTGAGAGAGAGGAAGTAGTAAGAATGTTAAGTGCCAAAATATGGAGAGGAGTACTGTGAGATGCTGTCTTCTGGGAATGACATGACTGTCACACTCATGAGCTCACAGTAGCTGTGGTTGCCTGCAAAACACCTACCTATACAAGACCAAGACGACCAAAACTCATGCACAAATGGAGGAAATTATCTCCAGTCCCCAGTTCTTTTTGAGGAACTATTAGCTGTTGATACCTGATGAGGTAGGGAGATTCTTCTTTGGAGTGTGAGTATTGATAAGTTTCCAATGCTCCAGTGAATGACTCCACACCCATCCAGATGTGGGCAGGAAAAATTGGACTTAGTGGCACAGAAAGGGAGTAAAGGAGAATGAGAAACAATCAAGTGAGATGGAGAGAGGTTTGGAATTTTGGAGGTTATAGAAAGGGAAATGGGGGGATATGAGATTCTCAAGGAACAATAAAATAATTCTTAAAAGAAATGAAAATATAAGCTTTTAAAATATGAAGAAAAATTCTAATAAATGTTCACAAAAGGAAATCAGAAGGGTTAAAATTAATGCAAAAAGGAAAAGGAAAAGATGAGGTGTTGGAGCAGCCTCTTTAGGGATGCTGAAAAGCTGTAGACTGTTATACACATGGGCAGATGGTCATTGAACTTTGGACTCATATTCTTGCCTATGTTGCTGCTGAGTATGTAAGTGCTGAACAAGTGTGTGGTGCCCATCAGAGCAGCCATCATACTGATTGTACACCAAGCTCCAAGTTGAATACAGTTAGCTTTATGTTCTGTGGACCAGGCTGACTTTCACACCTCCCTAGTCTGCCCCCACATTAGATGCCATTTTGGACATATAATGTTTTAGTTTTGGAATATATCCCACATGTCTTAGGAGCATAGCAAGCTCCACAACACTGAGATCCTGCAGACACAGAATTTGACCTTGTGCTTTCGAGACCTACTGAGAACTAATCATCCTGCTTGAGTGATAAGAATGTAGATCTCTCCTGGACCTTCAGAATTTTCAGGCTCTACAGTCAGGAATGACAGATAGGTGGCTCCAGGGTTTGAAAGGCCTCAGTCTGAGAACTCTCAAACCCCAGGTTATTCTCAGCTGATCAGGTCTTTCCTTGACCACGGAGAGTGGGAACATCAGTCGCTGTGCGTTTTCTGATTCTCCTGACATCTGTACTGTTTGGTTCCTCAGTGTTCTACCTTTCCTCTCTTCAGAACTTCCTTACTGGTCCTTTCCTCACCCTGCAGTGTGGCCAAATTACAGCTTCTTGGCCAATCATTAATCTGTGATCCCAATCCACCAGGGTAAGTCATCATTGAGTCATAGACTCATACTAGGTAGTACCAGACCTCCAGTCTGAGTCGTGGCAAAGAGGGGCTTCCTTCACCACCTGATCACAGGACAAATCATTGTCTCATTGATACCCACAAACTATATTTGTGCCTTGTTCTGTAGGCTTCTCAAGTCAATAGAATTGCTTACCTTCTAGAAGTTGCTCTGGGAAGAGTTGGGGGAGAGGAAGCAGTAATCAGAATATATTGTATTTAAAAATTTATTCAATTAGAAAAAAAAAGATTTTCTGGGCCCTTGAGCCTAATCAGAGAATTTAATGGCCCAGGTTATTAGGTGACTTCTCTGGTTTAGGCAGAGACACCGGCCTCCCAGACCCAAAATAATCACACAGAAAGTGTATTAATTAAAACACTGCTTGATCAATCACTTAGATGTATTACTAGCTAGCTCACGTATCTTAAATTAACCTATCTCTACTAATCTATGCATCACCACGAGGCCGTGGCCTACTGACATGATTCTGGTGGGCTCCAGTGAATGTCTTTCTCCTTCAGCAGCTACATGACTTCTCTTAGATTCTGCCTACTCTCTCCTCCTCTATCTGCTCAGAATTTCCAAGTTGCCTTATTCTGCAATGCAATAGGCCCAAAGAAGCTTCTTTATTAACTAATGGTATTCACAGCATACAGAGGGGAATCCCACATCTCTCTGGGTCCTTTATCTCTCTCTTTCTCTCTCTCTCTCTCTCTCTCTCTCTCTCTCTCTCTCTCTCTCTCTTTCTCTTTCTCTCTCTCTCTCTCTCTCCTTTCACTTTCTCCTCTGTAGATTTTTGAAGCTCTTCTTTTTATTTACTCTTTGTGATGAGTTCTAAATTTTTCTTAATCCGGATTTATTTTATTTCTTACACAAACCCATCCTCTGGTCTACCTTCTTATCTAGAAGTCTCTAGTCCATTATTTTCTCAAAAAGCAAACAAGCATATGGGAAATTTTATTGATATTTTATTGAATTTTTAGTAGGCCTCAGGAGAAATAGAAATTAAAGGTATTGAATCTTCTAATTTAACTATGAGGTATCTTTTTTTAAACTTTAGTCAGCATCATTTTGAAATTTTCTAAGCAGAGGTGTGGAGTTCTGTATGAAAACCAATGATAAACAAGCCACCAGGAGAAAGTACTTGAATATGTGTTTAAAGAACTTAAGATGGACTGTGTACAAAGCTCTAACTCTGTGAAAGAAAAGGAAGGACCCAATTTAAAATGAACAAAATGTTTTAGCAGTGTGTATGTGGCTTATTAATAACTACATGGAAGTTGCTCTACACCAAAGATCAACAAAATAGGACTCCTTTCATTTCTAGCCATTTTTCTTCTATTTCTACTTTCTATAAAAAATATACTATATCTAGTGTTGTGAAGGGTGTTAAACAATTATCCAGTTTAAGTCTACGTAGGAATATGTTCTTGTTAATGTGACGAGTCTATGATGACTTGAGTTTAACATGAGAGGAAGGGAAGCTTAGGCAGTGATAGAGCCTTAGTACCCATTGTATGCTGTGAAAATGCTTCACATCCAATACATATGCCACATGGCAGAAGAATTGTTCTTCTCAGGGGTGACCAGCATTCTAAGCAAGACTTCCAATTCCCCTGAGGCACACCTCCGTGCAGGACAGAAAGTGTGCTGTAGCTGCCCTCAACACAGACAAAATCCTTCCATGGGAAGGAATATTGGTGCCAGAGGCAGACTCATCAATACACAGTTTCTGCACAGAAACCGTTAGGAAGCTCAGGAAGCTGTTGAGTGAAGACCTCCACATTTGGCCACAGAGGGGCAGTGCTACATCAGACAAATAAATTTATCTTTCACGTATGCATCAGTAAGCAAGAAAATAAGTTATTATCTCCCATGTTTCTTAAGCTTATCTAGAAATCAAGTCCTATATTGTACGTGTTTATCTCAGGCTCATAGAGTTGATAAATAGGACATTAACAGTGAACACTTTGAAGATACATGCTGTCCTTCAAACCCATGGCTACAATAATGTCTCTAATGTACATTTCTAAGCACCCACATTTGGTATGCTCGCCAGCTACACTGACATAAACTGTGCCTAAAATCACAATATGCATCGTCTGCACAAGGAAATCTACTCATGGTTTGAAGCCAGGCCTAACATCTCCTCAATCAGGACCATCTCTGTGTGGACCGGAAAGCAGTATCAAATCCTTTCCTTTGTTATCTGTGTGGGCACACAGGGTGTCATTAGTATCTTCATTTTCCTTTTGAGTACTGGGCATAAGTTGAAGGCTGGAACTGTGCTTTTCATAAAAGTCCCTCAAGAACTGTCCATGGAGCAGGCAGTTAGACACTTGTTGCACACACATAGAAAATCTTTATCCCTTAACTTTCTACGGTTTTGGGCCTCTCAATAGTGGTCTTATAACTTTAAATAAGAAGTTCAGAGATAGGAAACTCATTGAATTTTGATTGCTCACTCTTCTGAGTACTATGACAAATTCCCCTCCATTCTGCTGCATTTCACATGCGATCAGAGTCATCTCTGTCCAGTATTTCTCCGCTGTCCATGCCACCTGTCCATTTGACACTGAGCAGTTACCAAAGTGACTCTTTAAGAAGTCTTGTGGTGCTGCAATTTAGACGTGCCAAAGAAAAGTCACAGGTGCTCCCCTCAGTTGAGGCAGTGAAAACTTCCATAAGTTCTATATACAGGGGAGAATGCAGTGAAGGGATGCTCAATACTATTTGTGATTTGAGGCATTCAGCTGACATCATGAATTGTATCTTCCACAGCTAGCAGATACAATGAATGTTGGAATAACTGAAAAAGAAAAGACATCAATGTGTAGAGTAATTACAAAACCACTAGTGCATAACATGTTTGTATTGTGTTATTTGTTTCTTTGTCAACCTCTTTGCTTGTTTTTTTGAGATTGGATCTCTTATATCTCAGGGCGACCTCAGTCTTCTTACATAACCTTGTATCCCTGATTCTCCTGCCTTTATCTTTCAAATGCTGGAATTACAGGTGTGTGTACCACCTCAAGTTCATATGAGAGTAGAAAACAAGCCCAGGGTCTCATGCATGCACTCTATTAATTGAGTACATCCCCAGTCCATGCTTGAAGAGTTTGGGGGATGTGGACCATCGCTTGTTGTTGGACAGTGATGGTATTTGTCTTTGATTGGACTTGTGATGACTTCACATATCCAGTAAAAGCCCTCTGAGTTTTGTGCACATTCCTTATGTTCTGTTAACCACTGTTATTTATAACACATAGAATCTTGGCTTCAGGAGCTGCTCTTTCCTTTTAAATCTCTTTCTATGTCTTACTGTCATCAATATGTCAAGACAAGCCAAATTTTCATACATAATGTTTTACCCATAATATTATATACAAAGAAAATAATATTTTTTTTTCAAACTGAGGTTGAGAATAGTTGAAAATGCTTTATTACTGAAAGGCAGTAGCCTTGTATCCAGTGCAAACTGCAGGATGTTTGCCATCCTCTCTAACTCATTTGAAGATCAAAGCAGAGTGGAACATTCCAGTACTTTGTAATTTCTTTCCCATGGGCAGATTCTCAGATACATTTAATTAACATGATCTTTATTTTATAAAATTGTAATGAAACTGACATTATTTTTATTTCTTTATATCTTTGTGCAAGATAATATAAAATGTGGACACACATGAAATTAAAGTTTCCCTAAAACAAAGAAATGACCCATGGTGTGTGTTCTGATTTATGAGCTTACCTGGTAATGGAATATAATCTTAATTGTGCATCCTTAATAAATCTTATTAATATTTGCAATAAAATTAAATGCACCTATTTTTGCTAATATTGTAGCTTCTGAGGATTCTTTGTCTTCTCTGACTATAAAATAAAATGTTTTCTTTTGAAATGTCCAACTGTCTTATGATGTAAATAGAATAGAATTGAGGAAATAGAGTATTTACTACTCTAGGAGTAGTGTAACCTGGGGGAGTAGAGCCTAAAAATGAGGTAGACTAAAGCCTCATACAATAACCAACACTACTCAGAGCATCAGAAATTTGTACTCTGCTAAGTTAGGCTAGGCTAAGTTAAGTCAGGATTAAGAAGGTCGCATGAGTGAAACTCTCATGAGGAGTTCAAGCTGTACATAATCACAAGGGCAAGTTCCATGTGACAAAACCATGATTTTACATAGACATATATAAATAAATAACATTAACCAGTTGTAACGAATAATCTGAAGTAAGCTCACTACTGTCCACTATACCTGGCAGGGGCACAAAAGCATATCCGAAAACAATTCCAAGATTTTGAAGAACCTGTGGTTACAAGACTCTTGTATTGTTTTCCTAGCGTTTTCAGAATCACTCAGAATTCTCTTCACGGATCTCCGTTCACTTTCCAACAATGAGGAAAGAATAGAATGAGATTAGCAGAGAAAAAAATTTAAATTGACCTTTATATAATCATATACTCATAATAATTATAAGCACACATCAAATGTACAAATTAATGGGTTTTGCCATGATTTATGGTTGTATCCTCAAAATCAACCTGCCTTCTCCCTCTGCTGTCTTCTCCTCTCTCTCCTGGCCTGACTCTCCTTCCCTAATTGCCTCAGTTCTATTTCCTGATCACCTTTATTTCTTTTTTCTTTTTTCACACATGGTAAATATCTGACTTATTTTGCTTAAGATCTTATCCCCTAATTCCATCCATTTCCCTACAAATGTCATGACTTCATTCATCTTTGTGACTGAGCATTCCTATGTTGTTTCATCTACAGTATTTTCCTTATCCATTGACAGGTTGTACCAAGGAAGTTCTACATCTTAGCATCCATGAATGGTGCTGTACTAAACATACATATTCAGGTATCTCCTTCGTATAGTGACCTCAGCTTCTTTAGATAAGTACCCACTTTAGATAAGAACTTTAGATAAGTTCTACTTATCATTATTTGTGCATGTATATGCTTGTGTGCATGTAATCATTTATCCCTTGATGAACCTCAAATTGTCACTCTTGTGTGCCTATTAACATGCATATCCACCCAAAGTGTGTAATGATTCCTTAAAAGGGAGAGGAGTTATTATTATGTCCAAAAAATCACCAATCAAAAATACTCAAGAAGGAGTGGAGCCTGCTGACAGCTGGAGTGTGAAGTGAGAGTAGGAGTTCCACCTGTGGGAAGGAAACTGCCCCAGTTCTTCTGAGCTTGAGCTCTGGGAGGACTAGGTGAGAGCCCAGCATCAGCACTGTTAGCCCTAAGCCTTTACCTAGGCTGTGAGTTGTGGAGGACAATCCCCATCGTATTTGACTACTTTGAAGGAATAAAAGAATAGAGGTACCAGACCAAATCATAAGCAGAAAAACTTTAAGCAGGAAGTAAGCACCCTGGGGCCTAAGGATATTTATCCTTTCTCTCACAGGAGCGAGCAGACAGCAAAGAGAAATGACCACCAGTGGGTGAAGCAACGTCCTCAGTCCCTGTTGAATAGAAAAAGCCTGTGTGAGAATGAGACATACTTCATGGAACTATTCGTGGTAAATTGCAGAAATAGAGTATTTTTTTCTAATATATTCCAATAAGTATAATATTTCAAAATGATGAGCCCGAAAGCTTTCCCAACAGTGGTTTCTTCTTTAAACACAGAAGAAGGAACAGGAGTAACTACCACTTATCTGCTTTCCTGACTTGGGGGAGGGAGAGATCTCCAGGAGACAAAGCATAGTTTATTATCTGTTTAGTATTATTGCTAGGTGCAGAGGTGTCTCTTATGTCATTTTCTGTGTTTTTAAATGTGAGAGTTATGTGATAATTTTTAAAGACTGTCTTAAACTATATTTTAGGAATTATGTATTTTGCATATCCTTGTGTATGAGTGTATATGAGAAACAAATGTGTGTGAGGGAGGAGTGTGAGAGAGAGAAGATTGTGTGTGTGAGAAAGAGAAGTGTGTGTGTGTGTGTACCACATCATGAGATTGAAAAGAGGACAATTTCCTGGAGTCATCTCTCTCTTTACACCTTATGGGTTCCAGAGATTGAACTTGGGTCACCAGGCTTAGCCACAGATGCCTTTGCCCACTGAGCCATCTCACAGGTCCAAGATTTTTGTGATTAATATAAGCAGCTGCAGACTTTTTGTCCCCAGCAGTACACAGAACGATGGAGGGAACTCCTATCACCTAACGCTTTACAAAATGTACTTCCATTATGACACAAAAATGCCAATAAAATTTCATTAAAATGTGTTTATTAATTAAGGTGTATGCTCTTGCTTCATAGTTGAAGGCTCTGGTATCCCCACCTACCGAGAGTCTAAGGCAAAAGAATTGTTTGAGCTTGTTAGTGGCATGCTAGCCTGGATAATGTAGTGAAACTGCGTGTAAAACCAAAGCAAAAGAATATGCAGGACATTTAATTTAAAGTGCACAGTCTATAGCCTCTCTTTGACACCACAATGTATGGATTTTCAAAATGCAAAAATTAAAAAAAATGAAAAGCCTCAATTGGCTCTTAGCAAGAGATAGATAATATCAGTTTGTATATTCTGTGAATTGTGAAGTTTTATATTCTTTTCAAGTTTGAAAATTTGAATAAAAAACTGGAAAGTGTAAATACTTTTATCTGATAAGAGTAGACAACATTGGACACAAATGTACAAGAGTAAGATAGAATACCATGTCAGGGTTGGGGTGGGGATGAGAGCAGAGGCCTAGTCAGAGATGCAGAAGAGAGAACTGGGAAGCTCCGGGCACAACATCAGGAGTCTGTGCTGTATAAGGGATGGGAGTTTGGAAATTTTATGAAGGAACCAGAGAGTCTGTGAGGTCAAGTAGATTTAGAATAACATAGTTGTCAAAATTTTAGCTGTCTTCATGCAGTGGTCAAGCAAAAGTCTACTTTTGGAGTTTGGAATTTGGCATAAATTTCCTCACCAGATGTATTTTAAACTTATAGTCAAGGAAAGTTTTCATTTTTTTCAGAGTCTGAAGAATGAAATGTTTATTTTGGACAATGCTCACATATTCACTGTTTCATCGATGAAAGATCATTTGCAGAGGGCTTTTATTGTCCTGAAAACTATAACAACTTCAGAATTCCACCAAACATTTACATGCTCCCATGGCAATGAATGACATCACTGAGCATCTGGTCACAGAGGCTCCTCCACTCTTATGCTTCTCCTTCCCCAGACTTCTGCTAGATTCCCACAGCGCTGTGTCATCACAATCAGCCTTTGCTGGGCCACTGGCTCTTCAGGACACAACCACAGACTTCAGCCTCACAAGCCTGTTTTGATGTCATTTGTCTGAGCAGATCTTTCACTCATATAAAGGCCCAGTGGTTTGAGGGTGAGAAGAAAAGAAGGCGTAGGTGAGAATTTCTGATGTGTCTCCACGGAGAAGCCAGGACTGGTCACATTTCACCTTCAATCAGATAGGAATCAGCTCATGCTGCTCCCAAACTCTTATGTTCAGTTTTAGTTCTTTTTTATTGACTTTTATTGAGTGATCCAATTTCTCTTCTTTGTCTTCCATCCCCTACTTTTTGTTTTTATGATCCAGTGTGTAGGTGAGGCTTTTCACTGAAAGTTTGAAGGGACTTATTGAAGTTTGTTTGTTTGTTTGCTCATTTCAAGCATCATTTTCAGTGTGTATTTTTTTTTAGCAATTCAAACTCTAGTTTGATGTCTTGGATTTACTTCCTTCTTTTATTCATCTCTTTATCTCTTTTGAGTGTTTTTGGATTCATTGTCTAGAAGTTCTCTCAGGTCCCTTTTGCTAAGGAATTTGGTGGTCTGGGAGGAAACATGTTATTTGGGGGTTTCATGTTGTTTTTATTTCTGCACTGGTATTTGTTCATCTGAAATCAGTATGTTGGTTGAATTTTTCTCTTCACTTTGCTCTTTCAGCAGAAGTGTTCACAGTGTTCATGGGGTGGCTGATTCAGAGTGGAGTTGAGCTGTTGACTTCTTCAGTTTGTCTGATAGTTGAGGGTTACAGAAATCTTCTGCTTATCAGCTGCATTCTGCTAAGTACTTCTGCTATGTGTCTCCAGCAGCTTAGCCTAAGAGTTTGGGACAAGTTTTTTCTGTCAGGGTGAACTAGTCCTGGGTCTCAAAGCTGTATAAGGCAACTAGAAGATCTCAATAAGGCAGGTGACAGAGATTAGCACCTTTGAGTCACGGATTTTGACTTGAGTCCATAGGGAATGGACTGGGATTTTGGCAAGACTCAAAGGGAGGAAAAGGGGCTGGGAGGAGATGAGAGTCCCTAGAAAGTAGTCATATAGCCCAGGTTAGATCTAGAGCACATTGATCAACTAGATTGACAAACCAGAGAGTCCCCAAACCTTTGCATATCTGCTTCCCAGTGTTGGATTACAGATACACCCCACAATGACTAAATTCAAATATAGGACCTTATGTTATACAGCAAGCAGTTTACACACTGAAACATCTCTCCTACTCCTGATAACTAATATTCATTACTGTTACAACTTCACAAAATATAAGTAAACTAAAGACTTCTGGAATTCTGTTGGGTGGCCTTTAATCTTGAGATTTAAAAATAACTTTGCTAGTTACAGAATTTAAATAGGTCCTAGTATCCTGTTAGGAAGGGGAAAGTGCTAAAATCATGTTCAATAACAATATTTTTATAGAGAAATACAATTAAAAAATAAAATCATATTAGATTCTGAATGGAGAAAAGTAAATATATGTTAACAATAAGTATTTTTGTTCGGTGTCTCTGCTCAGCAGGGATAGATTTTCTCATGCTCCCTTTAAGCTCTGCTTCTTTTAATTATAAAAAAAGACAAGGAGGCAAGTAAATGTCTGTGGTAAGCCACGATTTTTCTCTCTGTTCATGAGACTTGAGGCTTATAACCACACAACCCCCATTTCCTGGTTGGGTGCAGTGTAAGAGTGCAGGCAGTACATATGCACACTGCTGGATACTCGGTCACTGAATGCTGAGCTGAGCTGAGCAGAGCAGACACACTCACACAGAGGGACATGTGTCACTTGCTTCCCCAAAGCCTGCTTTATGTGTTGGTGGTCTTGGCCTTCTCTGGTACGGATGTTTCACAAACAGCTAATGATACTAAGCAGGAAGCACGGATCCTGGCATATGGTGCTTTACACAAACCTGAGGGGGAACAGGGACTGGATTTGAAAGCAAGCAGAATGTGTTCTTGGGGCGTAAGTTAATCTAGTTCCGTCAATGTTTTATTCTAAACATTATGGCTTCGCCTCTGTTCTCTAATGTTTCCACAGGGTCATCTATAGCCCAAAAAGCAACTCAAGTACAACAAGCTATAAACAAGCAGGAAGGGGAACAGGTCACTTTGGACTGTTCCTATGAGACAAGTAAGAGTTTTTACCAGCTTTATTGGTACAAACAAACTCCTAGTGGTGAAATGATTTTCATTATTCGTCAAGTTTCATCTTCTCATCACAATGAAAGCAGCGGCCGCTACGCTGTTGTCTTCCAGAAGACAGCCAGGTTCTTCAGCCTCATCATCTCAGCCTCACAGGTGGAAGATTCAGTGAACTATTTCTGTGCTCTAGGGGAACCAGCTCACAGTGTTTGAAGTGACAGCACAGACTTACCAAATACAGGAGCTCCTTAAGCACAGCCCCTCTGGGGGAGCCCTGCTGAGAACACACCTGCACACCCAGACAAGAAGGCCCCAACCACGGCTGCTTCGTGGGCGGTCAGCATCAGAAGTATACTTCTAAATAAAAGACTCTTCTATAAAATTTGGAAACAGTTATTATGAGCAACTTTGCTTCTAATATATTGTCTTGAATTTTTAAATAAAAATCATAAAATCTATGAAAAGTATTTCTACAGTCAAAATCGTACATTATAATGACTTAAACTGTTGGTTTCTCTTAAAGATGATAAGAGCATCCATGCAAGTCTAGGTATCTAGACTAGAAAAGAACATAATTTCTTTATGAACGTTACACTTAGAAAAGAAGGGACATTACAAATGAGGTAGTCAAAGATAAATTTTAAGCAATTCACCTCATGAAATTACTTGCAGTCACTGGGGTGTCCCTGCAATCTTTGTCTTTATATCTGGTACTGAATCTGCATGACTGACAGTTGGGTAAACTGAAAGTTGGCAAGGATGGTCCCATGACGGCAGGCTCTGGGTGTGCTTAGACTTGCAAAGATCTAATGAGAGACACAAGACTACTGGGAACCTGTTTTGTGCTTGCCTGTTGTGTAGAAGTTTGCTCAAAAGTAAACCTTTCATACTAAAGGTAACCTCATTAAAACACAGATTGTTAAAAGGTAATTAAAACAATAGTATAATTTAAGATACGATGTAAGAGAGGAGGTAAAACAACTGGATGTCCTAAATGGAAACAGTCTAACCCGAGGTAAACTTCTTAGGCTCACAAAGTAAGCAACTCAAATGTTAGAGGAAGACCCCAGACTGCCTAAATCCACCATTCTTCTCCCTCCTTAAGCAGTTTTACGCAGTAACAAGTGCTAAGAGACACTCTTAGACAAGCTAAGCTGCCAAAACAAAGTAGAGAGCGGATGAGCTGCTTGGACCAGAGTAACTACCTGGGAAGAGCATTCTCCCAACTTCTGAGTTGCCTGTAGCTTGTGTAGTACACTCCAGGCTTTCAGCTTTCTTGAGACAATTTGGATTTTTCTTTAACAAACATGCTTGAATTTAGAGAAGAAAAGAGCCACACTCAAACTTCAAATTCAACTTGAATTTTTAATTGAGTTGGACCACAAAAAGACCATTTGTCCTTTATGTTTGTACAGAGCAGCAAAAACAAGCACTTGGGAAGATTTATGAAATTCAATCCTTTTGCAGGTGTGCTACACCATTAGGACAATTTACTCTCTTTCTTGAGACCTTTTCTCTTGATGATTCATGGTTCTTTGGATGTCTCAATTGCTCAGTGATCATTAGTTTCCTTAGTTGGATGATTTTATTCTACTGGAAAGATAAAAACAAAACCCTGCCCTCTTCTAATCAAGAGATCTCTCTTGTTCAAATCTAATATCCATCAATCTTCGTGGTATCTGTGTCTTTTCTTCTCCTGTGGAAACTAAAGCAAAACCTTTTGTAGAGCATAACACATATCCTGGTTCCCATTCTGAGGTCAATACATCTTTAAAGAGTGCAGACTGATTTAAATCAGAAGATATTTTCTACTACCCAATGTCTTTCCATTGCTGTCATTCCTTTCTCAATAGCACTTAAAAATTCAGAGATAACAAAGCGTTGTGCAATCTATCTCTGGGTCCTCTATTACCCCTTAATGTTTATTAAGCATATCTTTTAAATTGCAATTAGATCTTTCTATAATTGCTTGCCATGTAGGATTGTGTGGTATATTTGTAATATGCTTTATGTTGTAATATGCAAAAAGGTTTCTTTTTCCTAGAGAAATATGCTAAAATATTGTCATTCTTAATTTGTATAGCTATCTCCATGATGGCCATAGCTTGTAACAAATGTGTGACTACAGAATCAGCCTTTTCAGAACTCAAACAGTTGCCCATTGAAATCCTGAATATGCATCTAAGGTATTGTGCATATATTTATTTTTCCAAACTCTGAAAAATTAAAACATCCATTTGCCAAATTTCATATCTTTGAGTACCTTTTGGATTACTTCGTGCAGGCAATGATACAAAGTGAGTATACAAAGAATAAGCAGAACATTTATTTCCCTATAATTTATTTGGCTTGCTGCCAGGTAATAGAAAAAAACTTTCTTTAAACCTTTGCTGTTAACATGGTGTTTCTTATGAAGTTCTGAGGCTTCGAGCACATTTCCTATCAATAACTGATCAGTTTCATCATTACCTTTTGCTAGAGGGCCTGGTAGACCTGTATGGGATCTGATACATGTTATATGCAAGGGATAGTTTCTATTTCTGATTACTTGGTGTAGTTGGATAAATAACAAAGCTAATTCTGAACTATCTGAAATAAGATTAGCAGTTTCAATATGTAAAACAATCTTTCTTCATATTAAGATCAGTCACTGTATTGAGAGGTTCTAGAAAATCCAATAATACCTTGAGAAATAGCATATATTTCTGACTATTAACTGGAATAACAAGGGATTTGAGCCACTTTAATTACTTTTCCTGACTTGTAACCTGCCTTTCCTCATTTATTTGTATCAGTATAGAATGTAGGAGCTCCAGAAATTAGTATTTATCACACAATGTGATAAAGAGTCCAATTAGCTCTTTTTATAAACTGAAGTTTCTTTCATTTGAGATATTTGTTGCTAATTTCTCCCCCCAAATAGCTACAAACTCTTTGCCAATGTTCATTTTCTTCCCATAATGAGCAAATTACAGCATTATAAAAGGTACCATAAATAATTTCTGATGGATTTATTCCTGTGTTAGATGTCAGGTAAACTGTTTATCTAAATTGTTCTATCATCAATAAAAACTCGGGAGTCAGATATTGGTGTAAAACTCTGACAGAACAAGAAATCAGCAGAGGAACGACCAGCTGACCCTATCTGTCTCCATGCTTCCCAGATCAACAGGATATATGAATCTTTAAAACCCCTCCCTACTTTTTCCTGTGTCTCTATGGTATCCCCACCCCCGATCCTCCAAAATATCTATGGCTAACTCCAGTCAGCTACTCACAGACTCTCTCCCCTGATTCAAGGTTAACTTCACTAACAATCTCAGAGTTTACAGTGTGATCAAATATCCTGCAATAGGTTGGCTTTAATTTCACCAAGAGGAAGAAGACAGGACTGTGAATGGCAGCTGCATATAAAACCTTTTGTGAACAGCTTCTTACACACCACGTAGAGTGTGCAGCTCACACCAGAGCCAGCAGATCCTCTGAGGAATGGTCTGTGCTCTGACTTCTGTGCTGTTCCTGACTATGCAGCTGTTGGTCCTGATTCTCAAACCCCAGGTGTAGGAGGTCCTTCTGTCTATGTGTTGCTTTTATTGTTTAATGAATAAAGAACTGGCTTGGCCTATAGCATGGGAGGAGGAAGGTGGAGTCAGGGAGATGCCATGGAGTCGCTGCTGGAGATAGATGTGCTGAAACTTTGCTGGTAGGCCATGACCTCGTGGAGATATACAGTTTAATAGAAATGGGTTAAATTAATAGGTAAGAGTTAGCCAATAAAAAACTAGAGCTAATGGGTCAATCAGTGATTTAATTAATACAGCTTCTGTGTGATTATTTCGGGTTTATGCTAGCTGGGTGGTGGGAAGAACAAGCAGCCCTCCCTCCAACAGACCCTATTTTGGATTTTGAGTCTAACCTATTATTAATTCAATTTACTCATTTCTAATTAATCTAATAGAGGTCTATTTCTTTTGCACACCAGTGAAACCCTTTATATATACATGATATCATTCAAGCATTGGGAAAAAAAAACCTTATTTTTTTTAATCTATGAACCTCACAGACGCATTTTACTTTGTGTATCCTACTTATCACTGGTGTGGAAATACACTCATGCAAGAGGACGACCTCCTATAGCTGGCGTTCTCCACTGTGAGTTCTGGGAAATAAACTGAGGCCATCAGACTTTCATGGCAAACACTTTTCCCAGTGAGTCATCTCTCTTCCCTCACAAGTACATTTTCAGGAGTTGTAGTTACTTAGGAACCCTAGCAAGACTTTTCAGAAATATTTTGTAAATTCTGGGCTTCACCATTCTTCTCCACTGACCTCTTATTGGAGTTAATCTGTGTGTCTTCTCACTGTGTGCAGGAAAAAAGAGAGAGCGAATAAAGCAGGCCTACAATTACTGCAATCTGCACACTCTCCATCCCAGAACATTTTCTAGTGGCCGTGTGCTGTGGCCACCACCAGATGGCAGTGTCTCTCTGTCAGAAGGGTGGGGGTTGGGGGTTGAGGGTTTGTGGTGAACCAAGCCTGTCTCTGACTGGCTAAGCAAACCCTGAGACTCTAAGGACAAGGACCAAAGATTAAATATAAACTCATCAATCAGCACTGACTCCTCTGTCTTAGGAACCGGACTCCACTTCAGGGTACAGCACAGTGTTTCCTGTGACATCAACAAAGAAAGAATGAACAAATTTCTGGAAGTGTCTTTGATGACACTATGGCTTCAACTGGCCAGTAAGTTGGGGCTGATAGTGATGGGAATGGGGAGACCTAAGTTCAGAGGTCCTGTGAATGAGAAGTGTTCATTCTGGAAATGCAATTTGAAAACATAATTCCTGACTCTTGTTTTCTAACCTGTGCTTCTCTCTAGGGGTGAACAGCCAACAGGGAGAAGAAAATCCTCTGACTCTGAGCATCCAGGAAGGTGAAGATGTCACCATGAACTGCAGCTACAAAACTTATTCAGTCACTCTACAGTGGTACAGACAGGACTCAGGCAGAGGCCCTGTCATGCTAATCCTACTGCGTTCAAATGAGAAAGAGAAACGCAGTGGAAGACTAAGAGCGACCTTTAACACCTCTACCCAGAGCAGTTCCCTGTCCATCACTGCTGCCCAGGCTGCAGACACTGCTGTTTACTTCTGTGCTACAGATGCACAGTGTGCAGCAGGCACCTGCAGCCCTGGCATAAACCTTTAGAGTTCTTTCCTGGTCCCCAGCACTGAACGGAACGGAGCTTATGTTGTCCCATGAGTGTCTGCTGGTAACGGGAAAAGAGACCCTGCTTTAATTGTGTCATTTCTCTTTGTTTGTTTGTTTGTTTTTTAGCTCCTTGGGCTGGGGCAGAGAGCAGCAGAGCGCTGAAATGCCAGGGTTTGCTCTGCACGTCCTGGCCATGGGTCCTCAAGCTCACAATCAGGACAACCTCTCCAACTCCTGCTGTAAAATCTGGGCCACTAAACATAGGGAGCCTTCAGGCTTTGGTTTTAATAGGCACTGTGTCCTTGTTCAGGATGAAGAAAGATCCATCTGTCCCTTGTGCTGTCCTGAGGTCTAGTTGGCTCCTTGAGAGACCAAAATTATTCTTACATCTCTCCAGTTCCAGGACAGTGAGCTTGGATCTGACAATAGACTGAGAAGCTTCTAAACACTTTAATTAAGCCTTCCTTTTACAGTTGGGAATTGAAGCCATTGCACACTAGCAAGGCCAGAAAAACAGAACCAAACTCAGAAGAACAGAACCAAACGTCTGAATCGTATTTTGCCTTTAAGAGTTCTGTGATTTTTCAGGCCCTGATTTACTCACTGGGAAAATGAAAATCTATACGAAAGTCAGTTCCCCATCCCTGTGTGGAAGCTTGTCCCTTGCGGCCACGTTCTGATGAGCCCTATGGAAGGAAGAATACGGAAACTGCTGTGAGGGGCCATGTAAGAAGAGCAAGAAAGGAGTCAGTTTTGAGAGCGCATGAGCAGCACTCCCCAGATGAGGAAAACCGGGGCTAGGAAGGGGCAAATGGGATCCAGGTGATTGGAAGTCTGTGCTGTGACAAGATCGTCCGTCCTTGCCGTCATCCCTGCATTCATTCTTGAGAACTAATGTTTATCCCACCTTCTGATGAGAGTGCTCATCCACCACCTTTACACACAACCTAGGAATCCTTCCAAGAGGTGGTACCCCCCACAGGGCTTGGCCCTCCCACATCAATCAATATTCAAGATGTCCCACACACTCGGTTACAGGTCAACTTGGTGAAAGCAATTTTTCAATTGAGGATCCCTCTTTCCAGGTAACTCCAGTTTGTGTCAAGCAGAAAAAAATAAACTGAGCCACACAAGATGTTTTCCAATAATGTTTGTTTCATTAATATGTTAATGTGTTGCTAAGATTCAGAGAGATGGTCCCGCACATGCACACAGCATGGATGGCCAAACCTCGTCTCCCCTCTTTGTGGACCTTTCCCATGCCCTCAAGCTTTTAGGTGAACTTCTTTTTAACATCCAGCAAGAACAACACAGGAGCTTGTGTGGTTATTGTTTTACAGGGCAGGTTAGGGAGGAGAGTCTGACTTCTTTTACTTAATGCCCTCCAGGACCAACACTTTTGCTGAAAAATGAGAATTTTACTCATCTTTTTGGTTGAATAACTTTCTTTGTGTTTATGCTACATTTTGTCTGCCCTTTGCTGATGGTAAACTAAATTGACTTCATATCTGAACGCTATGAATAGAGTCACATAAGCATAAACAAGTATGTGAGCACATGCACACGTGTATACAACTAATGTATGCCAATTTCTCCTTCTCTATGGGTTGTTTGATTTCTATGCCAGAACCTTTTTAATCTGATACAATTAAATCATTTATTTTTTTGTATGAAATCATATTCCTTATTCCCTAGATAATTAGCTTAGGACAGAACATCCTCCTTGATTTGGGGTTCTTATTGTACAGTTTTCAGCAAACTAAGGACAAGTGAGATAATGACATTCCACAAAACATCAAGTTCTCAGAACAGCATGAGTATGACTTTGGTTACAGGCTACAGAAGGACAAATTCTGAGGAGTCTGCACTACTCACAATGTCACTACTGCAGAAAGACAATTCTCATTATTTATATGTGTACACTTGAAATTCAATAGACATACAATAACCACAAAAGCACAATGCATACTTTCCTGAGATGATATTTTGTGGCTTTGCCAAATAATAATATTGTGTGCTGAAGATTTATTAAAGAACTCTTGAATTAATTTAAAAATTCCAAAACACTAAACTCAGAAAAGCTTGTTGTAGAGGGAGACTGCTTTGTTTCCTGGCCACACAGGCCTGAATAATCACACAGAAACTTGATTAATTACAATATTGTTTGGATAATACCTTAGGTGTATTTCTAGCTAGCTCTTACATTGTTATTAGTCTATGTGTTACCACAAGGCTGTGACCTAGCCATAAGGTTCTGGCATCTTTCTCCTTTGGCAGCTACATGGCATCTCCCTGACTCTGCCTTCTTTCTCTCGAACATCAGTTTAGTTTTCCTGCCTAGCTCTATTCTGCCCTGACATAGCTCAAAGTAGCTTCTTTATTAACCAATAGTAATAAAACATATTCGCAGCATACAGATGGAATTCCCACATCATCTCTCATTTTCTGTCTAAATAAAAAGAAAGGTTTTAACTTTAACATAGCAAAATTACATATAACAAAACAAGTATCAGACAAGAATAACAGTTACAATATTTATATCTACTTTATCTCTTATTAAACTAAGGAAAACTATAATTTTAACTATCTAGTCTTCAACTCTATTGAGGACCCCAGAAGAATATAATATTTTCTTGGAGCCAAGACAGGAACCGATATGTGTACAGGTGTGGTGGGAGAAGATGTGGGCATGAACTCCCTCTAAAGTGATGAGTGAGAATTCTCTTCACAAGGGTATGTCCCTGGCTCCAAGAAAACAACAGTGTCCATATACTAAGATATCTCAGAACATGCTTTGTCGTGCTCACAGTAAGCTGTACGATGCTTAAACTATCATAAGAGAGATAGGATAGATGTTACGTTCGTGGACTGGGGAAACATAAGGAACACTTTTCCCCGCACGTCAAAAAGATGACAAGGTAATATTCTCTCTTGTGTCCTTAGATACACAAGACTCTGCAGAAAGTTTTTGGTGTGTCCTTCTTGCAACCCCACCCAGACTACAGTGCTATCCTTCTCTACTGTCACAATTTAAAATTCAGGATACATTCTCACATTCAGAGAAGATCATGCTGCAGTACAGAAAGAAACCACAAGGGGGAGATATCCCTTTATGCTGGTGATAAATACAAATTCATACATTGCTTCTAAACACATGGCCCCAGTCATCAATCTCTATAGAATGGCATGATCTTGGGGGAAAGTGTTTGTCTTGTTTAATATAGGAGACATTTTATTTTATATTTATATATTTCTTCTCTTTTTTAAATTTATTAGATTTTTTTAAAAATACCAATCCAAGTTCACACTCCCTCCATACACTCTCCCACCCACCCCACTTCAGTCCTCAGAGAGGGTAAGGCACATTGCTTTGTGGAAGGTCCAAGGCCTTCCCTACTATATCTAGGCTGAGCAAGGTTTACATCCAAAGAGAATGGGTTCCCAGAAAGCCAGTACATGCAGTAGGGAGAAATCCTGGTGCTACTGCCAGTGGCCCCTCAGTCTGCCCCTGCCATGAAACTGTCAACCACATTCAGAGGGACTAGTTTGGTCCTGTGCTTGTTCCTTCCCAGTCCATCTGGAGTTGGTGAGCTCCCATTAGCTCAGGTAAACTGTTTCAGTGGGTGAACCCTTCATGGTCTTGACCTCTTTTCTCATATTCTCATTCCTCCCACTCTTCAACTGAACTTTGGCAGCTCAGTCCAGTGCTTTCATGTAGTTCTCTGCCTCTGTTTCCATTAGTTGCTGGATGAAGGTTCTATGGTGATATTTAAGATATTCATCAGTTAGACTACAGGGAAAATCAAGACTGGGCCCCCTCTTTTCTATTGCTTAAGGTTTTAGCTGGTGTCAGCCTCATGGATTACTGGGAATTTGTCTAGAGCCAGGTTTTTCTAACCCTATAATGGCTCCCTCAATCAAGATATCTTTTTTCTTGTTCTCATCTCTGACCTTCCTCCATCTCGACTATCCTGTTCCCTCAAGTTCTCCTCAACCCTTCCCTTCTCCCCCACTCTTCCCCTTCCACCCTCCCTTCTCCCCCCCACCCTCATGCTCCCAATTTTGTCAGGCGGTCTTGTCTGTTTACAATTTCCAGGTGGATATATATATGTTTTTCTCTGGGTTCACGTTATTACTTAGCTTCTCTAGGCTCATAAACTATAGGCTGAATATTCTTTGTTTATAGCTAGTATCCACTTATGAGTGATACATACCATATTCATTTTTGGGGTCTGGGTTACCTCATTAAGGATAGTGTTTTCTAATTCCATCCATTTGCACGCAAAATTCAATATTTTTTTTCCACCGAGTAGTACTCTAATGTGTTAATGTGCAACACTTTCTTTATCAATTCTTCGGTTGAGGGGCATCAAGGTTGTTTCCTGGTTCTGGTTATTACAAATAATCCCTCAATATAAATCTCACCACACTGAACCTGATAGAAAAGAAAGTGGGAAGTAGTCTTCAATGCACGGGCACAGGAGACCACTTCCTAATAACCCAAGTAGGACAGACACTGAGGGCAACAATAAATAAATGGAACCTCCGGAAACTGAAAAACTTCTGCGAAGCAAGGTACATAGTCAATAATACAAAAAGGCAACCTAATGAATGGGAAAAGATCTTCACCAACCCCACATTAGACAAAGGACTGATCTCCAAAATATATAAAAAACTCAAGAAATTAGACATTAAAATTCTAAGTATCCCAATTAAACATTGGGGTGCTGAACTGAACAGAGAATTCTCAACAGAAGAAGTTCAAATGGTCAAAAGATACTTAAGGAAATGTTCAATATTCTTAGCCATTAGGGAAATGCAAATCAAAACAACTATGAGATACCATCTTAACATCTGTCAGAATGGCTAAGATCAAAAACACCAATGATAAGCTATTCTGGAGAGGATGTGGAGTAAGGGGAACACTCATCCATTGCTGGTGGAAATGCAAACTTGTACAACCACTTTGGAAATCAGTATGGCAGTTTCTCAGAATATTTGGAATCAACCTACCTCAAGACAGATTTTATTTTTAAAACTCTAAATGATTTGGTGTCAGTTATGCTTTTCTGTAAGAGCCTCCATTATTGCAAAAAGAAGTTTTTGGATGAGTGGTGATATAATATATATTAAATATGCAATATATATTAAATATACAGTGTTAACCCAACTGGCATAATTTCAATATTCATATTTTTATAAATAGCCCATATATAAATATATAAAATGAAATTATGCCAGTTGGACTGATAATACTCTCCATAAGAGCCATAGACTAACAAAAACCCCAATACTGTGACTTTCAAAATAATATAGACTATTGCTGCTGTTCTTAGTTACCTCTGAGAGATGGAAGGTAAGTCCTTATAGGTGATCTTCACTTTGGACACAGGACTCTAAAGATGTCTACCATTCATGGTACCAGAAGGTGTTATGTAAGCTGCTAAGAGAGGAAAGCTACCAGTAGTTCCATCCAGCTGCACACCTGTGAACACAGGAATAAGCAGCATGGTAAGACAGCCCTATCTTGTGACTGCAGTATTCAAACCTTGATGGTAACCAACAACTCTTTAAAGGTACTTAAGACCTGAGCAACAGTAAGGGAATTGTGCCTGATACTAGAAACTTAGCCAACTACCCGGGGCTGGTGAGGTCGCAGATCTTAGAGGAGAATATAGGAAATATACTACTTCCACTTTACTGGAATGAAACAGTCTTTAATACACCTGTCTGCAGAAAAGGATACCAGCATGGAGAAAAGGACGCCAGCACAGAGAAGGAAAAATGGCCAGTTAATGATTTTGTGATAGATGGAGGTTTTAGAAGTCTTTGAATGTGAGAAAGTCATGCCACCTTGTCATTCAATAAAATTTTGTGAATTTACTTTTATTCATTCTTTCATGAAACTCACACACACGTAGATAGAAAGACAAACAGACTGTGTGTCTGTGTGTGTTTGTGTGTGTCTGTGTGTCTGAATTTTCTTTCATGTGTAATTTGACATGGCAAACATATGACAGATTTTGTGTCTTAGAGGACATGATGTCAAAGTTTTCATTAAGAAAAACATATTTCTTATAAAAATTTTCCAAATCTCTATTAGAAATGTAGAAAGAAAGGCTGAAGTGAAGTTTTGCATTCTTGTTAAATTGTCAACCATCTCTTTTCTCTAGGAGAAAGGATGCATTGATAAGACCAAAAGGAGCACAGCTGTGTCATCCACGTATTACTAAACTTCATAATAAATCGCATGTCCCATATTCGCCATCAAAAGAGAACGATCTGTAAGCCCATGTTACTTCTGATGGCTTCCAGCACATTATAATAAGACCAACAGTTCCTCAAGACAGTCTGGCATTCTCCCACGCCCATACAGGAAGATGCGACAGAACACAATCAAACCTGCCCCATAACTGCCAACTGCATTTCCTGTTGAGGTGGTGTCAACTTGTAGACTAGTATCTGTATCTGCACTTGTTCCTCTTGAGCACAAGGTACAGATTAAGATCTGGGTTAAGACAGAACACAGAAAGTTTCAGTCAAGTCAAGAGCTAACAATATGCTGAGTCTTAGCCTGCTGGGAGCAACCGTCAGCTTCATTTGTTTGGGTAAGCATGTTCCCCAGCACAGGATCAAGCTCTTATCCCTCAAGGTCATAGGGAGAGAGAACATTGTCCTCTGCTGAGGCTCAGAAGGGAGGGATCACCAGAATTCTGGATCATAAGCTGCTTCATCCTTTAGACTCCCATTGTTACAGTTAAGGCTGATGTCTCTGTGCTTTCTCCATCAGCAACCAGCATGGCCCAGAAGGTAACTCAGGCTCAGACTTCAATTTCTGTGATGGAGAAGAAAACTGTGACATTGGATTGTGTGTATGAAACCCGGCAAAGTACTTACTACTTGTTCTGGTACAAGCAAACAGCAAATGGGGAAATAGTTTTCCTTATTCTGCAAGAGTCTTACAAAGGAAATGCAACAGAGGGTCGTTATTCTCTGAACTTCCAGAGTTCAGAAAGTTCCATTGGACTCATCATCACAGCCACACGGATCGAGGACTCAGCAGTGTATTTCTGTGCTATGAGAGAGGGCACAGTGGCAGAGGAGTCTACAAGAGGCCCATAAAAACCTCAACCAGAGAGAGGCTCTGCGGAGAGACTCCACAGACAGAGAGAGGCGGGGCCTGTAACAGCACAGGAGGGGCTGGCAAAAAACCTTAATGCATTCATGTTGAATGTCTTTCTTTATCAGTCACGGGAAGTGTGCATGTTCAGGACTGAATGAGTCTTCTGAGTATATATTATGGTCTTCAGTTTAGTGTATTTATGGGACTGCCGAGTGAATGAAAGAATGAGTCTCTCATTCCTGTGACTTCTCTTGGGCTCTTTTCATTCTCTTGGTTTGTCTTGTCACATTTCAGTATGACAGGCTTTATTTTATCTTACTATAATTTCTTTTGTTATATTTTGTTGTTATCACTTAGAAGCCTGTTCTTTTCTAAAGAAAGAGAGAAAAGGAGTGGATTCAGATGAGAAGGGACGTGGGGAGGAACTGGGAGCCAAGTGCAGTCGTGCATGTCTGTAGAAATCAGAGGTGACCAAAGACTAGCACCTGAAAAGCACCTCCTTGCCTACCCACAATTTACATCCAGGCAGATCAATAGGACTCAATCACTTGATTAAAAACTGTCTGGGATAGAATGTAGAGAATATGCTAGAAAAAAATAAAACATAATTCATTATATCATCTTAATCTAGTGTTGGTTTTATTGAGGTGAGAAGGCTATTAAATTACCTTCAGACCAAAATGAATAATTCTACTCTTAAGTTGATAAACTTGCAGAATTACTTGTATAAAATACGTAACTGCCTAATCAACTTTAACAAAGTTGTCTCAAATTGATTTTTTTCAAAAAATAGAATTATGATCCAATGGGGTAGAATATTTTAACTTAGACCTCTTGTTATAATCATATTATGAAAGCCTTTTGTGCAACAAGAATAAATATAAAGTGTTCCACAAACCTTGTCTGGGCAAAAAGATTTAGAAAACTATCCACAAATTCATTACTCTTAGTTGGAGGCTTCTTGATGAGGGAACATTTCAGGTGGGATTCGTGCTAGCCTGTCCAGTGTCTTTTCTTTATGACCAGTTTGCAACTGGGGAGTTACACACTGCCATAATGACAGCTACCATGTCAATGAACGTCAGATAATAGAGTGCAGTGTATATCTTGTGTCTAAACAAACATGGCTCAGGAGGAGAGGGAGAAGACAGAAAAGGGGAGGGAAGAAAAGAGAGAGAAAGTTAAGATCATCAAAGGAAGTGAAAGGAAAATTGGGGTGAGAACAGGCATTAATGCGTAAGTAAAGTGGTTTCTCATTGAATTGATGCTATTATTTCTTTCATAAGGCATTAGCTAAGCATGTTAAAGGTGGACAGGGCAATGCACAGAAGACATAACAGAGTACATGGACCATGAAGCTATTATTGCAGACCGCCGGACACCTGAGGGTTATTCTAACTTCTGTAAACAAGGTGATTGACAATGACCATCAGGTTCCAGCCTCAGCTACAGTCTAGTGAGTTTCCTGTTATTTTAGGAAGTTGCTGAAATTATTCATCACCTACCCCACATCTCAGAACTCTTGATCTCGCTCATAATACCTCTGCTTTGTTGTTAAGGCATCCCTGCCTAAAACATTTTGTTAGGTCTGTGTTGGGCAGTATAGGAAAGTAAAATCAGTCTGCCCTTTAAGCTGTTCCATCCTCCAACTGCCCTGGGTCCTGAACCTTTGCTTACCTGGCTTTCTATTCTGCATCCAGTGTAATAGTCTACACTTTTGTTCTGAAAAGACAATGAAAGTAGATAGGCACAAACTACATTTGATGCAGAGGATTTCAGATCCTTGTTCTTTAGCCCTGTTACTCGTCTACTTGTAGCCATTGCCTTTGTCTTACTCTAGTTTGACCTGATCACAACCCGTGAGCTTTACAATGCTTACCCCTGTTATTATTTTGTTCTACACAAAAAGACACAGGTTTAGTAACTTGATGTTTCCTTACACCAAATAACATGGTAGCACATAGGAGATCTTGAAAGACTGAAGGCATAAGCTTGGTCAGTAAAGTGCTTATTGTGTAATTATGAGTTCCCTAGTTCAATCCCCAACACCATCTCAAAATAAAACTAGCCTACACAAATGGTCATTCTTAAAAGCACATATACATAAGAAACAGGGAGAGGTACTTGGTCTTATGGCAGGTTAATAGGCCATGATTTGCTGATGCCCAGGGTAAATGTGTCCCTTTCTGGGTAAATACAGAGGAGGGGTGCATTGGGGGGATGGAGGGGAGAATGGAAGAGAGAATGTGAGAAGTAGAGGAAGGAGAGGCTGTAGCCACAACATAAAATTTTAAAAATTTAGCAGAACCAGGGAGGAATGTTGGCTTGCTTCTTGTGGCTTTTTCAACTTGCTCTCTCATACAAGCCAGGATCATGTAACTGTCCAGTAGTGGAATTGTCCACAATGAGCCGGGATGTTCCAGATCAATCAATAATCAAGAAAGCACCTCCAGAGACATTTCCACAGTATAATCTGAAGGAAGAAAATACTTAATTGGGATTCCCTCATCCCAGGTTACTCTTGTTTGTAGCAAGATAACAAAATTAACCATAGAATTTATCCTTTATCAAGTTGACACACAAATATCATTATTAAAAACAACCTTTCCTTTCTTGTTATTTCTAAGATCTCTTGTTAATATCATGATATAAAACATGGCATAACTTTAGAAGTCTTACAGTCTCTAAAATATTTGAACACTTTGAAAGTTCGATCTCTTTAAAATACCCAAACTCACTTTCAGATTCAAAGGCAAGATATATACATATTTCAAAAATAAAGGCAGATCAAAGTAAACCCAACATTCTCCAGTGCAAATCAGATATCACTCAGTCTCCAGTCTCTAGAGCTCACTTGTGATCTTCTGGGTTCCAAAGGGCTTGGACAGTTCAATTTACCTGGATCTTCAAGCCAAGGCACACATAACTTGTCCCCTGCTTAGGCAATCTCTACTCCATAACTGCTACAGTCTAGGTGGTCATCCACAATAGTCAAGACATCTTTATCATTCTGGGGTCTGCACTACAACTGAGGCTTTACCTTTACTACTAGCCTCTGGTATTATCTTCAAAGATTCTGGCCTTACCTCGAGGCCACAAGCCTCAAATTCTCCTATATGACCTCTTCAGTCATTATGCTTTTCTTGAAAGACATTTACATATTACTGACCAAATTTGGTCGCCATCTTAAGATGCAGTTTTGGTCCCGTCTGGACCACATCTAGGTGTAAACGCTGATTAAATACTTCTTTGATTTCATATTAGTGATACTGGTCTCTTATTAATCACAAATAATTCTTCAGATCCATCTCACTAGCATAAACTATCTCAGTAAAGCAAAAGTTTCACTCCAGAGGTGTTAGTCTCTTGTCAATCAAAGCTGATTGTTCAGCCCTAATTGACCAGAAACTACAGATTCTTAACTCAAAATATCACATGAATATCATGAATATTCCAAACAGAGTTTTTGGGGGACTCTCAAGCATCTCTCTGAAACTTTGCAAGCAGAACATCTATCATTAGCATTCTTACCATCCAAACTCCCTCAACATCTCATTAACCATGGCCAACAGATCCAAATACTCTATTTTTTCAAATATAAAACATACTTTAAAGTATAAAACATCACATGGTCATATCCACCAGAATGGGCACCAATTTTCTGTTTCATTTACTTTCCCTGTTGTTAAAATAAAACATTGACCAAAGAAACTTGAAAAGGAAAGGGTTTATTTCAACTTACAGCCTGTAGTCAGTCATTGAGGAAAGTCTAGGCATGGAATCCAGGCAGAAATGGAAGAAGAACCTTGAAGAAATGATGTTTTTTGACTGGCTTCCCATGGTTCGCTCAACATGCTATCTTATGCAATTCAGGATGACAAGACTCCTGAGGGAGGCCCTCCCACATTAACTGTTAATCAAGATAATGCCCCACAGAATGCACATAGGCCAACCTGATGGAGGCAATTTTTATGTTGAGGTTTTCTATTCCCAGGTGACTCTAGTTTGTGTCATGCTGACAAGACTAATCAGACCACAAGAATCACAACACAATTCTAAACTTCCTATTTTGTAAATCTGCCCACAGAGGACACTGTTTTCAAACAGCAAATGACTTTTCTGTAGAATAGAGCAAAGATGCAAAAACCTTCTTTTCTACTGCTATAGCAAGAGTCTCTTGACTCATCATACTTTAGATAAAAATGGAGGAAGACTCTCAAATGCCAGAGGAAAGCTGATTGCCAAGAATGGCTCTTCATGCCAGTCCCTTTGATCTCCCTATGATGAAGATATCTAACTGTCCTGAAGTTCAGAACAACCTCTGTACACTTCTTTTGGTGTCCTGGTTATATTTATTTTCTGGAGATCTCCCAGGAAAGAGTGAGCTGCTTCTAGCTCACATGGTGACCTTGCTGTTCACCCTGAAGCTTAGAGTGCTCGGTGGGCGTCACTCTGCTTTAGTCTATCTTCACAGAAGAAACAGTGTTGAACAGACACTTTCCTATTGACTGAGTTCCCCACACAGCACTGAAGCTTCAGGAGGCTGCAGAGCCCAGGCCGTGCCCTAGCCTGATGGTTGCATCTGTGCATTTGCAGCAGCTGCTCTGGAACTGAGAGGCACCTCCTCATCTCTTGTCCCTCATGGTCCTTTCCTGCATGTACAACACCCTCACCTGAGCTTCCAGTGCTTCCTGAAGCTCACACCAGGAAGCCAGCCTGTCTAGGGCATGGAGGACTTTCAGACTGAGTGCATGGAGGATGGAAACTCCTACCTGAGGGCCCTCTGGCAATGGAACAGAGGGAACTGGGTGTTCCTCTGCCCTGAGTCACAACTGCAGAACTGTACACAAACCACATGAGACTTGCAGAATAAGAGAACAGGGTCCCTGTTTCAGGCACTTTCAAGGATTTGACACCCTGTGTAAAACTCTATAATGCCTTTCTCTATTACAAGCACACAGAGCATTCCTCCTGCAGTCACCATGTGCTGTGGCATACTGGCCCTCTTGCCCCTATCACTCTGGAACTCATCGACTTTGATTTGTTTTTGTCATCCCACCTTTTCATTATGGGTCTTTGATTGTAACAGGAGTGTCCAAATGCACACATTTTTAAGTATCCCAAGAAAAGGAGATCATTCATTAAATCCAAATTACATAAAAATTATTATCTTGTTACTCTGTGTGATTAGATCATCTTCTTTAAATTAATTCAAAGGTCAATAAAGATATTTTAGTCAAAGCATGCATCTAATTTCTGGATATAATAATTAGCTGTTTTTATATACCATAACCCAGTTGAGATATTTTCTTCCTTGGGCAACTGGTCCCTTATTTCTCAGAGATCCCTCACATCTTACACCACCAACGTCATCAAAGAAGGACCATCTCCATCCACTGCACTCCACCCAGACTCTCAGCCAGGTCTGATTTAGGAGCTTCAAGCTCATAAGACTGGGAGGGAGGGAACTCAGTAGTGTTTGCCCTGACACGGTTGCTGGGTGGAGCTGACTGGTTGTAGGAGGAGAGACACTTCAACAGCCATCCTGACACCACAGCCCAGGGGTTGGTTACTTACTTCTGTCTCCAGCAGTCAGACAAGCACCATGAAGAGGCTGTTGTGCTCTCTGCTGGGACTGCTGTGCATTAAGGTTTGCTGTGAGTATGGTTGTCCACATTCAGGGGACAGAGGGGATTCAGTTCAGCATGTGGAGGGGTGGGAAAGCAGCTCAGGTGTCCTGCAGATCTCCCACCGTCCCAGAGGATATTGGGGGCAGGGTTCAGGGTTCTGCGGATGCTCAGTGATCTCCATCTGTGTGTCTTTCTCTGTTTCTAATCAGGGGTGAAAGGGCAGCAAGTGAAGCAGAGTCCTGTGTCCTTGGTGCTGCAGGAAGGAGAGAGTGCAGAGCTGCAGTGCAACTTTTCCACCAATGCAAACCAAATGCAGTGGTTTTACCAAAGTCCTGGAGGACACCTCATCAGCCTGTTTTACAATCCTTCTGGAACAAAAAAGAGTGGAAGACTGACATCCAAAACAGTAGCTAAAGAATATCGGAGCTCTTTGAACATTTCCTTCTGTCAGACCACAGACTCAGGCACTTATTTCTGTGCTGTGGATCCACAGTGCTCCACACACACCTGCAGCCAGTACACAAACCTTCAGCTGGATGGGTGTGGTCTTTCTCAGATACAACGCACCCGGAAATCCCAACAGAACATCTAGTTTATGTCTCCTTTATATTTTTATCTTAATTTCTCAATATATATTCTCTCCTAAAGCAGAAATGTTCATCTTAGAACTAACAGAAAAGCTGATGGGAGGACTGAATTAACGCGAGCATTTAAGCCACAATTTGCTGAAGCTGTAAGTGGTAGGGAGCAAAGGGAAAGGAAGGCAAAAGGCAGTCGTCCACATAAAACGGCTGTGGACAGGGATGCAGCTCAGTTGTGTCTCAAGCACATTCAGTCCTGACCACGTGGGCCACAGCAAGAATGAACACATGCATCTGATCTACTGATGCAGTAGGAAATCGTTTCCAAGTGTTCCTATGCTCTTAAACAGATGTGAGTAGAACTTAAAGGTGTTTTTTTTTTCCCTCACCTGCCTCAGACCTGTTTATATTCTTGGAGTTTCTCTGGACTAGGAACCTGCCCTATTCTGAAGAGTGATCTCTGTATGTTTAAGCATATGGCCTTGGCTGACTGGATGGTTGTGAGTTCTCCTTGTTTTATAGTGTAATTAGAGTTTATTTTCCCTTTGTTACTCTTTTCATTGATCTTACTCATTATTACCAGTAAACTACTGGAGTCTCAAACTATTATTGTTTAGTGGTCTTTTTTTTTTGAAGCCCAGTCAGTTTTGGCTTTATATATTTGTAAGAGTGTTACTAGGTAGATACAGAATTATTGCATTTTCCTAATGCATAGCATTGTATTTATTTAGGATTCAACACAGGAAATCATTCTGTCACTGATCTACGTCCCTAGCTTTGAGACTAATTATTTGGCTGCCTTCCTGTGCCCCTTTTCGTGGGAGGTCCAGTCCATGCTGTTAGCCTCATCCTCTATGACCAAGAATCCATAACTTCCATCCCTAGCTGAGGTTCCTAGACTCCTCCCAACTTAGCTCTACCCACCATGCCAGCCATACCCATCCAACTGTAAGCCCTTAGGTTCTCCTTTACTCAGACACCAGATTTGCAATGCCATCCAACACACCCTGGCAACCCAAGGGCCACTCCTCTGTGGGGAGGAGCAGTAGACCAACAGTTCCAAAAATTCCACTACCAGCTAAGGTACACATGGTGTCTAACCCACCTGCCTTCCTGCACATCTTTTGGCATACCACCCTTCAGGTAGGAATATTCAACTCTCTCAAATAAACACTTTTAGACCCACTGAGCACATTTGCCCCATCCTCAGTCTGGGAGACTGGTCTCACCCCCAACCTCAACTCCATCCATCTACACTAACTCTACCCATCTTCACTGTTCACACCCTTTACTAGGCCGACTCCAGACTCACTATACTGACTCTACTCATTCCTGACACCCCGTGTCATATAATCATCAACACATTAAATTTATAAAACAAAGAAAGCACATTGAAGGAAGCAAGTGAGAAGGTGGGGCATAGAACTAAACAGAGAGTTCTCTAAAGAAAATTAAAGAAAATACAAATGACTATAAAATACATACATGGTCAATATCCTTTGCCATCAGAAAAATGTAAATTAAAATTGTTTTTGAGATTTTTTTTTCACATTAGTTGAATGGGAAAAAGTTTAAAAAAAAGCAGGGGGACAGCAAATTCTAGCAACGATGTGCAGAAAGTGGAAAAGGAAAAACATATTCACTGCTCCATATGATGAAACTCATACCTGGCACCATTCTCAGATCAAGAACCTGTAGATAAACAGATCATAGTTCTTAGAGCAGAAAATAATACTATTGCTTTGCTGAGTGGACACAGTTAAAAATTGACTTCTATTGAGAAATTGAGAAACTTCTGATTTCAGTGAATGGAGACTGACACAGTGACCCACAACTGGCCAAGGTGAGCAGTGTAATAGAATGCAGAGTTCTCACCCCTAAAGGCAAAATATTTACCACACCCCCTCTCCAAGGCTTGGGAACTATTGTGGAAGCGGAGGCAGATTTTGTGTAAGAGCCAGAGGAGGTAGATGACCACACAGAAACAGTGCCTTTTAGGAACCGCAGGACAGCTGCACGTATGAACCCATGGGTTGTGACAGCACACACTAAACCTACGCAAGCCCAACCAGGACCAAGCTCCAAACTTGAGAGCAAAGGTGGTCACACAGCTCCACCAGCAGCCATGATGTTGTTGACAATTGTTAGCTTCAGGGCACCATTGTTAGGCCAAGAATGTGTAATTAGACAGGTCAGAGCACTAGGGAAGACCTTACAGGTATTGTGCCACTATAGGAACATAGTATTAAACCAACTTCTAATGACATCACTAAACCCAAAGATAAAAGCATGTCTCAGCCGTCATCAGAGAAGGTTCTATTAGTAGTAATAGATGTCAGTTGACACATAAAAACACAACTTACTGGTCAAGGTGCAGAGAATAAGTGACGATGGAATGTCCAGCTATAAACGGGATATCTTTATCATAGTTTTTACTCTCAAAGTTCATGAATCATTTAGAAAGAGGATGTGGAAAGACTGCTAGAGCCAAGAAAGCAGATAAATACAGGGAAATGGTGTCCTCTGGACATAGGGAAGCTGCACATATGAACTCATATCAATTATGACAGCATGCACATGCCCCATGCAACCTCAAACCAAATCAAATCCCAGCGTAGAGAAGGAAGAGAAGAGATGGGAACAGAGGCCTACCTGTAACCAAAGAGTTGTTGACACTTGATATGAAGAGGGTCATTTTTAAGAGTAAATGTCCTGCTAAGTTGACCAAACTTCAGTGGAAAGCCACACATCCAAGAATATTGGGAAGCACAAATTGGACTTGATGGCTGCAAAAAAAGGACATAAGCTTGTATGGTTGGATGAATAGGAAAGTGGTACAGATCTGGGAGGAGTTCAGGAGGTGAATGTGATCAGACACATTGTAAGAAAGTCTCAAAGAACTAAAAGAAGCTCCAGAAGATGTGGCTGGAAAGATGGCTCAATGATTATGAGCACTGACTCCTCTTACAGAAGACCCAAGTTCAATTTCCAGCTCACAGCTGTCTGTTACTCCAGTTCAAAGGGACCCAACACTCACGGCAAAACACATAAAATGAAATTTCAAATAACTCTCAATCTTAAATTTATGTTGTTCAGTATCCTTTCCTTTAGTAGCTGAGTTGCAGTGTTTTGAAAGATTTACAACACCTTTCTTCATGTTTCTTGTGATTCTCTGTTATGATTTGTGTAGTCTGTTAGTTTAGATGTCTCTTTCAGTCCTTGTTAATCATCCTATTCTTGAATTCTCAACCCCTGTACCACTCTGTGAGGAGAAAGCAAACTGTTGCGGCGTCAACATCAAACTATAAAAGACAGAAATGAGAAGACAAGACTACTCCCTACCACTGACCAGTCCACTGCAGGAGTCACTACCTCACCAAAGCTCACAAAACTTATTCAAGGCTTAGTATTGCTGTGGGCTTATCCAGAGGACAAGCATGCCAATTCGCATTTTGCTTGATTTACCTTTTGAAAGCTACTTTTCCTTTGCACCTAAACCTCCAGCAAGATGTTTGCATGGTTGGCACCATGTTAGACTGACTTCTCTATGACATCCTTTTTGTCCTTTATTTCTTATCTTTTCAGGTATCCTTTTTGCTTCCTTTGTGGATTTCTGTCACTTTTTCTTTGTTTCAGTTTTCCATAAAGCCTATCTTTCCCTATTCTAGTATTCCTTCATTAGCTCACACAAAAGCATCCAACCTTTAGTCTATGTTCTTAAATTTATAAAAGAAAAAAATACTGGGAGTTCTCATGATATAACATTGAGTTTATAGTAGACTTCTGTGAGAAACTGAATCTACCACATCTTCTAATAAGTTATTGTGCATTAGCATTCCATTTATTGATCAGTCCTTAACTTTAGTCAGCACCGCTTTGAAATTCTCTAAGAACAGGCTTGGAAGTCTTTGAGAAAACAATAAACAAAAAAGTACTCGAAATACAATATTGTTCAAACATGTACTGTCAAACAGGATATATAAAAATATCTATTGGATAAAAAAGAACCCCAGTTTGAAAATGCACAAAATGTTTTAGCAGATTCTGAAAAAGAATGAGTATGGCTTACTAATAATCACATGGGAAAGAACTCTACATCAAGGGTCAAGAATATATGATTCAAGTCAAATCCAATCATTTTTCTATTATGCTGACTTTCTGTAAAACAATGACTATATCGAGTACTGGGAAGAAGGTCAAACAACTATCCAATATAAAGTCTACATAAGGTCACATGCTTGTCTGTATGACTAGGCTTTCAATTGTAGAAGGATCTACTAAGCAGAAAAGCAGCCTGAGGGCCCACTATTTTCTGTAAAGTGTCCTCCCTTCAGCTGTGGTATGTATGTCACATTGCAGAACCATGGTTCTTCCCAGGTGTGTCCAGCATTCTAAGCAGGACTTCAAGTCTCCCAAGGTACAGCTCAGTACAGGAGAAAAAGTGTGCTGCAGCTGCCCTCAACATGGACAAAATCTTTTCTGTGGGAAGGAATACTGGTGCCAGAGGAAGACTCTTCAACACAGGGTTTGCTCAGAAACCGTTAGGAAGCTCAGGGAACTGTTGGGTGAAGACCTCCACATCTGGCCACAGAGGGGCAGTGCTGCATCAGAGCCGACCAAGTTTGTTTCTTCTAAGTACTCAGCAATGAGCCATGTACTCATCAGGTTGCACTCATCTGCCTGTTGAGAAAGACACCCGAGAGCTGACCACACAGTATGCACTTAGGACCTCAGCAAATACATAGCACTGCTTTCTCTTCTTCAGCTAACATTTTTTGTAATCTTCACATCTTGTCTATTTTTTTCTTCTTTCTATAGTTTTCACACAAGAACAAATATATATTTCTTTTTAAAAAATTGATATTTTGTTTTGATTAATATATCCTTTGGTTCCATTTTCCTACTAATGACATGATTTTGTTCTTGAACATGGCTGGACATACTCTCTTGTTTTATATGCAATATCTTTGTCATTTGTCTGGTGATACATGGTACCAGACTGTTTCTACATATTGGCTATCATGGTCTTGCTGTCGACCCAGTATATAATGGTTCCTTATAAGCTTGCATACGTAGGGGTCTTTCTAGCTTGATGACTTCAGTTAGTCGGATAAACACCCACAAGTAGAAAATCTGAATCATGGGTAATCCTTCCTTTCTTTTTTTTATCTTTCTTTCTTTTAAAAAGAAATCCCTTATTTAAACTTTCTTATAAAATATGTTTTGATCTTATTTCAGTTCCCCTCCTACCCAACTTCATGATATCTCTTCCTCGGTCTCTCTCCAATAAAAAACAAAAACGAAAGTTTTTAAAAAGCAAAAAAAAAAAAAAAAACAAAAAACTAATAAGAACAAAAATAGCAAAAACAAATGAAGCAAAAAAGCCCATTTTGTGTGGAGTTCAGGGTCGGGAACCTGCTATAGAGTGTGATTGATATACCTAGTGACCCTTTATTTGGGGAAAACTGGGTTTCCCAATCAATTGCAAATAGCTTCTTTGTTAGGGCTGAGAACACATTCACTTCCCCTTCTCAGTGCTTGGATTTTTCTGTTTTAAACTTTTGTAGGTTTTGTGCATTCTACCACAATCTCTGAGTTCATCTGTGCATCATTCCTTTGCGTCTGGAAGACCCTGTTCCTTGGAATTATTCACCACCTTAGGCTCATCTTTCCACCTACTCTTCTAAATAGATCCCTGAACTTTGAGGGGAATACTTCGATGAAGACATCCCGTTTAGGACTGAGTGTCCCAGCGATTCTCACTCCATGTACACTGTCCAGTGAGTGTCTGTGTTAATTCCCATCTACGGCAAGAAGAACCATCTTTGATGAGGTTTGGGCACAACACTGATCTATGGGTAAAGTATGTCTATACTGTTATTCTTGGTGACTGTATCAACACACAATTTTTACAAACAGTGTATAATGGTAGAATTATGAGGAGGGGATTTCTGATTCTCAATGAATGTATTTTCAGCAAATTTGAGCAAAATGGGGAAGTGTTTCCTGTGTCAGAAATAGCTGTAGACAACTGTTTCTCATGGGTGGAGCCTGTTGAAAGAACTGAGGTGCTCGTGAAAGCAGATTGAGTGTTTTGTGGGGAGATAAAAGGTCACTGGAGATCTCACGAGCTCCAGTCTAGGAAGAATGGAAAAGATCCAGAAAGTATCATTCTTGGTCCTCACTCTTCACCTAGCATGTGAGTAATGAAGGAGAAACCCCAAGATGTGTGTGTGATTAATGTGGAGGCATGAGAAATTGGGGCACCAGACAAAAGCAGGAATGTCAAAACCATAAACAGGAAATACATACCTGGGGACCTAATGACATCTGTTATTTCTCCACACAGGGGTGAGTGGTCAGCAAAAGGGGAGGTCTGACCAGCAGCAGGTGAGACAAAGCCCCCAATCTCTGACAGTCTGGGAAGGAGAGACTTCAGTTCTGAACTGCACTTATGAGAACAGCGCATTTGACTACTTCCCATGGTACCGGCAGCTCCCTGGTGAAGGACTTGAATTCCTGATAACCATAAATTCAGTGTCAAATAAAAAGGAAGATGGAAGATTCACAGTCTTCTTCAATAAAAGTGATAGACAGCTCTCCTTGCACATCACAGATTCTCAGCCTGGAGACTCAGCCACCTACTTTTGTGCAGCAAGTACACAGTGCTCTCCAGGCACCTGCAGCCCACACCCAAACCTGCAGCTGTGCTCCAGCAAAGCCCTGCTGTGGGTCTGAGCCTGGCAGAAGTGCAAAGGAGTTTTCATCTGCAGTGTCAGATGACTGGTAATGCAGTGAACTTAAGGATTATACTCATTCAGGCCACAGACAGACCAAGGTGGCTTCACGGTTTGCTTTCCCCCAGTCTCCCTTTGCTCTTCAGGAACCACTGGAGTTTTAGATCTATTTTCTTAACTGGTCTACTTGAATTGTTTGCTGTGTGGTTGGTCTGTACTAACTGTAAATTATATAAGGGCCTATTTCCCTGCACTCTTGGCAACAGGGAAATTAACAGGGTTGTTAATGGGTAGCTATTAAAGCTCAGTATCAGTAGACTTTGTGGAGTCTGTGATAGGAATCACACAGAATTGTCTTTTACCTTAATTTCCTCTGATCATCAGAGAAATGGTGATTTATGTGACCACCAATCAATCACTTCTACTCTCTGTTGCTTGATCTGCCTCTTATATTCTCATCTACCTTTAAGAAATTCAATATGTTAAAGGAGACACTCACCAGAATGCAGGTCTGTTTACAAAAGGCATATGACATCAGTGGAAAGAATGAAATTTATCCACGTAAAAAAAAAATACATAACTTTCACCAAATAATTTTTCCCATGTCATTTTTACAGACGAATCAAAAAAAATATAATGCTGAGTGGAAAAATCAAATGTCAGAATGAGTAATATTTCATCACACTATTTATAAGAAACTTCAGAACTACAAATTAAGTGTTGTATGTTCATATTCTCAAATTATATCTTTATTATGTTTTTGCTGCTGTTATTAGCATGTGTGTTGTGTGTTCATGTCACAGCGCACCCATGGAGGTCAAAGGCAGCTTTACAAAGTCAATTCTACTCTTCCTGTCTACGCAACCTGAGTTCCTAGAGTTGAGCACAGGTCACCAGACTTTCAATACACATGCTTGATGTGGAATTTTCCTCTGTATGTTGTGCATATGTTTTATTACCATTGGTTAATAAAGAAACTTTTTTGGACTATGGCAGGGCAGAACAGAGCTAGGCAGGAAAACAAAACTGAATGCAGGGAGAAAGAAGGTGGAGCCAGGGAGACACCAAGTAACTGCCAAGGGAAACAGATGCCAGAATCTGAGTGGTAAGCCAGAGCCTTGTGGCAATACATAGATTAATAGAAATGGGTTAATTTAAGATATAAGAACTAGGTAGAAATATGCCTGCATCATTGGCCAAACAGTGTTGCTATTAATACAGTTTCTATGTGATTATTCGGGTCTCGAGAGTCAGAAAATGAATGAGTAGTCTCTGTTTACACATGCTTTCCACACTGGCCCACCTCACCAGGTTTATATATTGTTTTCTAATGTGTATCTATAAGTAGATATTACAAATGCCCTGTAATATCTTCCCAATAAACTTCCCAAAAAACTTCCCAATAATGATTTCTCTTTGGACACAAAGAAGAAAGTGTAGTGGTATTTCATTTATATTTTAATAAATAAAGCTTGCCTGAAGATCAGAAAAGTACAACAGCCACAATGGCCAGCCTTATAGACCAGGCAGTAATGACATACACCTTTAATCCTAGTAGCCACAATGATACGTGCCTTTAATTCTAGTAGCCACAATGACCCACACTTTTAACCCCAGTAGCCACACTAGCTTGCCATGGAAATCAGGCAGTAGTGGTGCACGCCCTTAATCCCAGAAGTGGAGAGGATTATAAAATGAGAGAAGACATCTCCCAGTCTCAGTCTCATTCTGAAGTTTCTTGGAGGCAGGATCACCATTTTCAGACAGATGTCAAGGTAAGAGTCAGTGGCTGGGTGCTTTGCTTTTCTGGTCTTTAGGTTGAACCCCAATATCTGTCTTTGAGTTTTTATTAATCATGCTACAAGAAAGGAGTTACTGTTACACAAATTCTAGTTGGTTTTCTACAGAATCCTCAGACCAAAGTGGGCAATATCCTGTCTCTCTGAATCCTCAGACCGAATGTTCTGAGCTCCTGTCTCCTCTCACCTTATATTTCTCTCTGCCTAGTCATAACCCTTCCTTTCTCCCTCTCCCTAATGTTGAGATTAAGGTATGTGACTCCCAAGTACTGGGATTAAGAGTGTGAGCCACTAGCACCTGGCTCTGTTTCTCTTTTAGACTGGATCAGGGTCGGTCTAGTGTAACCCAGGGTGGCCTTGAATTCATATAGATCCTTCTACCTCTGCCTCCCAAGTGACGGAATTAAAGGTGTGTGCCACCACTGTCTGGCCTCTATGACTAACTAGGGGATTAGCTCTACATTATTTGTTAGATCACAAACACAGTATCACCACAATTTACTAATATATATATATATATATATATGTGTGTGTGTGTGTGTGTGTGTGTGTGTGTGTATTGTAAAAAAAGATAGAAAAGAAAGAGAAGAGAGAGGTCTTCAAGAAGCAGAATAATTCGCTAGCTGCTAAGTATTATTGCTAAGTGCAAAGGTATCATATATAATGTACTATACTTTAAATTTGAACATTATATATTTTAAAGTTTTTAAGTTATGTATTTTTAAATTTTAGTGTGTGTGTGTGTGTGTGTGTGTGTGTGTGTGTGTGTGTGTGTGCGCATGTGTGTGTAAGTGGACAAATGCTTGGTCCACATATGAAGTTTGGAAAGCATCTTGTGGCATGGGTTCTCTCCTTCCTTCCATGTTGTGGGTTCCAGGAAATGAACTAAGGTCATCAGACTAACACGCAGGTGCCTTACCCCTTGAGCCATCTCACAGGTCTTAGACCTTTTTACTCAATAGAAACAGCTGTAGTCATTATGGCTCCCAACAGTGCACAAGATGGAGGAAGGACCTTTCATTGCCTAACACTTTGCAAGATGTACTTTCATGATGCCATTTATATGCCAAAAAAAATTCCACTGGAAAAAATCTTTAAATGTATTCATCGCACACAGTTCAGGGTTCTGGTAGCCCCCAAACATCTAGGAGCCTAAGGCAGGAGGAGGTTTTTTCCTAGGAATTGTAGGCTAACCTGCCTCCAATTAAATTAAAAGACTGTACTAGGAAAGTGGAACTAAACCTAAAGAATGAGAAAGTTGTTAAACTTAAAATGCACAATATATAGTATCTCTTCACCAGTGCATAATGCATAGATTTCAATACACAAAAAGAAAATCAAATCAATTGACTCTTCACATTAAGAGATGTGCCACAAATGCTACTACGTGAACTCCCTGTTTTGTTCAAAGATTTACATTACTGTCAAGTTTCAAACAGATCAGAAATTTGGACAATATGTGTGTGCGTGCTTTGCATGCATGCGTGTGTCTGTAGAATAGTCTTCCTTGGATTGAAATTGTAGCATGATCAATAAAAATTCAGAGACAGATACTGGGGTCCAACCTGAAGGTAACCTGAAGGTCAGAAAAGCAAAGAGAGACAGCCACCGGCTCTTACCTCTACCTCAGTCTATATGACAATCCTGCCTCCAGGGATTCTCATAATGAGACTGTGTCTGAGAGCTGTCTCCTCCCATCATATGTTCCTCTCTAATGCTGGGATTAAAGGCATGCACCACTGCCATGCAGTTTCTATGGCTAACTAGTGTAGTTACTGGGATTAAAGATGTGTGTGACCACTGGTCTGTAAGGCTGACCAGGGCAGCTGTTTTTCTCTCTGATCTTCAGGCAACCTTTACTTACTAAAATACAAATGAAATATCACTATAAGAAAGCATACAAGTAAGATAGATATGATGCCTTGTCTACAGCGTTCTCATAACCAGGATGAAGGAGGGAGAACTGCAAAGCTCTGGGCAGCACAGCAGGAGTCTGTGCTTGATAAGAAACGTGATGTTGAAGATTTTATAAAGGAATTAGAGAGTCTGTGAGGTCAGAATTATATTAGAATACATATTATTCTATATTATATATAATAGAATATTATATATTAATATATTAGAATATATTATAATAGCCTATTCATTGCAATTTTGGTGTCTTCATATGGTGGCCAAGTATAATTCAGTTTTGGGGGTTTGGGAATTAACATAAATTCCTTCATCAGATGCGCTTTCAGTTTATAATCAAGGTCTGCCACTGTCTGAAGAGAAAAATATTTATTTTGGACAATGCTCACATATTCGCTGTTTCATCGATGAAAGATCATTTTCAGAGGGCGTTTATTTTCCTGAAAACTATAGTAACTTCAGAATTCCATCAAATGTTTACATGCTCCCATGGCAATGGATGACATCACTGAGCATCTGGTCACAAAGGCTCCTCCACTCTCATGCTTCTCCTTCCCCAGACTTCTGCTGTGTCATCACAATCAGCCTTTGCTGGGCCACTGGCTCTCCAGGACACAACCACAGACTTCAGCCTCACAAGCCTGTTTTGATGTCATTTGTCTGAGCAGATTGTTGGCTCATATAAAGGCCCAGTGGTTTGGGGGTGAGAAGGAAGAAAGGCATGGGTGAGGATTTCTGGGGTGTCTCCAGAAGTCATGGAAGGCAGGGAAGTCATGATTGGCGATCACGTTTCACCTTCAAACAAACCAGAGTCAGAGCAGCTGGAACCTGAGTAAATATGAGCAACATTTGGAGATTTCACAATGTTCTGTTTCAGGAAAACCTCTCAGACCTTACATAGATTAACTTAATAAACTTCCTTTATTGTTTATCCTTGTTCTTTGTATTCAGAATATTACTTTTAGTTGTTTATTTGTATGTACATGTTTGTTTGTGTGAGTATACACACGTGTGTTAGGGGGAGTGGTTTCTGGGAGTGGTTTTCTTTGAGGCAAGAAAAGGCTGTCAGATCCCTTGGAGTGGCAATGCTTGAAATGACCCATGAAACATGGTTACTGACAACCACGAAGATTAAGTCATTTAAAAATTTTAAGGCCTTTTTGTTGGTGGTCAGACAAAGAGTGGGCTCATGCCTCTGAAAGTCTCCTGGTGCACAAGTTCAGAGGTACAGATATTTTAAAGGCAAATCCACAAAACCATAATTTACATTAAAGTTAGAGGAAAGTAGCATCAAAATACTCTTGAAATGATCATTCCTGGTAGAGCAAAGTAATTATTTTAGACAAAACATGCCAATTATTTTTGACTTACATCTTTTCTAGTTATTTTAGTTTACTTAATTATTTCAGTTAATATATATCTGGACTATGTCCAAGATTATGGAAATCTCAAATGTGTTTCCAAGGCAGGCATGAGCATTGTTGGGAGGGAAGAGGGCTGAGAACTGTCAAAAAAACAGAAGCTGAAGCCAGAATTAGAAGACCTTACCTTAGCCATTTCGGTAATAAGCAGTTGCAGGACGGCCAGCAAGCTGGAATCTGAACCCCAATTCTCAGGATTGAACACCAAGTGCTACTAATCACCAACCCATCTCTCAAACATTTATGCTTTATTCTTTACCGGACAGTATAGCTAGCCAATTAAATCACACAGAAAGGATAAAGAATGTTTCTAATAGGACCAACTTCCAAGCCCAACACAAACTTGATATATACCCAAGCAGCACCTTAGAGTCCATGGAAGAACCTGTACCCATTCTGTCAAGAGCATAGAGTATGAATATAACCCTGCCATGGAGAGCTTCCCAGGATGCTGTGAGCTCCCGTGGTCTCCTGCTTAGATACAGAGACTGGGTTACAGGACATGGGCTACCTGCCAGCCATCAGCAGCCAAACTGCCAAAGGAGTAGACCTCAAATATCAGTAGAATTTAGACAAAACCTAGCACTCAGTAAAGAAGGAAGATTATTTCAGATGCCAGTGTTTCACAGAAAAATGCATATCCTGATGTGACTTTTTCTTTATTAGACAAAGGATGGAGAAAAGGAAACCTATGACAACAGTCTGGAAATGCATTAAAGATTGCACATGACTCATGATGAATCTGACATTGGGTTGATCAAATATTTCCACTGAATAACGCCCTTGTGTGCAAAGCAGCTTCACCCTCAGCAGGGATGGGTTTTCCCATTCTCCCTTTAAGTGCTGCCTCTTTTAACTACCAGACAGATAGGAAGTAAGTAAAAGTCCATGAATAGCTACACTTTTTCCCTCCATACAAGAAACTTGTGACCTGTGATCACACAAAACCCTGTTTCTGCTTGAGTCAATGTAAGAAATACAGGCAGCACACATGCACTCATTGAGCACTGAGCTGAGGCAAAGCAAACACACTGGTACAGAGGAACATATTCTGCGTGCCTCCCCACAGCCTGTTCTGCATGTTGGTGGCCTTGGCCTCCTCTGGTATGGGTATTTCACACGTAGGTGTTTCACATATAGCTAAGGATATATTAAGCAGGAAGCCTTGTCCCAGGTATACAGTAAATCACATGGACCTGAGGGGAGACAGGGATTAGATAAAAGCAAGCAGAATGTGTCTTCAGTTAGATTTGTCTGGGTGTTAAGATAATCTAATCCTACACTATTTTATTCACATTGCACAATCAGCTGTGCTTTTTTAAATTGTTCTACAGAATCCAATGCAGACCAGAAAGTGACTGAGGTCCAACCAGCCCAAGCGGAAGAAAGAGGAAGAAGCCACCCTAGTCTATGCATAGGAGACACAGCATCTTTACTGGCATAACTCTCTGAGTGCGGAAATGGTTTTCCTTATTCCTCAGTTCTCTTCATCTTGTCAGAATGAAAGAAGTCAGCGGCCACATCTTCTTGCAGAAGCCAGCGAGTCCATTGGCCTGATCGTTTTAGCCTCACAGCTGGAACATTCCATGAATTATTTATGTCTCTCTGGGAAGCAGCTCACTGGGTCTGAAATGACAGCTCAAGCTGAATAAATGTGGGAGCTCCATAAGCACAGCCTCTCTCAGGGATTCCAGCTGAGAAGCACACCTGCACATCCCAGACAAGAAGGTCCTAACCATGGCTGCTTCATCTGCAATCTGCATCAGAAGTGTGTTTCTAAGTAACACACCCTTCTACAAAATTTGGATATAATCATTGTGGGCAACTTATTACAATACATTTTTGAATATATTTAAAATTATTAAAATTAGATCAGAAAGAACATATACAGTGATTCCTATAGCTTGGAAGCTGGCATCATAATTATTTAAAGTGCTAGTTTCCCTTTAAGGTGGTAATAGTGCATACCTAGGTATCCAGAATAGCAACTAAATAATTTCCTTGTGATAATTACCATTATGTCTGAAATAGTCAGAGATTAATATAAGGAATTCAACCATAAAATTACTGGAGGTGACTGGGTGATGCCTGCAAGTCTTTGCATTTGCATCTGGCACTGAGCCTGAGGCACTGAAGGTCAGCTAGGCCAGCATCTGGGAAGGACAGCTGAGTGAGGGCAGCACTGGGTTACTGAGATGTGTGAAAGTACAGTGAGACCAATAAGACAATCGGAATCTAGAAGGACAAAACTCCTTGCTTCCTCAGTCTCTCTTCTTTGGAGGAACTTCAGAAGTCGTGTAAGTGAGAGGCATGCTACACACAGAACTGGCAGCACATGAGCTGTCCAGCCTGGGCTATTCCTACTGAGAGTGAAGCTGAGAGAACTGCCTGGACCCAGATCTTCAGAGTCATATAAAACATAAATGCTGTATTACTCCAGTCTTCCAAGACTTCTATACTCTGTTCCTTCATATCCAACCCTGAAGCAGAGCCACATAGGGAAGGGAATTCTGGGAAATCTATTTCTAGGAAGTTGAGGCTCTAAAGCTACCACAGGACTTCTGGGTGAGATGTCAGATTAGGAGATGTGTTTATGTGACAAAGATTTAAGGCAGAAACACAATAGATCCTATTCACATAAGACAAAGAGAAAAAACAAACAAGCAAATAAAAACAGAAATGAGCTAAAATGGGAATTAGAAACCACTAAATGTCCAAGCAGCGGTGAGTGGTAGCCACTAAACTCGCCACATACCAGAGCTGGAGAGAGAGAAAATCCAGGCTTCAGTAATACCGCCAGAGGCTAGATTGAGCATGCGCAGAGACCCAGCAGAAGCCGAGCAGGCACTGGAGAAGGAAGCAGAAATGTGACATAAGAACCTAAAGCTGAGACTGGTAGAATTAAGTTAGAGAAGGCCTTCTCCCTCCATTACCTAGAAGAGGAACACTGTATCACAAGACACGTGCTGTGGAAACTGACACCATACATACAATGGAGGCTCAACAAAGGTGAACTCAGCACGGCAACTGTAACTCAGTGGTAGAGAGCTTGCCCCATAAGCAGACACCCTAGGTTTAATGCCAAGAATCACAAGGGAAAAAAATGACCGAGGGTAAGGTCAGTTGGTCAGGCTTCCCACATACCCTAAGAGCATTAGTCAGAGAAAGGTTTGTGTGCGGAGGCCCCCAAACTCCAGGGACACGGTGCAACTTGCCAGTAGAAGAGTTCGCATCTGGAAATTCTAGCAGAAAGTGGTCTTGGTCACAGAAATCCTCATCTGGAAGGACACACTGACATAACTGGTTTAGATTAATCAGACCAGCAACCTTCTGACCATCTATGAAGACTGAGAGGGAAACCCCATCACCCAGATGAGATCCAAATACTTGACTGTGTGCATGATGTCTTCAACTTTGGGTTAGTAATAATTCTAATTTTCTTATTTTTTATTTATAATTGCATATATATACATATATGTATGTGTGTGCGTAACTATATATACATATTAAGAAATTTTGATTATATTCTCTACTATCTTCTCTTATCCCTTCCCCTCTTCTTTCTGACAACTCCCATTCCTACCTTCATGACTTTTTGTGTGTGCTCTTCTGGATTTAAATAGAGTTGTTTGCATTAGCATGAGTGGGAGGTTATTCACCGGTGCAAGGCAGCTGACACCTCAGAAGAATGTTCTGCCTCTTGCAGGCAGGCATGAACTCTGCTTACAGTACCTCCTGGAGTGACGGGGGTCTCATCAGTCCTTTTCCCATCGATGATGGAATGGAGATGAGCCCAAGCTCCTGCATGTCATTGTAGGTACCCACTACTGCTGTGAGTTCATGGGTTCAACAGCCACATCACATCCAAAAGACATATGTTTAATTTTCTATTATTATTTGTGGGTTTGTACTTTGGTATATTATTGTGTTTTAATTTAATCTTGCTGACAGCGAATTTTACTGTCCTTCACCTTCCTAACAGTCTCTCTACTGTGTATAGCTATGACCCACATGCGTCCTTTCTCATTTCCATTTTAGCACTTCTGTTCCTCTGTCCTTTTCATTACTCATTGTGCTCTTTAAATATTAACTCAGAGACAATACATTTCTTCTAAGCAGTGCTTAGTGCAACTGTCACTGAAGTCTGCTGGCGATTCATGTAAAGTTCACCAGTGTCTTCTACTAGACGTCAACACTGGGCAGTCTGTTAAGTCATTGTGTCTGCTAATGCAGGTGCTTTTCTGACTAAATCACCAGGAGATGCATAAATCCAAGTGAAGCCAACTCATTAGGAGAACTCGTCTGACATAAAAAGAAGGGAAAAATAGAAGTTAGAAGACACATCCTTCACATCAGATACACAGAGCACATGGATAATCACCGACATACAAGACAAGCACACACTACGACACACCTGCAAGGTCACAGCTCCTCAGGAGTGGACACCAAAGATAAGCAGACAGCTGAAATGCCAGGAGACAGGTTCAGACTGACCCTCTGAAAGATAGATTCAATGAAAACAGATAGGACTCAAATTAGCAGATGAACAAGGCAAGAAAATCAATTCAGGACCTAGGCGAGAGAGTTAAGTGAAGAAAAACTCAGCAAGAAAATTGAGACTCTGAAAATAAATCAAATATAAACGTTGGCAATGGAGAAATCAAGCAATCAAATAAAACACAGTGGGAAGCATCATTAACAGACAAGACCAGGCAGAGTGGATTTCAAATGTGTAAAATAATATAATCAGAAACATGGGAAGAAAGAAAAATAATGAACACACCCCAAATTTCCAAGAACTCTGGGGCACATTAAAGAAACAAAACTTAGAAACCCAGGAGACAGAGGAGCTGAGATAGTCTGAAAACACAATTTACTCAATAAAGTGTAGCAGAAAATTCTCCATCAGTAAAGAAAAAAATACAGAGCCAATCCTAAAAGTATTAAGAACCAACCCCCGACATATATGACCAGGCAAAACCTGGTTGAGTCTTAGGAACACACTGCCCACAAGGCCTTCACCTTCTGTTCAGAAAGGCCATACTCACAATGAAGTCACTTGGAGTGAGGGGTTGAGGCGGAAGGGTGGGCTGAGTTTTTTAGACAGGGATTTTAGCTGTGTAGTGTACCCCCTCTCTCTGGGGGAAACTGAGGGACTGGAGGGTTTCAGCCCTGTTCTACTTCTCTCTGGGGGAGCTAGAAGATCTCACCTTTCCCTGGGGAGCTGGAGGATTTCTGCCCTATTCCACCTCTCTGCAGGGTAACTGGAGGATTTCGGCCCTGTATCCCCTCTCCCTGGGGTAGCTGGAGGATTTCTGCCCTGCACCACTTCTCTTGGGGAGCTTGAGGATTTCACTACCTCTCTGGTGCAGCTGGGAAACAAAAGTTTTGATGTCAATTTCAGATGCAATGAGGGGAGACTTGTTCCTGATTTATGCCTTCCCAGCCCTTGCCATTTTGTATACTAGCATAGCATTTTCTTCCAGACAACTCAACTCTGAAAAACTTATGAACACTAAATGAAGAGTTAACCTTTAACTCCAACTCTCCACCACACAACTACATCTGTGGTTCCTCAGGATTTCTCTAATTGTTTTCTCGTGTCTTCCTAAGCTTCCGGGAGGTCATGTACACACTCCCTTCTTAAAACTTGTGTGGATTATTATATGGATTTACTTGTAAATTAATTTGGGGGATGTTGATTAGGAACTGATATCTGAATTTTGGTTGAAATTTGCTATTTTTATTTCACATGTATAAGTGTATTAACTGTTTAAAAATAGACCAGAAGAGGGCATCAGATCCTCTGGAACTGAAGTTACAAATGGTTGAAAACTACCATGCTTGGTGCTGGGAATTTAATCCCAGGGCCTCCAAAAGAGCATCCAGTGCTCTTAACCACTGAGACATCTCTCCAGCTCCAGAATCTAAATTTCTAACATTCTTTTTTGTTTCCTCCTCTATATCTTTTCTAAACTGAAAGACATGCCAAAGGTAAGAGCATGTAACTAGCCACAAACTACATGGGCATGAAAAATAAATGGGAAAAAGCAGTTTTCAATAATTTGAATAAGTTAAGTCAGTAAGCACTCCAACATTGTGAAACAAAAAGCTGCTGTTACTAAAAGGATGATTGACAGACTGAAGAAGGACAAGTGTGCGGAGAAACGGCAACTCTAGTGCAGGCACCTGAAAACCCAGTGCTGTAGTGCACCATAGAAAATGTCAAAAGCCCTCTTGAGAATCAGGACTGCCAGGGATTTAGTGTGCCAGGAGGAATTACAAGCATTGCCTAACCCCTCATTACCACTGCCTTGCTCTGTAATTTCACACCATCTCTTAAGACAATCACATCTCATAAAATGAATAGGAATATAAAATAACATTCCAGCAATGAACTGTTACTTAAAATAAATCTTCCAGAAATGCAATAAAATTATTATTGTAATTTTTAATCTGAAGGCAGATGGGACTGGCAGATAGAATTCATAAAAATATGCAGAACAAGTTTTACACACATCTAACTTCACAAGTGTGTTCAGCAAACACTTCTGGAATAATAGAGGGTTTAAAGAAGGATGCATGAGCAACAAGGTAAAGTAAGGGCTCTGGTTAAAATATTCAAGAATGTAAGACTTCATAATAGCACCTGAGAACACAAGAGTCAAAGTCATGAAAGTGTGACAGGAACCCAAAAGTTTGTGTTCTGCATCATCAGAGAACAGTTGCACAGGCGATAAAACAATAGCAACTGTTTCAAAATGTCACAGCTTCAGAAACTGAAGCCAAAAAAGACTGTTTAATGTCTCTTTCAGTTACAAAGATTTCAAGGATACAGAAAAGTAAAGAAATCAATCTCTGCTAAGAGAGGGGGGAAGGTAAAGGGACAAACACCAACTAACATTCAAAGGCAGAAAAATAAAATAACATGAACTCATAAGAATCCAGGAAAGCACAGGATGATATAGTCTAAGTCCTTAGAGTTAACCAAGATTGCCGCAGTTGGCAAAGTTACTTCACATCTCATGAGAAGAGCAGATAAAAGGAGAGAGCTCATGGGGGCTTACATCATGTTTAAGCAGCAAGTCCTAAAACCCCCAATTTGAACAGGGAAGGAAGGAAAGAACAATAGGCCAACCAAGCAAATAATAATCACAAAACCATGATTATTATTTAATTATAACATTAAAAGTAAATGGCCTCCAGAAAGATAGAGGATACCAGGAGAACACGGCCCACAGAATTAGCTAAGTAGGGTTCATAGGGGTTTCACAGGGACTGAAGCAGCAAACCCAGAGCCTGTGTGGGTCTATGCTAGCTCCAACTACAGGCAAGAGCCATGGTGCCTGTCTGCAATGTGTAAATCTGAAAATGATTCAAATGAGCAATACAGTAAATGTTTATAAAATCAGCAAGGAAAGAAATAATCATGGTAGAGCTTAGCTACTTCACAAATGATACCCACTAAGCAAGCATTTAAAAACACACAACACATTTTTCATCAAGGGAATGAAAGTCAAGCTCCATTTCTGTATGCCATTTGTGTTCTCAGCATCATGAATACATTATTGCAGCCAGAAAGAAATGACCCTAAGAAGATAGGGAAGACAACAACTTTTTCTAATTAATGGATGCTTAAGTTTTCTAGACACCTCTATCATCAAATCCATATGGAGAGAAGATTAAACAGAAATGAACCACAGACCTGGAGATTGAAGAAAGAAATATTTTACTAAGAGAAAGAAAGTTGGTATGGTTACCATTAATATGCATGAGAGATTACAATACATATTTCAGAATCTGTTTAATTCAGATGCCAAAATTTCAGTAAGGCAGCTCTTATTTTTCTGTTTTGCTGTTTAGGATTTGAGACACAGGTTTCTCTAACTTTGAGTAGCATCCCAGTATTGTTAACAGAGTGTAGCACCCAGGGCTCCTAAAATGCAGGGATTTTACAATGGGAAACAGTGGTCCAGAGCAGGGTGGCTGGGTGTCTCCGTGAGATAGTGACCTTTTCAGTTGCAAGTGACCCTAGCAATGGAAGAGTACAGTGCCCAGGGATCAGCAGATCTAACATCACTAACTCACCTGTTAGCAGTGCTGAGTGTCCCAGGAGCTCTTTCTGCACACCTGTGCTGTGCAGCCAGAGGGAAAGGTATCCCCGGAGCACAGGGGCACATTTCCCGACCAGGACCTCTGCCCCTTGTCTTTGCCTTGCCTCCCCACAGTGCTGTCCATCAAATCCCAGCATGGTGACACTCTGACTTCTTGTAAGTCAAGACTTTCTCTAAATCTTCCCATGTTCCTTCCCTGAAAACCAGGCTCTAGCATACTCCAAATGTAGAAGAAAAAAGTAGTTCTTTTTAAGTTTTCATTTGTATCTTGAATTCTTGAATTAGTTTTTAAAAATCAGTGCCCAAGGTAATGAGCTTGATATGAATTTTTCATTCATTTGCGTTGCTCATTTCCCACTTTCCTTCCCTGTCCCCTGTGCCCCGCCTCCTGGCTCCCTGACCCCCTCTACTCCTTCTGCTTTCATGTCACTTGTAGTCTAGCACTCTTACGATTTCCTGCTTCTAGTTCTCATCTCCCAACTCCCCTCTAATGTTTATTTTTCTTTCCTCGAGGTCTTTTTTTAGTTTTTTGACCTATACCTTACACGCGCGCGCGCGCACACACACACACACACACACACACACACACACACACTTACACTTAAAATGTAATTCAAGGATCCACATATGAGAGAAAACATGCAAGAATTGCCTTTCTGAGTCTCAAAAGAATACTTGTGAATGTTATTTCTTCCATTATTTTCAGAGTATTCATTTTGGTGTATAAAAGAGCTACTGATTACATATGTTGAGTTTTCTAACCCTCTACTATTCTGAAAGTGCTTATCAAATGTGAGTTTTTTATGAAGTCCTTAGGGCCTGTTAAGACTATAGCATACCATTTAAGAATGGGGATATTTAACATCAACCATTTCCACTTCATTCTCTCTGCTTAGTGCTTGTAGTTCGAGACATGATCTCTCAGCTTCCTGCTCTTGCCATAATATATCTCTCTTGCTGACCTATATTCTCACCATGATAGACTCTTATGCCTCTGGAAACAAAAGTCAATTAAAATCTTGCTTTTGAAAGTTGCCTGGTTATGATGGTTTATCATAGCCAAAAAGAGGCAGGAAGTATTTAATACACCAACTTTGTCTTGTCCCAGATTTTAGGAGAAATAAATTATAACATTGGATTAAGTTTAGTCATGAATAGCCTTTATTACATTGAGGTTTGTCCTTTTAGTCTCTTCAGGGATTTTATCATGAAGGGGTGATGGATTTTGTCAAAAATCTTTTTTCTTCATCTATTGAGATAATCATGTGATATCTGTCTCTAAGTCTATTTATGTGATAAGTTCAATCTGGTGAAAGGTATACAATGACTCATACTTAAGCCCATGGAGTGAGAACAGCTGGTCATGATATATATATATATTGTTGGATACAATTTCTAAGCATTTTGCCGAGAATTATTCCATCTTTGTTCATCAGGAAAGTCAATCTATGCCTCTCATAATATGTAGTATCACTATCTGATTTTGGTATCAAGGTAGTGATGGCTTCATAGAATAGTTTAATAGAGTTCCTTAAATTTCTACTTCATGAGACATTTTGAAGAACATTAATGCCAATGTCAGCTCTTCCTTAAATGTAGAACTGGACATTGAATCTGTCATCCTAGGCTTCTCTTATTTGGAGATTCATGTTTTAGTGCCTCAATCTCACTGCTTATTGTGTATCTGTTTATGTATTTATATCTTCTCAATTTAATTTCAACAATTCATGTGTATCTGAGAATCTATTGACTTGAATGCCTTTAAGGATTTTTAGAATATGTTATTTCAGAGTTTCCCCTAATAGCCCATGAATCCCCTTGGTGTTTTTGTAATATCCTATTTAAATATTTAAATTTATATGTGTACTAATTTATGTTAGTGTCTTCTCTTTCTTTTGGTTAGTTTGGCTAAGGATTTTTCCAACTTCTTTATATTTTATCATCTCTCTCTCTCTCTCTCTCTCTCTCTCTCTCTCTCTTTCTCTCTCTTTCATGATTCTCTATTTTGTTTCTTGTAACATGAAGGGGCCTACTTGTTATTTGGGTTTTCTGTCCTGCCCAGTTTCCCCAACTGTTTAGTCCCAGAGAAAAATCACATTAAAATCTCTATAAGTTATAAAGCTGATTGGCCCATTAGGTCAGGCTACTTATTAGCTAACTCTCACATCTTGATTAACCCATTTTTCTGATCTATGTTAGCCATGTGGCTCAGTACCTTTTTCAGTGGGGCAGCTCACATCCTGCTGCTTTGGTGATCTGGGCAGGAGTGGGAGGAATCAACTTTCTCCTCCCCAGAAGTCTCCTGCTCTCCTTGCATCATTTTTACTTCCTGTCTGGTTTTCCCACCTACACCTCCTGTCTGGCCAATCAGCGTTTATTCAAAACATGATTGACAGAATACAGACAATTCTCTCGCACCAGTTTCTATTTTCAGTTTTATCAATTATTACACTTTTGACTTCTTACAGTGTAGAGTTGTAGGGTTTTTCTTTGTCCTTGCTTTTCTAGGAACTTGATGCATATAATTAACAACAGACTATTTGATAACTATAATTTTATTTATTATTTTATAGGTATATTGGTTTCTATTGTCTCCGAATAGCACATTTTCACATTCTTGCCTTAAATGTATGCTGGTTAATTTACTTGTCAAGTTCATATAAACTTGTCACCTAGGAAGAGAAAACCTCAACAGAGAAATTTTCTCCATCAGACTGAACTGTAGGCATGTTGGTGTTGATTTTCTTAGTTAATGATTGATGTGGCAAGGCTTAATTCACTGTGGAAGGTACTATCCATGGGCATGTGGTCCTAGGCTGTATAGAAAAGCAAGTTGAGGACCTTGGACTTCCCATAGGGCAGGGAACCCTGACTGCTCTTAGGACTGGAGAGGGATGGGGAGGGGAGTGGGAGGAATGGGAGGGAAATGGGAGGAGGGGAAGTGGAAATTTTTAATAAATAAATAAAAAAGATAAAGTAGATATAAAAAAAAGCAAGTTGAGCAAACCATGGAAGCAAGTCAGTGAGCAATATTCCTCCACAGTCTCTGCTTCAGTTCTTGCCTCCAGGTTCCTCCCACTGCCTCCTGCCCTAACTTTCATAGGTGATGGACTACAATATGGAAGTGTAAACCAGATAAACCTTTTCCTTCCCAGATTTTGGTCAGGGTCTAGCACTGACCCAGGGTCTAGAAAATAGACTAGAACTGGCTATTTTAACTTCTTTAATATTAAATTTAATTCTATATTTAATTTGATATAACAGTATGCTATTATATTGTAGATATTGTATCTATACCATGTGTTTGACCAGTTTTACCAGCTCTTTGAATTTTTGTACAATGTATTTTAATCATTTTTACTCCCTCTCCAAACTCCTTCCAGATCCACCCCACTTCCCTACCCACAAAACTTTGCGTGCCTTCTTCTCTTCCTCCTTCTCCTCCTCCTTCTTATTCCATTCATCAAGTCATATTTATGTTGCCCATTTACTTTTGGATGCATGTCCTTCCGGGGACTATGAAAAACTACCAATGGCTAGACTCTTAAAGAATACTAACTCTCCTTCATTGCTACTCTATTTGCAGTAGGCAAGAAATAGAAACACCTTAGATGCCCGTCAACTGATGAATGGATAATGAAAATGTGGTACACTTCTACAGTGGAATATGACTCACCTATTAAGAAAAATAAGATTATGAAATTATCAGATAAGTGGATAGAATTGAATCACTCTGCATAAGACAACTCAGAACCAGAAAGATAAACATCATGTTTTATATCATTTATAAATGTTAGCTTTGAGTCTTCAGATATGTGTGCTTCGTTTGGAATATCAATAGAAATCAGCAGATTAATAAAGAATAATGATGACTAGAATTCAGCAGTCCAAAGGTTAATGGGGAGTAATATAGCATGAAGGGTTAAATTAGGGGAAGGTGTGGAGGGTAAGATAAAGATTGTGGGGAGGGATAAATAGGACTAACAACCTTTCAAGCAATTCATAAGGAAACTTACCAATGTAGAATCTTCTTAAAATGCACATCCACACATATACAAGAAAGTTAAAATGGAGTTACCCTGTGATATGGTGATAAAGTTCCTACTAAATACCATGGGCTACTAAATAAAAACCCAGAGACCAGAAAAAGTTAACTTTTTTGGAGTTGTTGGCGATGGAGATTTTTAAAGACACCCAATTATAGGATATTGCCAATGTTCTTTCTTACCCTCCCGAACTTGGTAAGAGCCAGAGGTGGTAGATGATTGTAGGGACACAGTGTTTTCCAGATACACCAGGGAAGCCACAGCAGTTTTGACAGCACATACAAAACTACACACACTCAGTGTAGACAAAATCTCAACAATAGGGGGGTGAGGCACAAAGAGTGCAGGCACAAATACTGATTAAGTCATGGCCAATTGGTTGATTTTGGGAGAGAGTCAGCTCTCCAATTTTATAATAAAAGCCTTTAAAATTGCAAACAGTTCTTTTAGAATGTGTTTTTAATTTTTGCATATTTCAAAATGCATGTATTTTGTTCTGTGTTTGTCATGAATATGTTATGGCATCTGTATGGATGTCAGAGGAGAAATTGTGGGTGTCAATTCTCCCCTACCACCATGAAAGTCCTGGGGATTGAATTCAGGTTGTCAAGCATGGCAGTCCGGGCCTTTATCCACAGAGCCAACTAGTCAACCTAGACCTGTTTTTGATGTACCTCAAAGGTGGTGATAGTGCATGCTTTCATTTTTCAAATGAGTCTGTGAAAATTTAATGCTCTCCCATGCTTCTTTTTCAATGAGTCTCTGGCCTTTTTTCTATATTCATGCAACTGTGTAGTTTCTGTAGTTTTTCTTGCAATGGGTTTCTAATTGTATACTGCTATGAGATAAAAGATACCATTTCAATTCTTTTATATTGGGGGGTAACTAATGTGACCTGTTTTAGAGGATGTGCCATGTGCTGCAGAAGAGACTGTATACTCCACAGCTCTAGGGTGCAATGTTCTGTAACGGTCTGCTAAGCCCATTTGAAATATGACGCATTTTAATTCTGAAATTTTTTCCTGGTTTGTTGCTATTTTTGCTTTATTTTGTTTTTAGAATTTGCAGTCTACTTAGAGATGAGTTGAGGTTTCATGACATTGATATCATAGTTACCTTCAAAAAAAGAGTGAGCATTGAAGTTACCAAGTATTATGTACCAGAACCTGTCGGTCCTTTTGTGGTCATGGGTCAGTTGCTCAAAGTATTAGTCATTTCAGGAGATTCTTTTCTTCACATACTAAGACATGGTGCAGATAACTTAATTCAGTGGTAGTTTTCCAGTTAGGTTAACTGGAAGCTCCAGAAACTTCTCAATTTTCACACCGTGGATTGCTAATGTCTAAATGAGGCATTGTCTCCTGAGCATTTTGGGGGTGTCAGGGCAACAGGAGGGCACTGAAATCTGCTACTGGAGAAAAAATCTCAATGTTTTCTAATCCTGCACAATACTGAATAGTCTGCAGAATAAATGAGTTGTCATAATGCCCCAGAAATATTTATTCCAAAATTATAGCAGATATGTGGAAGTGTTCACTACAGGTAGATAATACTTGAACACTTCTCAGTTCTGCTTTCTATTTTCTAAAGGATAATATCGACTAAAGGCTTTAAAGTAAGCACATGAAAAAGTAACAGTATAAAAGAGGATTGAGCCGGTCAGTGGTGGCGCATGCCTTTAATTCCAGCACTCGGAAGGCAGAGGCAGGCGGATCTCCGTGAGTTCGAGGCCAGCCAGGTCTACAAGAGCTAGTTCCAGTACAGGCACCAAAGCTACAGAGGAACCTTGTTTCAAAAAATAAAAATAAAAATAAAAATAAATAAAAAATGATTGTCGGTGCAGTAGACAGGATCTGTCCACAAGGTGGCAGGGCATCTCCACTGCTGCAAACTTCTAAAGGGACTTTTGGTTGACTTCTGAAAGGGCAGCTACAGTCAGCAGCCATCTGTGCACACAACTGAGGAACCTGCAGTGCTGTGGAGGACAGAGGAGGGGAGCTGAACACAGAAGCATCTTGCCTGGCTGAAGTCCACTCGCTATGAAGACACTGACTGGACCTTTTGTCCTGTGCTTGTGGCTGCAGCTGAACGGTGAGTGAGAGCTTTTGGGAAACAAGACATTGGGCATTGTTCATTATCAGTCTGAGGAGCAAACTGGTTCCTCCAGGGTTCCTGAAATCACCATGGGAAGAAAAGCAAAATCTGGGAAACAGTGTCCTGATGGTCTTCTTGCTCTTTCTTCAGGTGTGAGCAGAGGAGAGCAGCTGGAGCAGCAGCCTTCTCTCCTGAGTGTCCAGGAGGGAGACAGTGCCGTTATCAACTGCACCTACACAGACAGTTATTACTTCTTCTGGTACAAGCAAGAGCCTGGGGCAGGTATCAAGTTCCTTATGAACGTTCTTTCAAATGTGGACAGAAAAGAAGAACAAGGACTCACTGTCCTACTGAATAAGGAGGACAAACGTCTCTCCCTGAGCATCACAGCCGCCCATCCTGGGGACTCAGCCACATACTTCTGTGCAGCAAGTGCACAGTGCTCCCCAGGCACCTGCTGCCTGCACACAAACCTGAGACTGCAAAGACAGACAGTTTTCCACCTTTTATATGAAAAATTTCTGAATTATATTAATAGTGGGACATTTTTTAACATTCTGAAATTCTGTTTCCAAAAGATACAATGTGTGTTAGAATATTTTGTGTTAATACCAGATGAAAGCGAATTCTTAGTTGTGGAGGCTCTAGAACCAACTTTTAGGTTAAGAACTCAGTGTCATTAGCAGAGAATACTGTACTCATCTTGATGGAAAGGCTCTTAACTTTTAATAACTATTATTTGTTTTTATTAGAAAATAGTAGGCAAAAAACTAAAATATTAAATGGAAAATTTAATCCTCTAATCCTATCATACAGATAAAACATTGTTCGTGTGTGTGTGTGTGTGTGTGTATATATATATATAAAAACAGCATATACCACATTAGATACAATTAGGTTCAGTCATCCACTAGGAGTTTGGGGACACACCACATTCTGACAGTGTCTACCATAGAATTAAAGACAATGATAGAGGAGACTTTGGTGCAGTTTGCATAGAAACCACCAGAGATCAGCGCTGTCCGATATGTGGTTTCACTTGCATTGGGGGCACCTTAGTTGAACACGCTTATTTCCTCTTTACTCCTGCTTTACAGAGCTTTTGCTTGTGAGAGAACAGTTTCTAGAAAATCTTTCTGGAGCCCAGCCCTGTAATATAGGGTGAACTGCATGAAGCAGGAATCATTTCTTTTTACCAGCATGTTTCCTGTCATCTGTTCCAAGATCATGATCCTCTTGATGTTCAGTAACACTGTCTTATAAGTATTAATGACCATCCATTTTTCCTAAAGTTAAAATGAATTCTTACCCTATAACAAAGAAATCTTCTTTCTTTCTAGAGAAGAGTAATGGAGAATCCATAACTCAGACAGAAGGTCTAGTGACTCTCACAGTGGGGGCATCTCTGATTCTGAGCTGCAGCTATCAGACTCCTTATTTAGATCCTCTGCTTTTATGGTACGTGCAGTATCTCAACAAAGCCCCTCACCTACTCCTAAGAAGCTCCAAAGACAACAAGAGAACAGAGCACCAAGGGTTCCACGCCACTCTCCATGAGAGCAGCAGCTCCTTCCACCTGCAGAAGTCCTCAGTGCAGCTGTGGGACTCTGCCCTGTACTACTGTGCTCTGAGTGACACAGGGAGGGAGACTGCAGAGGAAGCTGCACACAAACCAGGGGGCAGGAGGGCTGAGGGGAGCGGTCCTATGAAGGAGGGCTGTGGGCTTTCTCTCAGCGGTGCTGCCTTAGCTTTAAAAAGAACAGCAACAAATCACAGACACCTGGAAGGCCATGAATTAAATTATTCTGCAGCACAGTATGGTGGAACTCAGTGTTTGATAGAGTCAGCACTGAGATCTACAAACTCAGTGCTCAGCTAGAAAGGCTCATCAGCCCTTCAGAGTGCAGGAACTCTCACGCAAACACATCCAGGGAAGCCCTGATTACAATTAATCATCACCAAGATGTTTTACAAAACTAAATTTTTAAATCCTCATGGATTTTGTATTTCTCTCTCACACAATTAGGACCCAAGTAAAGACATACAACATTTTATCTATGAATCTACTCCAGTCTTCACATCTGAGGCTCTTCTTGGCTCGTGTTGCAGACAGAGTTCAACCTAACTCTCACCAACCTTCACTTCATGAGGCCGCTTAATAGGCTGAGATGTGAGAAGACTCCCAGTGAAGTCCTGAGAGTCACTCCTTCTATGTTCTCAGTACATACTGCATGAGGATGCAATCCCAGTTAGGAAATGCCATGTCCATGACGTCCTTCCTCTTCATGGAAATTTTCCCCTGCCATCATCTGACCTTGAACCCAAGGCTGCCTCTGCTGTCATCTCTCACCTTGTGTTATACTTGGGTGCTCTGATAATTCTGAACAAGGAAGAAAGACCAGTATTTTGATCAAGCCAATGTTTAAACAAAATATTAAGCTAAACTTTATCAACATTCTATATTTCTCTACTATACAAGAAAGATAGTGTGAGGAGAAGGATGCCTCTCATAAGAGAAAAAGTTTGTGTGCATGTACACAGGGCAGTAAGACAAACACTGTCTTATAATGGGGGAGCCAAATGTAACAACAAACCCTATTTCTGAGTCAACAATAAATATTAGTTTGTGTTCTTATCATTGACCTCCTGAGTTTAGCTGAGTGATGCATTCAGGAACCCAGTGAGACAAGAATGAATATATAGATTGACCCTTCACCTTTCTTCCTTTGCAGGTTATTTTGGGTTCTATTCTTTCTTCACAAATCTGTGCTTCCTCCTTAACTGTGCTATCCTGCACTGTAATCATTCAATTCCAGTGAACTGCATCATTCAGGTTCATTCTTTTCATAATCTTACTAGAGTCAGACTCTGCATAGAAACTGGAGAGACCAGTATACCAGAATGGGAACTGAGCATTTCTTCTTCCCCTGCATGTTCAGCTCTGGTGGTCCTGATGTTGACGATGTGCTTCTCGACTACAGAATATGTGAGGAAACATTTTTCACAGCCCCAGCACCCCATCTTATCTTCACCTCTTGCTCCCTCTGACTGAATGGCGTAATGGTCTTCTGTGGTTATTAGACAGTGCCTGCATGTTCTGTCACCATTTGCTGGGGTCCTGAATCCTACTCCCTGCCCTCTACATAACCCCACTTCCTAATGTTCTTCTATTCCCGTGTGAGCATGCCTACTCTGCTCAGAACTACATCAGGACCTGGAGGTGAAGGTGAGTCCTGATGTAGCTCACACAGGGTCTCTCAGCATTTTGTTTCTGTAAACCACGTGTCACACATTTACAAAGACTGTTGTACTTGATTTGCCTTCTGCTATGGTCCTAACTCTTAACTTCCTCAATCACTTGCCCATAGAATGTCTTCTACCTTGATTAAAAGTTTTAATGCTGTGCAATTCTATGGTCCCTGTCTTGTCCACATCTACTCTGCAGTTTTCAAGGACTTTCATAGGCTGCATCCCAAACAGCTGTATATCTACATAAGGCTGTCTTCACTTTCATAGGCTGTGTCCCAAACAGCTGTGTATCTAGATAAGGCTGTCTTCTCTTTCACAGGCTGTGTCTCAAACAGCTGTGTGTCTACATAAGGCTGACTTCTCTTTTTATTATTTTCTTCTGGTAGTGACAAATTCTATTCTCATTTGAGAATTGCAAAAATGGATTATTATCATATTATTCATTTATTTAGTTTATTTACTTAAAGGAAGTAGATATTTCAATGTCATTTTTCCAGTGTTACATTTATGTGTTTACTATGTAGAAATACATATATATTTGTCCAATGTATATATTGCTAATATTGATTTAGATATATTTACAACAAAGTATACAAATTCTAAAATAACATATAAACTTTAGAGTCTATCAGAGTGTATTATTAGAATATTCATGCACCTATATAAGAACACATACATATGTATTCTCCTCATGTAGAATACATATTCAAAACGACAAACATAATCCTTAGGTCTGTGAATAATTATAAAATTCATGAGTTTTTTCTTGATAAACTAAGAGTTTCATGCATTAAAAATGGTATGTTGTCTAGAATAATCAAGAAACACAGAACCATAAGAACATATTAGTAGTGTATAGATAGATTTGACTCTTAATATTTTAGAGACCAAGAAGTTTCATAAAATACCAGCTACAAGCTTGATAGGTTAAGTTATCATCCAAAAACCCATGAACCCAAAGCACTCATAGCCAAGGACAGTATGTCTACTAGAAATAATAGTCATCTTTCCTTCATCAGTTTTCTAATCAGTCTTTATGGCTTATATAATGTCTACCCACGTTGTTCAAATGATAGATTATTATGTTAATTTCATCCAGAAATGCCCTCACAGACACAATCTAAAACAATGTGTTTACAACTACCTCAACATCCTTTAACCTAGTCAAGTTGCTACAAGATTAACTGTTATGACTTCCAATTCTGAGAATTTATCCCTTATGTAAAACCTCTATTCTTCCTTTGTTTTCTCATTATATAACTCTAAGTTTGTCCTAAACAACATGAACTGTGCCAGGCATGGTGGCACACTCATTTAATCCCAGCACTCAGAAGGTACAGGCAAGAGCATGGCCAGCCAATCTACATAGCAAGTTCTAGGCCAGTCAGAGCTACATAGTGAGATCCTTTATCAAAGAAAAACAAATAATATAAGCTTTGAGACCAGAGTTCTCATAAAACACATAAAAAGGCTGTGACTAGTGGTGGATGCTTGTGAAGGAAAATTCACATGAAAAACACACACATACATAAGACTTCACACATGTGCACACACAGCATACATACAAATATAAACAAACATACACATTTGTATATAAGAAGGATATGAAATATATTATGGAATATTACCCATAATCATAATTCATCAGCTAAACATTTGACACTAATACATACCTAACACATATCCCCAAACTAAATTATTACATCTCTGTTTTACATTAAGTATTAACATGTTAATAAATTTCAAGATTTATAAGTAATGTTGTTTTTAATAAGAGATGGGTTAACTCAAAATACAAAGTTTGAAATCTTTATAAGGTAATATACATTTCCTTTTATTAACATATTTATTGACATGTTAATGCTACAAAGTAAGGGCTTTCATTGTGATGTTATGCATAAGCATTTAATGTGATTTGATCTAATTCACACATCTATTACTATTATTATTTCCCTTTCCACATTTTTTCTCTTTCATATTCCTAAATGTCCTATTTTTAATTTCATGTGTTTTCCCATAGATTATGTATGAAAGAAAAAGACATACAGAAAGTTTTGTAGTTAGATTATAGAAAGTTCAAGAAACCCTCACTCTCACCTTAAAATCTAACATACCAGTGAGAAGCTACAATATAAAGCAAACCCTGGGGAAATTGGCACTAAATAGAAATGCAAATCAGTTAATTCCAGAGAGTAGTTGATGTTGTCACTTGAGAAGTAGTAAAAAGTAGAAGGGAGCATCTATTCAGGAAGATCAGGGAAAAATGAGTCAAAGGTTTAAAATATTTTCTTTTTTAGGATCTTTAAAATTTTATTTTTAAAATTTCTCATACAATATATTTTGGTCATTTTCATTTTTCTCCTTCAACTCCTCCCAGATAACCCCACTTCCTACCATCCCATTTCATGTTCTTTCTATCTCTTAAAAGTAAAAACAGATCAAAAATAAAACAAACAAATAAAAAACATTAAAAAATTGAAAAAAAACAGAAAAAAAGAAAACCATCTGGAGTCTACTTTGTGTTGAACATTCAGCCTTCCCTTGGTATGGTTAAAACACCCAGAGTTACTTCAATGAAGGAAACTGATTCCCCTCTTCCAGAAGCTACCAATTGCAAATAATTTCTTGGTTAGAGGTGGTATTTTGCGCCCACTTCCCCTTCCCCATGCTGATATTGAGTCTGATTTGAATGTGTGTAGGTCTTCTCAATGCTGTCAGAGACTCTGTGAGTCTGCGTGTGCACCAGCCCTACTGTGACTAAAAACTCTGTCTCCTTGGCATCATCTACCACCTCTGTTACAGAAATGGATACTTTGCATTGGTAGGGATCTTGGTTTATTGATACAAATTTACGATCAATTTTGTTATACTGTGTATATCTATTTCTGATCTTAACTAAGGTATTGTGCTTGTCCAGGACATTTAAAAATTTAATGTATAAGTAAGAAATGTAGGTTAATAGATAATCATCTATAATAGTCAAACTTATAGTCAACTTAGATTTTCTAGACATACAGAGGCATATTTCATTTAGATAAGCATTCTTCAAATCTTTCAGAGACCTTCAGAACATGGCATTTAAATATTTTAATAACTTAGGACCTTTCATAATAATAAGACACAACTGCTCCTGGCAGCACCAATAACTTCAATAAGAAAATGGGCATCAAAGAGGCTCCTTATAGAGTTTGTTAGCCATTTCTGCAAGAAACTGTTCATGCATGGACTGCTTGATGGTATGTTGGATGAACTGGACATTCAGAACCTGCAGAGAAATGATTGCTGAATTTGCCTAAAGATGAAACGATCCTTCAGGGTCCCTGCTTCATGAAAGAGTCTGCCAGACATTCTACAGGACACAGAAAAAAGTGACTGACAAATATCAAAATAGGAAGAACTGTCTTTGAAATTTTCTGCTTCATGGAAAAGTTTGCCAGATACTATGGGCCTGTAGGCTGAAGATGGATGTCCCAACAATACAGAAGAACTTTTGGTGACTGTCCAGGCAGTTCTAGAATTGAACTCTGTCAATTCTAGAGTTTTTGGAAGTTGCTCACAATGAACTTATTGTTTACTTAGGTAATATATACTTCTGGAGTCTTTGATGGAGTTAAAGAATTGACAATTATAGTTTTCCTTAGTTATGATAACAGATAAAGTAGATATAAATATTGTAACTATAATTCTTGATTGATACCTGTTTTGCTAATGTAATTTTGCTATGTTAAGGTTAAAGCTTTCCTTTTTATTTAAACAGAAAAGGGGAGGTGATGTGGGCTTCCCCTCTATATGCTGTGAATATGATTAGTTAATTAATAAAGGAAACTGTCTTGGACTATTGATAGGGAAGAACTTAGGTAGGTGGGGAAAACTAAATTGAATGCTGGGAGAAAGGAAACAGAGTGAGAGAGAAGCCATGTAGTCTCACTGGAGACAGATGCTAGAACTTTAGACTGTAAGCTACAGCCACATGGCGATACATAGATTAATAGAAATGGATTAAATTAATATGTAAGAGTTAGTCAATAAGAAGCTAGAGAAAATGAGCCAAGCAGTGATTTAAATAATATGGTTTCTGTGTGATTATTTTGGGTCTAAGTGGCCGGGAACAAATGAGCAGCCTCCTGCAACACACCTCATACTCCTACAATCTTTCCATCTTCTCTTCCACATAGATCCTGGTATCAAGTCTCTCCAGGACATTTGTCATGAAAAGATTTGGGGTTTTGTCAAATGCCTTTTCTGCATCGATACTGTTCTTATTATCATAACTCTGCAGTATGTCTTGAAATCTGGAATGGTAATTGGTGTAGGAGGTCCTTCTTTATTTGTGTTTCTTTTATTGGTTGAATAAAGAAACTGCCTTGGCATTTTGATAGGGCAAAATTTAGATAGGTGGGGAGACAGAGCTGAATTCTGGGAGGAAGAAGGCAGTGTGGCGGATGCTATGAAGCTCCTACCTGACCCAGACGCTGGTTAGAATCTTCCCTGGTAAGCCACGACCTCATGGTGTTACACAGATTGGTAGAAATAGGTTAGATCAAAATGTGAGAGTTGGCCAAGAAGAGGCTAGATATAATGGGCCAGGCAGTAATTTAATTAATACAATTTCTGTGTGGTTATTTCAGGGGTTAATCTAGCCAGGTGGCGGGGTATGGCCCACTCCTCCTGCTACAGATTGGCACCTCAACATGGTTGACTAACTCCATGTAAAACCTGAGAGGGCTTGAAAAGGAATTCTAGACACACAGAAAAAAAAACAGAGTTTAACACAGGTAATTCCCTTAAAATGTGTTTGTTTGTTTGTTTCTTAGAAATGCTTTCACTATCCAGGGCCTTTTGTGGTTCTATATGAGCTTTAGGATTTTTTTTTCTATTACTATGAAGACTGTGATGAGGATTTTAACTAGGTTTTCTTTGAATCTGTAAATTTCTTTTGGTTGAATGGTCATTTTGGTCAATTTTAATTCTCCCAATCTATGAGCATGAGATGTCTTTTCATTTTCTAGTGTCTTCCTCAGTCTCTCTCTTCAACAATTTAAAGTTTTAATTGTATAAGGCTTTCACCTCCTTGGTTTGGTCCATTTCCATATATTTCATTTTATTTGAAGTTACTGAGTTTCATAATACTATTCTCAATGAAGGTTGGTATAAAGAAAGACTATTGATTTTTTTCCAAGGTGATTATATATCCTACTTACTGAAATTGTTGTTTCTATAACTCTTGCAGTGGAATTCTTGGGATCTCTTATGTATAATATCTTATCATCTGCACATAGAGATAATTTGACTTCCTTTTCCTGTTTGTATCCATTAAATTCCATACTCTTGCTTTATTCCTCTAATACTTCAAGCATTGTATTAAAAAGGAGCAGGGAACATGAACATCCCTGTCTCATTCCTGATTTTAATGGGATAAAATGCTTTCTCAAGGTACATCCTTCTTGGCAAAATTCCTTCTCAAGGGCAACAACCTCTATTGTCCTTTCAGGTCCCAACAACAAACGGAGGCAGGATTCCACCAAAGTTCACTCAGGGGAAACAATGAATGTAATGGGATTTCTTATAGAGCATAGGGGAGGGGTTTTGAACATGAACATGTTCTTCCCTTAAACAAGACACCTTTGAGAACTGTTTGCCCAGCAGGGACAAAGGCTTCCCCGAAGCCACATAGATGAAGTCTCTGCTCTGGGTGCTCCTTTTCCCTGATCTACATATACTCTAGCCCCTCCCCTATGCCTTGCATAGAATTGCCGGGTGGTGGGGAGCAGCTGGATAGTAAGGCTAAAGTCTTGTGCCCTGTTCTTCCCCTCTATATACAGAGAATATATAAAGTCATGTAAGATTTTGTCAAAAGCCTTTTCTGCATCTACTAGGATGAGAAAATAAATTTTGGTCTTAAAGTCCATTTATATGAATTATTAGGTTTATTGACTTATTTATCTTTGAAAAGTGAAAAAAATCTAAGAAAATGTTATTTTATGTATACCTAAAATAACATACTGGTGAGTGTGTGTGTGTGTGTGTGTGTATAGATGCATATAAAATTTAAATGAAGCCAGGTTACTTGGGTGATAGTTCTCCCTCCAAGTGTCATATAATATAATCTAACAAAATCCCCAATATAAGTATAGGAAATCCCCTTTCAAGTTGTGAGTCAGAAGAGTCCCAAGAAACTCCCAAAACAATATAGGCTATTTGAAGCTAGGTCCCTATTAATGAAGACACCATACTCTTCAAACACAGGACTTGGAGGAATCAAACTAAACATGACCTAAAAGCCTTCACCCTAAGGACTAACTTTCATAGTACTAGGAGGCGCTACTCAAGCTGTAGGTGGAGAAAATTAGCCAACATTCTGTCCTGATGGGATACCTACAGAACACTATGACCATCAAAGCAAAATATTCCCAATGGTGCAATAATGCCACTTACTTCTCGGCAGTAGCCAATCTCCCCAGCTGTCTAAGTAAATTTATGACTCACTCAATATGAAGGAACTCATGCACAGAACTATAGAATAGCAACTACCAGTGGCTGGTTAGGCACATGAAGACTAGAAGAACAAACCAGTATAATCTCTCATGGCATTGTTTGTTTTTATCCTTATCACTACTAGTAAGTGTATCTCCCACCTCTCATCAAAGAAGCTTCTTTTTGCAAAAGTGGAGACCATCACAGAAATTCACATTTGATCAAAATGAAGAGAACAACTGACTGTGGAGTTCCCAGTTCCAGTTGATGAATCTACATCACAAACCCTAAACCTAATGCTCAAGGAACATCACTGAAGAACAGCTGGAAAGATGGTAAGAACACCATAGCATCAGCTGTGAGATTGTATTTCTATATAGAGACAAGGAACCTGCACCCATGATTTCTGAACAATATAGATGAATAAACTATTCCTGAAAATGACACCTATTGAAATGTCAGAATAAATGGGGAAAAGTTCTTGAGGTCTACTCTTAGATGAAGAACTAAAGGCAGCTCATGACTGCTGAGAATCTGAAAATCAGTCTTACTTAAAGATGAAAACTCTATGTGGTTATCCAACACTCTGTTTGAAATGTGTCAGCCCTAAAGACACTGCAGCTTTGTAAGGAATATGTCAGTTTTTGCCAGACTTTTGACTGACAGAAATGGCAGAACAATCCACAGATTATTGTAAGTTCCTAAATTTGTGGAAATTGGAAACACATACAGAGTTAATGAAGTTATTAATGAGTGTGCATAATATTTCTGACCTATTATCGCTTAAGAATACTTGGAATACAATGAAATGTTTTACAGACTTCCTCCAATATAACTATATATCTAAAATTATATATGTAATCATAATACAACATGAATGAAAATTAACATGCTAGAAAGAAGGACTGTTATTTTTTTCTTCCCTGATATGGGATTATCCTCTGTATTCTGTGAATATGCTTTATTACCATTAGTTAATAAAAAATCTACCTTGGCGTAGGGCAGGGCAGGATAAAGCCAGGCAGGATATTCAAACAGAGATATATAAAGAGAGTAGGCAGAGTCAAGGAACCACCATGTAGTCACCAAAGGAGAGAGGCACTGGAACCTTAATAGTAGGCCAAAGTCTCACAGGGATACACAGACATATAAAAATGGATTAATTTAAGATGGAAGAGCTACTTAGGAACACGCTTGCACCATTGTCCAAAGAGTGTAGTAATTAATATAGCTTCTGGGTGATTATTTGGGTCTGGAAAGCCGGTAAATGAATGTGCAATCTCCACTTATGCTCTCCATTGGAAATGTTATAAATGTGTTCCCACATGAATAGCCAGAGAGGAATTACAGAAACAAAAAAGGAAGGACAAAAATATTTCAATAAAATAAGTAATCACACATTACACAACATTCTGAATTCTGTTTGTTGTATTATCTCTTAAAATATGTCATCTTTTATGAATTTATTTTTCTAAAATTTCCTGTGTGGCTACTTTAAACCCATAATTTGCATATCTCTTTTCTTTATGTGTAGTATAATCTGAAAGATTTGCAAAACACAAACTGTCACCTGTACATGCTCAAAAAGCTTTGAAATTCAACCTTGGGAAGGACAGGAAGGATGGTTGGACATTCCATATAATTGGGAACTTACCTTTAATTTTCTATTTGCTCCCTGGGAGGTGTTATTGGATAAGGAGAAAATGGCAGAAGCGCTACTTAAGAGAGCTCTAACTTTTATTAAGTTGTGGTAAGAAGTATCTCAAACCAGAAGCAGGTAGATGATCAGGAAAGTGTCTCTTCCTAAGGGTCCCTTCACTAGAAGAGGACAAGTAGCTCTCCTTGTTAGACCCAAAGTTAACCTCTAATTCCCTACCTGCCCTAAGACCAGGTAACTTCCTGAGATTATGAGAATTCTTTGTAAAAGATAGCACCTGCCCAAGGATGAGATAATCTTGTGAGATTCTTGGAGCTGGATTTCTTTGAAACTAACAATAAAACCCCATGGGAAAGTACCTTAGCCTATGGGTTTGCTCATATGAGCTCTGCCAACACACGTCTCTAGATCACTTACCTGGAAAGTTTCCAGGTAGTGGTCCTGGTCATATTCCATCTTAGTCAGTATTTAATATTTTTTTAAAAGCTTGATTAAATTCTAGCAAAATGTTGTAATTCGTTTTTTTGGTGGATTTTAGGATTTGCAATTTCTCCTTAGCCTGAGAGCCACCTTAGTCAAGATCTACCAATCATTGTATTCTATTTCCTGGAAATCATTCTGGAAGGAGAAGTCAGCTTCCTTGTTACTTACACACCATGACCTTACTGTTTATCCTGAGGCTCAAAGTGCCTCTACTACTCTCTGTCACTCTGTTTTAGCCCCCCCATTCACAGACAGAACTCTGCTGTTTCACAGTGAACAGAGACCCTCCTAGTGACCGAGTAGCTCCACACAGCACTGATGCTGCAGGAGGATGCACAAGGAGGTGCATCTGCAGTAGCTGCTCTGAAGTTGAGGACAGGTACTCATCCCTTGTTGCTCTATGTTTTTTTATCTGGGTCCCCAAGGTGTTCTGAAGCTCACACCAGCAAGCCAACCTGTCTCAGGCATGGAGGGCTTTCAAATTGATACAGGAAGAATGAAAACTCCTTGCACCTGTAGAACCCCTTCAACCATGAGACTGGGGAAGTTGAGCACTCCTCTGCCCTGAGTCACACAATGCAGAAATGAACATAAAGTACCTCAAAGATGCAGAATAAGGGACTTCGGTTACTTTCAGGGAGTTGGCATGTTCTGTGAAGGCAAACAGTACAAAGAAAATAAAATCCCAAACAGATTTTAGTGGCTGTGTGTTTGCTATTTTGAAAAGAAATTTACTGATTTATGAATGACATTGTTTCTATTCTAGAGCAAAACTTCTAAAGCAAATTAGGCTACAAAATTCTCAACATGGTGGAGGAAGTTAGTTGCTCCAATGTCATTTGAAGGGATGGGAAGATGGCCAGTGGATAAAGTGCTTACCTTGAAAGAATGAGGATCTGAGTTCTGATCCCCAGCATACATCTAGGAAACCAGGCGTGGTAGCACCTGTAATCCAAGTGCTGGGGGAGCAGAGACAGGTGGACTACTGGAGCTCACTGACAGGTTTAGCCTGAACTGCAAGTTCCAACTTCAGATATCCTATATCAAAATAAGAAAAATGATAGAGGGAGACATCCAATGTCAACCTCTAGATTCCACTTCTGTACACACATTTGAGTGTATGGACACACACACACACATACACACACACACACACACACACACACACACATACACACACACACACACACGAAAGACAGAGAGTCATTTGGGACAGTGATTGGCCAATATGGCATAAAGTTGGCTATGAGTTATTTTTAAGCAAATCAGAAATTTACTTTACTTTATTAATTTTATCCCTCAGGCAATAAAGAAGCCCAGAACAAAGCCCATCTTTGTTGTGGGATATTTTGATCATACTTTGACACTCTCAAGGCTGACAATAAAGTTAACCTTGAATCAGAAAGCAGAGCTAGCCACTAGCTAACCAGAATTAACCATAGAGGTTTTGGAGCACGGAGGACATATAGAAAGACACAGAAAGTCATATGAAGGGGCTTGGAGAGATTTGCAGGCCTTTTGAATCGAGGAAGGAGAAAAAGAGGAGATCACTGATCACATCTCTGACCAATCGGGCTTTTACCCTGATATCTGACTTCCAAGTTTTTATTATTAATAGAATAATTTAGATAAGCATTACACATCTTATTTTTCAAACTCTGTTATTTCTGTATTGTTCTAGCTTATCTCTTGACTTGAGCCACCTGAATATTCTGATAAAGAAGGATCCCTGATCACTCACTGAAGTGCCTGAGGCTGGAGAACTTGGTCAAGGTTGTCTTAACAGTGTAGAAAAAGACATCTTTATAGAAACCCACACTGCAAAGGACAGAAGACCTTACCCAATGAGCCTAATGAACAGACATTCTACTTAAAAATAAACACTCTAGTGTCTCCCATGAGACCTTGGGTTGACTAGTCTATGAATGAGCTGTGCTTTCTTTCTTTCATCCACACAAGTGACTTCTCTCCTTCTCACTCCACCATTTAGGGGATGCTGAGGATTGACTCCAGGGGTCAACTTTGATCTATGCCCCCAGACCCTTTTTCTTTCTCCCTTCAAGATGGATTTTGCTAATTTCTGTTGAGTTCCCATTAAAAATGGATGGCTCCCTACTGGCCTTTACTTTGCTGCACCATCTCACACAGTGCCTACCACAGCATTTGCTGCATTCTTGGACAGCTCGTCTGAACTTCTGTCTTTGCAGCTAACTTGGTTTTTCTACTCCAATTGAAACAGTAGGAAGAGTCCACATTTTCCATTCCTCTTTCTTCCTACTCCATCTACAGTTGTTTCTCTTTAGTGACTAGGGCAAGAACATAAACTAATCTTTCTGAGTGTTGTATGTGCACATAAGTGTTTTAGTGATCACCTATGTAGAAATTGTATCTGACTTGGTCATACTTTTCCCCATGTAAATTATAATTACTTGGGTGATTACTTTTTATCATACACCTAAGAAAGACTATTTACAAATATTAGCCATATAACTCAGCTGCCCTGGGATCTTAAGCCCTTCTTTAGCCTCGCCATAGTATGTGCTGTGGGCCATGCTGTATGTATATTCTCTTAAATACAAACTCATACACATCAGTAATGTAACCTGTGATATTTCAGTTCACATTGTTTAATGTTTAAATTGAGCTTAATATAACTTTGCCCTCATGTTTTTAAGATTGTAAAGTTAAAGAATTTTCTTCTAACATTTGAAATTTTCAGTGCTTGTTGTTAATTATGATTGCTCTGCTGAGAACACCACAAATCAGAAGACCCACTTCTTCAGTATAGCAAAGAAGCACTAAGCAGCCTTCCATCCTCAGCAGACTCCTTTCTTAAATCAATAACATTTACTAGAAAGTGTGGCTATTCCCGGACTGTCCCAATCCACATATTTGTCATATTAATAAACTAAAGGATCATTGACTGCATAACATTTCCATTCTAGTTAATTTGTGTGTCTGGGATGACTTTACAAAATTAATCTAAAGACCAGTAAAAATTTAGTCTGAACACGTCTGTGTCTTGATTTAAGCATGTGCATATTCTGCCTATAGGTTCTAGTTAGTGCAACTATGTCCCTCCTCCCCAGAGGACCTCATACTCCACCCAACCCCAGGGTCATCTTGAAAGACTCCCGCTGGGCGTCTTCCCTCGGGAGAGACCCCCATTCCCAAAGATCAGTCGAAAGCACGCAGCCGGATGCAAGCAGCAAGAGGTTTATTGGGAATTCACGGGTACCTGGGCGACCAAGTCTCTCGAAGGACTTGCGCACCCCCCCGGTTGGGGGTGAGAGGTTTTTATAGGAGAGCAGAAGCGCGGGTACAGAAGCAAAAAAGCGTGGTTACGGGGATTCATTTCATTGGTCAGTTCAAATAAGGCTAAGCTGAGTGGCACATTCTTGACCTTTAACCTAAATACCAAGAAGGGGGTTGTCCAGACCCACCTGGATACCAAGGAGGGGGCTGTGCTACCTGTTTTTCTTATCTCTTCCTGCCTTCCTAGCTGATCCTGACTCACATCCTGTCACAGGACAAAAGGCTCCCTTCCCCTCCTTTACAGCAAGGGGCCTGAATTGTCTATTTCTAAGGCCCTGCATTTCAGCATAAAGGGTGGTATATATAATTTTTTTTCTTTACAATCTCAAAATGCCTTCTCCCCTCTCCCACTGTGCTCCACCCAGACTCTCACCAGGTCTGGTTTAGGAAGAACTTAAAAGTCAGAAGGCTGGGAGGAAACTCTGCAGTGCTTGGCCTGGCAGTGTTCCTGGATTGAGCTGACTGATTGCAGGAGGAGGGACTCTTCAACTCCCATCCAGACACCGCAGCCCAGGAGTTGGTTACTTGCTTCTTTCTCCAGCAGTCAGACAAGCATCATGTGCTCTCTGCTGGGGCTCCTGTGCACCCAGGTTTTCTGTGAGTCTGGCTGTCCACATTCAGGGAACAGAGAGGATTCTGCTCAGCACATGGAGGGTAGGGAAGCAGTTCAGGGGTCTTGCAGAGCTCCCACCTTCTCAAAGGATATGGCGGGGTGTTCAGAGTTCTGTGGATGTTCAGTGACCTCCACCTGTGTCTCTTTCTCTGTTTCTAATCAGGGGTGAACGGGCAGCAAGTGAAGCAGAGTCCTGTGTCCTTGATTCTGCAGAAAGGAGAGAGTGCAGAGCTAAAGTGTAACTTTTCCACCTCTGCAAACCAAGTGCAGTGGTTTTATTGAAATCCTGGGGGACACCTCATCAGCCTGTTTTACAGTCCTTCTGGAACAAAGCAGAGTGGACTGACATCCAAGACAGTAACTAGGGACTATCAAAGCTCTTTGTACATTTCCTCTTCCCAGACCACAGACTCAGGCACTTAGTTCTGTGCTGTGCAAACACTGTGGTCCCCACACACCTGCAGCCAGTACACAAACCTTCAGCTGGCTGGGTGTGGCCCTTCCCAGTCACAAGACACCAGGAAGCCTCATACTATCATTTGCATAATTTAATATTCCTTTTCTACAGCCACTTTTATCCATAGGTTTTATTTATTTATTTATTTATTTATTTATTTATTTATTTATTTTATTTTATTTTTTTGCCTCTTGAGTTTGGGATTTTGGTCTTTATTTTCCCTCTTGGAATTTTTGCTGGTCGTGCACTACAGCTTTCTAGCTTAGAGTGAGCAGAGGGGCAAACAAGAGGGCTGGAGTGTAATAAATATTCAGTTGCAAAGTCCTGGCTCACCAGGAAGCAAACACAAATGGATTGAAAAGCAAAGAAATTGGTTCACCTCAGTTGGGAGTCTCAAACATGTTCAACATGTTCATGTCTGCCTCACAGAAGTGTCCCCAAGGGTAAGTATCACGTGTATGGCAGTGCAGGTGTGTGGGTTCACAGGGGTCCCTGAAATGAAGACTGGGAAGCACTTTGAGAATAAACTTAGCTTTTGCAGCTCCAGGGGGCTAATCTCTGGGGATTGAAGCATTTTTCCCTTCATCCTTCCTCACTTTTATTTTTCCCCATGTTTACACTTTAGTTAGTAGATTTCCAGATCTCAAAACAAACTGAATGAAGCTTCCAAAAGTACAATAACAAATGCAAATACCTGATTAATGAGGTACCACCGTTTTCCATATTTCCTCTGTCCGAGTTTTGCTTAGGCCTTGTATCCATGGGAAACTCTGAGACAAGATTCTCAGAGGACAACAAAAGTTTTTTGTAACACAAAGGGTGGATTAACGCTGCATGCTAACTCTGGAGCCAGGCCAGGTGTGGCCCAGTGGGGGTTCGTGGTTAGTGGAGGTTGCTTGTAATCCCTCTGGCACCAGGACAGCAGGCCATTCTGCTACAGGTAAGAGTCAATCCAACATGTGTAGCCAGATCTGCCAAAATCTCACATGTGACAACTCTGTAGGATGGGGCGATTAACCTGCATGTTCCTTCCAAGTTTTACCATGCTCTTGAGTCATTGTGTGTGTCTAATAGCTGGTATATCCTGAAGCATGTGTCATGCATGCTTTAGAAATGTGCTCAGTTGCTACATGGGTCTGTCAGGCACAGTTGCCTTGTGTTGGTGCTCGTCCTAGGTTCTCTTGTTATTCTGTTAAGTTGTTATTGAAGGCAAAGTGACTATTCCTCTCCAAAATTCAATTAACTTTGGCTTTATATGTCTTTGGGTTTTCTGTTGTTGCATATATGTTTATAACTTTAATAATTTCCTAGGAATTTAGCATTTTCTAGTATTAAAGAGTCCCTCTTATTTATTCTGACACTGTGATTTTCAGTACATTCTGCACAATGACTAACGGCATGCCATAACAATGTATCTTATGTCACTGGGAGCAAAGGGGTCATGATGGGCTGGGGAAATGGCTCAGGGCATAAAGTGCTTGCTGTACAAACTTTAAGACCTGAATCCAGATCTCCGGAGCCCATGTAAAAGTTGAACATGGTAGTACATGCCTATAACCCAATAGCAGAGGGGAGGGTGGAGACAGACAGACCCAAAGACTTGCCTGCCAGCCAGGGTAGCTGAAATGGTAAACTCCAGGTTTGGTGAGAAACCACGTCTCAAAATACAGGGTGAAAAGAGATTGTGGAAAATATTCATTGTTGGCCTCCTGTCTTCATATGTGCACACACAGAAAGGCATACGCACGCATGTACAAACAGAGAGGGTGGGAGAAGACTGCTACATACCACCCTTCCAGCCTCTTCTTCTGCTTCCTGGCAGAGGTGAGCAGGTTTTCTGCCTTGTGTCCCTGACATGACACACTGTCTTACCCAAGACCCAACAGCAATAAGGCTGATCGGTCGTAGACCAAATTTTCTTAACTGTGAACCAAAATAAGTTTTCTCTACTCAAGTTTGATTACACAAGATATCTTCTTACCATGACTAAAGCTGTCACAGAAAGCCGTCAAAATAAAGAATTCGCAATATCAAAACCCCGTTTGATTTTGTCTCCTCCTTCCACAATTCTAACATGAACCCAATGAAACAAGGCTGTATTCAAGGGGACCAGTAATTTAGAAATTTGAACTATCAATAGATAAAACATTTTCTTTCTCAAAAATCTTTGCTCCTTTCTAAAATCCTTCTTTACATTCCCAAAGCACTGGGTAATGGATTGGATGGTACCCATATTGGGAAGGTAAACCCAGGAAGTAAGTACCAGATAGACCTGGATGACAGGCAGAGTATCTTGAAGCTTATTTCTCTCCCTCTAGAAACATTTTCTGGACCCTATCTGTGGTTCTGGGCATGGGCTGCTGGTGTCTGGAGCAGCAAAACTCTGCTGTTGGGTTGAGCCTGGCAGAGATGTGGCACTTTCATTTGCACAACTGTGTGCAGACATATACAAACTCACCAGTGCAGTAGTACCAGAGTGTGATCAGTAGAGTAAAGAACGCTGCACAACTGTGTGCACACCTATGCAAACTCACCAGGGCGGTAATACTAGAGTGTGAACAGTAGAGTGAAAAACGGTGCACAACTGTGTGCACACATATGCAAGTTCACCAGGGCGGTAGTACCAGAGTGTGATCAGTAGAGTAAATAACGGTGCAGAATTGTGTGCAGACATATGCAAGTTCACCAGGGGGGTAGTACTAGAGTGTGATCAGTAGAATAGATAAAGGAAGCTTAGCTTAAGGAGTCAACTACTTCTGATTCATTTTCTGTTTATGGAAAATCATGCTGTGAACAGCTGATCATACATTGGTGATAAAATACAGAGTCGTATGGATGGCCTCACTGAGAGTTGTTGGCAGATTTCTATAACTAGACTCACAGGTATTAACAAAAAAATCAAAAGATAGTAGTATACACAAGCGCTTTTTCTGTTTTAAATTTCATTTAATTATTTATATTATTTGAAACTTAATACATGTGTACAATTTGTTTTGCTCACTACCCCCTCACTCCCTCACTCTTCCTTCCAATTGCCATCAGAGCTTTCCAATATAAGTCTCTCCCATCTTAGGATGTTTTTAAATAACTCACTGAGTCCAGTCAGTACCGCATACACATGCATGGGTGTGTGGTAGCCACCTCCCCACAAAGAACAGCCACTCTCCTTTTCTTGGGTGTCATCAGCTGCCAACAGCTCCTCAACAAGTCTAGTGCAAGTAGCCACATCTCCTGCAAGTCCATGTGCGCAACAGTCATGTCACATCCAGAGGACAGCATTTCATGGTGTTACCCCAGCTTCTGTTCCTACATTCTTTCTGTCCCTTCTCCACATAATGTTCCTTGAGTCTTCGAAGGGGAAGGGTTGATACAGGATTTCCAACTGCAGATGATCACTTACAGTCCCCTTATTCAGCATTTTTCAGTTAATGTATCTACTTTAACTGGCTGCAGTAAGAAGCTTCTCCAACTGAAGCTGGGAGCAGCAAAAATCTATGATTAGAAATATTAATATTTAGAAAGTAGTTTGATAACCTCAACATTTAGCAAAACTATGTCAATTGTTTCTTTCTTGTGCCTATGACCTTCCTAAGCATGGCTTTTGGATATTATTACAGAACCAGGCATGAATTCTGCCCTGTGGAGCAGGCTTTGAATTCAATCAAGAAAGAAATCTGTAGCCCCCATAAATCAGTGCATCAGTGGGCACATTTTTCTTGGTAGTCAGTTTTCCTAGTCAGTGTTCTAGTGCTATGAAGAGACACCATGGCCATGGCAATTCACTTCAGTACTGTTTAAAAGTGGTAAATGCAGTGATTCGACAGGATGTAAAGTAGCAGCTTGTTCATACAGTAGAAATAAAGTAGCATTACAAGCAGAAAAGAAGGTGGGTCTGAATATATTTTATTAGAAAAGAACATTTGAAATAAAATGTTGAGTTTAAACACAGATGGCTTACATGCAGTGAGAGGAGTGTCTCATCTCACATGTACACACTGTATTAGAAAAGAATCTTAGAAGTAAATGTTGAGATTAAACACAGATGGCTCACACCCGGTTAGAGAAGGAGTGTCTCACATGTGCATGCCAGACTTCATAAGAACCCTGCAGGAAAAGGAAGCAGAGAAAAACAAACAAACCAACTCGGGTTTGATTTCCATCGATTTGTTAGTGTCTTAAATTGGTCTAATTCTAACAATATTTTTATTCTTTATAACAGAGAACCATCTGTGTTTCCTGTTTGTTCCAACAGGATCTAGAGTGGTTCAAAAAGTAACTCAGCTCCCACCAGACACATCCAGGCAAGAAGGGGATACGATGACCTGGGGTTGCTCATAGGAAACAAAACGAATCAGTGCCCATGTGATAATCTTGGTACAAGGACCTTTCCAGTGGAGAGATTGTTTTCCTTATTTGCTGGAGTTTTTATGACCAGAGCACTAGAATAGCCATTTCTCAGCCTACTTCCAGGAAGCAACTAAAGCTGTCAGCCTCACAGGTGATCTCAGCCTTACAGCTGCAGGACCCAGTGAAGTACTCAGCGCTGTCTGGGAACTGACTCACTGCGCTTAGCCCATAGTGTGAACTGAACAAACATCAGGTGTTGCCTAAGAAAAAGCCTCTTGCTCTAAGAGTCAGATGAGAGACACATGGCAGACACTGCAAGGGCTGTAGCAGCTGTGACAATGTGGCCTCTGGTATGGATCTGATGACAGATTTTAATTTAGTTCCAATATGAGTTTCTAATGTTTTACAGAGGAAACAGAGAGATAATGAGAATTATTTATCTTAGAATAATTCAACCACTCCAATTTAAGTTGCTCGAAAGACTGGTCAAACAAAGATAACTTTGAAATTTGGGGTAACTTCTTGGCATAAAGTGAGAGACAGTCTCGAGTTAGTGCCTAAACAGGTAGACAGTTGTGTTTGGACAGCTTTATACTGTGGGTATCAGGGATGCTTTGCACATTAAACATTTGGGGAGAGGCTTTGTCTTCCTGAAAACTATAACAACGATTAAACATAGCTCCAAAGAGCACACTGTGCTCCTGGTGACAGCCGGGTTGAGTACTTGGATTTAGGACGCTCCTGAGTTTCTCTGTTTCTGGACTTCCGAGAATGTGAGCTCAGAGCTGGCCTGTACAAGCTCGGCCTCGGCTGATGCCCTTGTGCTCTAACAGGAGCCTGCAGAGACCTCAGAACCAGGGACTGTTGGGATCTCAGAGCAGCAGAGGCCACGTGCCTATCTAAAGCTCAGAATGAGAGGAAAGGGAGCGACACAAGGTCTCCTGCTCCGTCTCCCCAGGGAAGCCACGGGCCTGTGGTCAGACGGAATGTGGGAGAGCTGTCTAAATCTGAATAAATATTGGCAGCCACAGTCAGATTCATGGTATTTGTGTATCTGAGCACAGATCATAGATGCAATTTCTAGTGTTTGGCTTCAGATAAACTCCCATGTCTCATCACGGATTAATTTACTAAACTTAAGACGTTCAATATGAATCTCATTGAATACTTCTTAAGACAGCAAACTCCGTCTTTCATCAAATATTATCCATTATCAAACCTCATTGAAGGGCAACACAGTGTTTAAAACGCCAGAAATTCCCAACCTAGGTATCTTAGCACTCTCAAACTCGACCTCTCCCTTCCAAATTATTCACACTTCAGGGTTAGCTACCATCTGCTGCCCAGGGATCCTGCATCAACTCTGTCAATACCACCAAGCAGGGCCATATTGACTAAAGGGAACTCTGCCATGATGCTGTCCCCAGGACATTCAGAGTCGCCTTCTGCTTTTGCAGAAACTGCAAACCAGGACATGGTCACCTGTCAACACTGGAGCTGAAATGCAAAGACGAATGGACCTCAAATAGTTAAAGCCAGCCCCACAGCACGCAATGCTGTGTTGTTTAAATCTGCATCCAGCAAGTGGGGCCTTTTAGAGACTTCTGTACTTCCTTTTCAATTTGCCTTTTGGCCTTTTGTAATAATTCCGTCATTAAAAACGTGAATTCAAACGGAAGATTCCAGACACATTTAACATAATAGTAGCAGGTCACAAAAAAATTATCATCCACAAATTTTGGTGGTATTAATATCCACTATGGGTTTGTAGCATGCACAGATGCATGTGTGCACATACACACACCTCAATACAAACAGGATCATGCTTGGTATATATATATATATATATATATATATATATATATATATATATATATATATATACATGTGTGTGTGTATACAGGTGTCACATTTTGTACATACACATATATGTATATGGGCATGTGTATATATACACATATGTGTATATATGTACACAGGTGTCCTATTTTGTAGGAACAGATTCTAGCACTGAATCACAATTGGTATACTCACTATGAAGTGATTTTACAAATTTAAAGTACAGACTTTAGAGTTAGAATGAAATACTGTGAGACAGCAGGGCAGACAGTACAGTATTAGCACAATCCCGGGACATGATCTCAACAGCACAGTTCTTTGGAGGGAAGGTGACATGATTGGATGGTTTCATCATTTTAATAGTTAATAAATAAAATACAGTGTTGGATTTTTTTCAAAGGACAATATTTTCATTCTTGTGATAATTCCATAAAACAGAGACAATTGAAAGATTGACTTTAATCATTTGCTTAGGAAATAACTTTATTAGTTGCAGAATTATATGGGCCCTGGAGGCAACAAGAAAGGAGGAGGAGACATTGCCATAATTTTGGATATAATTCCCTTTCACTGAATGAAAACCTGTGAGTATTTGACTTCTCATACATTTTATCAGATTTTTTTAATGAAATTCTATATGTTAAACTAGTGACTGCAACTGGATTACAAGGAGAGTCCTTTGCTCACGACTATCGGAACATGGTCAAAGGAGTGATGCTTAGTGACCTGCGAGAGATGCTCCAGGAAAAGAATTCCAAAGGCTGAGGGCCTTTTCCCTCAAGTGCATTTCACTTTCTGGATTGTTCTTAGGTGTGACTTTGTGACCCCTGTGGCAAACATCTGCATTCAATCTACAAGACATACTTATTCTTGTTGAATACCAGAACGTAGCTATAGAACCCAATCTGGTCAGTGAACCCTGAATCTGGATACGGCCTTCTGCCTTGGCTTTGTGCTTCCTTAGACATAATCTATATCACATGACAGGCAATTGTGTTAAAACTGGTCTGTCCTGGGAAAGTCTTGGGAAAGGGCTGCTCTGTTAATATTTGTTGTATTTTACGGATGTCTGTTTACATGTTTTTCTGATCACGTCTTTCTCAACTCAAATAACCTTCCTTGGATCCTTGCTTTCTTTGTTTCACTCTTGTATAAAAATTACACTGAAACTGAAATAAAGTTGTCTACAGCCTTAGACTTAGTCCACCCCATTCTTTCAAGTCCTCAGATCTCAAGTCCAGCAGACACAGATCTGTACAGGTCGACAAATTCTACCTCAAAATGTAGCCCCCAAATTATGGCCCTAAACAACACTAAAATACACCACCTGGCTGTGTTCCCTGGCTTCAGCCTCAAAGCAAACAGCTTTCCTAACTCTCTTTCAGTTACAACCTGAGTTAGTTACACGGAAAGTCAAGGAGATAAGCGATGGTTTGTGGGGAGCCGTGCATTTACTGGTCTGTGTTCTATCCTGTGGCCTGTGACCCTGAGATGATCCATTTCCTGGTTGGGACACAGCATAAGAAATGAGGTAATATATATGCACACAGGACTCTCAGCTGAGGCAGAAAAGGCTTGTTTGTGTAGTCCATGTGCCACAGGCTGCTCTCCTGCCTGCTGTGTGTTAGTGTTTGTGTGTTCCTGAAATGGATGACTCAAATACAATTAGGGATATTAAGGATTAGACATTGCTCCCAGGCACATGATGCTTCAAACCTAGTGGGGCTGCAGGGATTGGAGGACAGCAAGCGGTCTGCACCTTCAGGTAGGTTTGTCCGTCCTTTCTAAGTCGGCCTTTTTCACAGTGCTTTATTCACTGCACCAAACCGTCATCTGTTTTCCGATTGCTCCCACAGGATCTAGAAGGCATCTCAAGTCCCATCAGACACATTTAGGCATGAAGAAGTCATCACCCTAGTCTGTCTGCACAAGTCAGAATTCATGCCACCTTCCTTAACACAAACAAATTCCCAGGTGAGAAGTTACTTTCCTGATCTGCCAACGTCTTTCAGTGAGAGCGCAAAGAGCAGTCACTGTTCTGTCTTCTCCCAGAAACCAGCGAACTCCATTAACCTCAACATTTAGTTTTACATCCAGAAGATGCACTGAACTATTTCTGGGTTCTCTGGGACTCCCACAGTGTTCGAAGTGATAGTAAAACCTGGACAAAAACCCAGAAGCTCCCTAGAGCTAGGCTCTGCTGGAGGATCCTGACTGAGAGGCACACGGGGAAATCCCAGACACGAGGGCAGCACTGAACTGATCTGTCTGTGGTCTGGATCAGAGGGTATTTATAAGTGGAACCGTCTTCTTTGAAAACAGGTATCAGGGCAGCTTTTCAATTCATAAATCATAGGTAGATTATACAGATTATGTGTAAAGATTTTTAAAGGTCAAAATTATCTAGCCTTGACATGAAGGTTTGTGCCTGGTCTTATTGTATTCTGTTACGCCATGTTTGGTGGGTATTCCTAGGAGGTGTGGTCTTGTCTGAAGGGAAAGAGAGGAGGAGTGGATCTGGGGGAGAGGGGAGGTGGTGAATGGAAGGAGTGGAACGAGGGGAATCTGTGGCCAGATGTACTGAAAACAAAAAATAAAATATATTAAATTTTAATAAAAAGGATCCCATAATAAAGTGTCAGTTTCACTTAAAGATTCTTGAAGCACGGATCTGGGTGGAGCTGTTGGGATGGGCAGTGGGAGTCATGTCCTTGCCCTCTTCCCTCTAGGCTTTGTGTTAGTTGTGTACAAGCAAAGATGTAGGACCATCATGAGTGATAAGAATAAGAGATTATAAGATTCATAAGTCACATAGTTTTTAGAGTTGGTGGGAAGTCTGTGCAAATTTGTTTTTCCTGTCTGAGTTTGCCGAGAAGCAGCTGAACTAACACCTGGGAGGAGCTGGGTGATGACAAACGCTTAGCTGAACTATGACCCGGAAGGATGTAATGAGGACAGTTGCATCCACAAGGACACGCTTCCTTCAATATTTTTGGAGGATGAGCGTGAGAAGCAGTTACTTGGCATCACTGTGCATGTGCACATGGTCTAAGACCAAGAGAAGTTAAACAAGGAGGCATAGTGGGAGGTGGAGCAGGCTTCAATAAGAGGATAGGCTAAGCCTGTAGCTAAGGACAGTGTTGCCTAAGCATGAACAAGGGCTAGACTTAATCTCCATCTCTAGGGAATGAAAAGAAAAAGAAAAAGGAACTGATAAATTGACAGCCACATACATGAGCCCTAGAGCACCTGGACCAGGCCAATCTGCAGAGCCAACTTGTGATGGCTGCTGCCGGCACCTACCTTCTAATCTTGCACATTTTCTCTCATGGTCAGTCCTGACACAGAACCATATAGGGGAGCAAATTCTGGGAGGTGTTGCCAGGTGGTTGAAATGATACAAATTTACCACAGTGCTCACTAGCAAACTTGGTACCATCCTCATGCACCTCCCTCAACAACACTTAGCGTTCAAGTGCTTAGTTGATTGTGGTGTTCTCCTGGTGTCCTCCATCCTTCTGGCTATTGGCCTTCTTTTTCCCAGTCTTCTGCTGGGTTTCCCAATATCCAAGGGAAAAGACTCGATGGAGATCTCCTATTTGTGTTTTTTCTCTCCCATCAGCTGCTGGAGGAAGCCTCTCTGATGACGAATGAGCTAGGCACTGGCCTATGAGTATAGTAAAATATCCTTAGGAATCATTTCATTGATTTTTTTTCTACCCTAAGCCTCTGGGCTATCCAGCCTCCAGTTCCTGGTCAAACAGGCAGGGTCGGGCATGTGCTCTCTTTCATGGTGTGGGATTCAAATTAGATCAGTTATTGCTTGGCCACTCCCACAAGTTCTGAGTCTCCAATATCCCAACACATCCATTACTAGGAGTCCTCGCTAAGGTTCCCTTTGTAGACTCTTAGGAGTTTCCCCTGAACTAGGTTTCCATGCCATTCCCAAACACCCCCAATTCCAGTTATACTTTCCTCTCCATAACCTGTCCCTCCCTGTCCCCAATCCTGATCCCTCCTGTTCCCATTTCCACCCATCCCCAGCCCATCAGCAAAATCTATTCTATTTCTCCTTCTCAAGAAATTCCATGTGTGCTTCTTAGTACTTTAGCCTTTCTGGGTCTGTGGATTGCAACATAACTACTATTTACCTAACAGCTAATGTCTGCGTATAAGTGAGTACATACCATGCTCGTCTTTCTGGGTCTGAGCTAAGGACGAACAGATTTTTAAAAACTTAAGCGCTAACCTGCCGACAAAGCTGAGCATCTGTGGCATCGTCCTGCTTTCCTGCGCCAGGAAGTATCAGGAACCTGACGAACAGATTAAAAGTACGGTTCCCCAGCAGGGCTTGTGTTCATCGCCTTTGTACAACTTCACCCAACCATGACCTTTTGGTCTGTTTTGCTTCTGTGGGAATCGGATTGTAGCAAACTCCACTCTAGGGGAAAGGAAGGAAGTAGATCTTTACTGAAGCACTCGGCTGACGTCCTTTGTAACTTTACGCTGACTTTTCTGCCCTCTAGTGTTCATAGGTTAAACTGATTTGAAGTGAAGTAGTAGGCACTGTGTTTGGGGAAACTGTAGCTTTCTGGGACAGACAGCAACATGAGAAGGCTCAGAGGGATTGGCAGGCTGATGACAGAGTGCCCTGTTACATGATGAATTTTGGTGGGAAGAAGTGGTAAGTCCTTGCAAATAAGTCTCAGCAGGATTCCGCAAGGCAGAAAACATGTTTGGATTTGTCTTTTGTCTTTGGTGTTTTTGTTTCTATCTCTTTCTCTGTTTCTGTTTCTGTCTCTGTTTCTCTCTCTCTCTCTCTCTTTCTCTCTCTCTCTCTCTCTCTCTCTCTCTCTCTCTCTCTCTCTTTCTCTCTCTCTCCCCTCACTTCTTCCCTTACTCTTTCTCTCCTTCACCCTTTCTCTGTTAATAATTTATGCCTATTGTTCTTTCCTTTTCATATTGTAAAAATATCCTTATAAATGGGAGCAAGAGTAACTATGGATAGAGAAAATAAGCAACTGTAGGGAGCACTGTATAATACAGTTTATAACAGGCACCCAGATTATAGTAGGGCCCCAGACCTTAGCACAAGTATTACAGAATTAAAGTATTTAAAGGCATCATTTTTTAAAAAGTGATACTTTCTTAATATATTATTAACACAATTTATCCACTCAAAGTATAATATTCCTTTCTAAAACTTTCAGGATCACATCTACACATATCCATGTTATATATGGTAATAGTTAAATACACACACACACACACACACACACACACACGTGAAATGTGTAATGATCAAATAGTGAAAATAAACGCTTGTAACTCCTCAGCATTTTATCATCTCTTTGTACTGCAGTCTGCAGTGTCTTGTCTTTTAATCTTGAGATGTTTCTTGAGTCCTGCAAGCTATAGCCAGCTCCTACAGAGCATCAAAACCAGTCCTTCCTACTTATTGTTTTCTGACGCCTGGTATCTCACCACTTCAACCCTCCCCCTCCTCAGTCTCAAATAAACACGGTTCTATTCAGTTATTCTGAAATCAGATTTTAGCACCTCCAAATAATGAAAAATAAGCAGTTTTTGCCTTTTTTGTGTCTGGTTATTTCACATACTGTGGCCCCCAAATTCAATTCATGTTGGTACAAATGACAGGATTCATTCACTCTTTCTTTCTTAAATTTTTATTTTTCCATTCAAAAATTTACACTTCCTCCCCTCTGGTACAGGATCAGGGCCACTTGCTGGCCAGGGACCTTGCAGACCAAAGGGCGGGCTTGCTGGGTGCAGGCTCAGCTGGACAAAGAAACTCCTGCAGCAGTAGCACTCACCACTGTGTTCCCAGACCCTCAGCCCCGCAGCAGGCTGAGTTGGGGGATCCTAGGACCCTGCAGATGGAAAGGGGTGCTTGGTGGCAAGCTGGGATGGGTTAAGAAGAGAAAGCAGTAGCTGGGGAGAGAAGCCCCAGCCGAATGGCCAGAAAGTTAGGGGAACAGAGGGTGTCTGTGCTCCCTTTCCGGGCGTCCAGCCGGTCGGTCGGGCACCCACTCACCCCTCCGGATGGATCTTCTGGTCTCATTCACTCTTTCTATGGGTTAATAATGTTCCATTTTGTGTATCTACCAAAATTTATTTACCCATTAATGCATCAAGGGGCACCTTGGATGTTTCCATTTCTTGGCTATTGTGAAGAGCATCACAATGTCCCTGTCCGTGCGGATTTGGTATATTTTATCCCCTCAGAATGTGTGCTCAGTGGCTGGGTTCCTAGATCATGCTTCTCTCCTCCACAGTAGTGGCTCTCTGCACTCTGTCCTTCTCAAAATGTGTTTTCCTTTGTCTTGAGACTTCGTCCCACTTAGATTTTCCTCCCTTCTCTTCATTTCATATCTTTATATGTTTAGTAGTATAAATCACTCCACTATAAAAGATAAATTAGCAAAATTATAAGCGTTAGGAAATGGAAATGAGTTCTTAACAGCTTTAGAAATAATACTGGTAAGCTCAAAGACTTGCTTGTATATTTTCCCCAAAGCACCTAAAAAATAATTAATCACTCCTGATTTAAAAAAAAAATAACATCGCTATCTTTAGGCTCTAGTTTGGCATTTCCTCAACTCTAAACAGAGTCCTATCTGTCTGATATTTTAGGGTTCTCCACCAATTATTTTGTTCTTTCTTCATTGTTTCCTTAATAAATATCAGTGTATCTTTTAATTAAATACAGTAACGTACTCTCATGCTCTGACTATCATTTCCTTCCTAGGAGATACTGTCTGCTGAAACAAGGCTTTGACTGACAGTTTTGTCTTGACTGTCGTACTAGTGGTTCTGTCCTCCTCTGGGACTCTAGTACTGGTGGTTCTGTCCTCCTCCCCTGAGACTCTAGTACTGGTGGTTCTGTCCTCCTCCCCTGAGACTCTAGTACTGGTGGTTCCGTCCTCCTACTCCTCTCTGACTCTAGTACTGGTGGTTCTGTCCTCCCCTGAGACTCTGGTACTGCTGGTTCTGTCCTCCTCCTCCTCCCTGACTCTAGTACTGGTGGTTCTGTCCTCCCCTGAGACTCTGGTACTGCTGGTTCTGTCCTCCTCATCCCTGAATCTGGTACTGGTGGCTTTGTCCTGCTCCTCCATGACTCTGGTATCAATAGTTTTGCCTTCCTCCCAAAGATCTTCATTTGGAAACATTTGCCAGGGCCTCCCCATTCAACTGCTCTTTAAAACATGTAAGTAAAGTTAATTTACTTAGAACCTTACACAGAAGGCAATTAATCCTGTTCCCTTTGTCCGTCACATCGGTAGGCTTCTCCTCCCGTGCAGAGGAATTCTCCCATGCTTTTTACCAAGGTTAGCTTCACTGTTGACATTTCTTCTTCCCTCACTCTTAAGACATGCAATAGAAAGAAATAACAGTAGTGCCATTTTAGGAAACGAATTGGGAGAAGAACTGAGTTTTCAGTAGAGAGCCCGAACACCCACGTGTGCATACAAAGGCTATTTAGCCCATAAAGGTTCGCTTTCCCATCCGTTGTATCAGGACAACTGACGCTGCGAGAGAGGCGGTAATAGACATGCGCAGTCGTCAGTTGTTGCTGATGAGGCTTCTTGGTCACAGTCATGAGAGAAACTCCAGGCCTGTCGCTTATTGCGACACACCCTTTCTTCCGTTCTTCAGCTTCCCCATTTATAAAATGGGAATAATAGCATTCTCTAGTTCATAAGATTAAATACTACTACTACTTAATACTTAATTCATAAAGTTTAATTATCTTCTTAATTCTCGCCAGATTTTACTGCTTAATAAAATAAACCCGCTGGGCTGTGGTGGCACATGTCTTTAATGCCAGCACTTGAGAGGCAAAAGCAAGCGGATCTCTGTGAGTTTGAGGCCAGACGGGTCTACAAGAGCTAGTTCCAGGAGAGGCTCTAAAGCCACAGAGAAACCAAAAAGAAAATGAAAAAAAAAAAAAAATTTAGACAATTTATTTCCACTTTTGGCCTCCAGAGGGCAGCAATGTTGCATAGACTGAAGGTCGACACTGAACAATATCTTGTGTGAGAGTCTTTTTATCTCACAGCTCTCAGAGGTGCAGTTGTGAGGAGAAAGGGCGCTACAGCAGTCGTTGCCAAGGGAGCCTCTCTCGGTTAATAGTCTCCAAGCCTTGTCTACAAGAGCTCTTCAATCCATGTTCTACTCATTCCTGCTCAGCGAGATTTTGCAGACTACATCTTCCTGCCTTCTCCTGCCTAGCCATGTTCCCACTGACCATTCTGCTGAGCATGTTCCTCTCATTGAGTAAGTATTATTTCATTCCCTGCCTTGTTTCCATGGAAGGAACATGTTCCTAGCCAGGATCTACACAAGGGGCATACTCCCCTTACAGGTGGGTCTGTCCTGGTCTTACTGATGCTGCTTTGGTGTTTCAGGAGGAAACAGAGCCCAGTCAGTGGTCCAGCCTGATGCTCACCTCACCGTCTCTGAAGGAGCCTCACTAGAGCTCAAATGCAGCTATTCTTATGGTGCAACACCTTACCTCTTTTGGTACGTCCAGTATCCTGGCCAGAGCCTCCAGCTTCTCCTCAAATACGTCGCAAGAGACACTCTCATTAAAGGCATCAATGGCTTTCAGGCAGAGTTTGGGAGAAGCAACTCCTCCTTCAACCTGAGGAAAAACCCAGCCCACTGGAGCGACTCTGCCAAGTACTTCTGTGCTTTGAGTGACACAGCGCCTGAGGCTGCAGGGGGAGCTCAGCGCAAACCTCCGGAGACTTTCTGTGACTTGAAAGCACACCATGAATGATTCATACCAACGTCACTAGTAATGAAAATGGAGGATCAGGGATGAGGAGAATGTTTGACTCCTAAGAGTAAACAGAAATTTAGTGTATTTCTTATTTTACTATGGAGTCGTGCTTCAGGTGGATGCCCTTCTGCATGGAGACAATGCATGCTAGAGACACTGCACTCAAGACCACAGTAAAGTGTGACAGGCCTGATGTCCTGACTTCTCCCAGCCCCCCTACCAAATGCTCCTTAGATCACCAACATTTGTGTTTCAACTGCAGTAACAACAGCATTTCTGGCTATAGCATGACTTATCAAAGATTTCACCCCTCACATATAACTCATTGAGAAATCAGTTTGACCTTAAAAACGGCTGTACTCTCTAGCCACCACTACCTCCTTGACCAACCTGTGGTGGATTTCTAAACGTTTTTGCTGCATGTTATACTACAGCCTATTCTGACTGCAACAACCAATGAGAATTAGATGATAAGGAGGTGGGAAGAATCTGGGAAGAGTTGGGCAAAGGAAAAGCATGCTCAGAATCTATTATATGAGAAGAATTTTTTTTAAGTTTATTAAATTATAAAAGTTTCCATTTCCGCCCCTCCTCCCAACACCCTCCCACTTCCCCCACTCCCTCTCCTCCTCCCTCTCCCTCCCTAAGAGTAGTCAGGGTTTCCTGCCCTGTGAGAAGTTCAAGTTCCTCCCCCCTCCCTCCAGGTCCAGGAAGGTGAGTATCCAAACAGACTGAATCCCAAAAATCCAGTATATGCAGAGGAAACAAGTCCCAGTGTCATTGTCAATGGTTTTTCAAAAAGACTCCGGGCCAGCCACATCCAGAGAATCCGGCCACATTCAGAGAATCTGGTTAGATCACGTGCTCGTTCAGTTCCAGTCCAGCTGGCCTTGTTGAACTCTCATTAGATCAGTCCCCTTGTATCAGTGGGTGATGGCGCCCATCGCAGTCCTGATTTCTTTTTTCATTTTCTTCATCCTTCTGCTCCTCATTTGGACCGTGGAGGGCTCCGTCCGGTGCTCCAATAGCGATCAGGGAAATGCAAATCAAAACAACTTTGAGATATCATCTTACACCTGTCAGAATAGCCAAACTCAAAAACACCAATGAGAGCCTATGCTGGAGAGGATGTGGAATGAGGGGAACACTCATCCATTGTTGGTGGGAATGCAAACTTGTGCAGCCACTGTGGAAATCAGTGTGGTGGTTTCTCAGGAAACTGGGAGTCAACCTCCCTCAGGACCCAGCAATTCCACTCTTGGGAATATACCCAAGAGAGGCCCTAACATATTACAAAAGCATTTGTTCAACTATGTTCATAGCAGCACTATTTGTAATAGCCAGAACCTGGAAACAACCTAGGTGCCCCTCAATAGAAGAATGATTAAAAAAGGTGTGGAACATATATACATTAGAGTTTTACTCAGCGGTAAAAAACAATGACATCTTGACTTTTGCATGCAAATGAATGGAAATAGAAAACGCTTTACTGAGTGAGGCAAGCCAGACCCAAAAAGAGGAATATGGTATGTATTCACTCATAAGTGGATTCTAACCGTAATTAAAGGTCTTTGAGCCTATTATTCGTGATCCTAGAGCAGCTAAATAAGAAGGTGAACCTGACGAAAATCATGTAGCTATCCTCCTGGAGATTGGAAATAGACAAGAGTCCCAGGTAACCTCGGGTGCATTGGGGGGGGGGCTGTTGGAAGGGGAGAGGGTTAGAGAGAAGGGAATAGGGGAGAAATGGGGAAAGATCGGGGGACTGGGATGGGGGGAGGGAGAATGGATAGATATGGGATCAGGGAAGTAAATACCTCAACTAAGGGAGTCATTTTAGGGTTTACAAGAGACTTGATTATAAAGGGGATCCGAGAGATCCCCAGATTGTTCTCTGGACAGAGGAGAGGGTGTCTGAACCGACCTTGGCCCACAACCATACTGATGAACATTTTGTATATCACCATAGAACCCTCATCTGGCGATGGAGGGAGATGGAGGCGGAGACCCACGTCGAAACACTGGACCTAGCTCCCTAGGTCCAAAGGAGAGGCAGAAGGAAGGTGAACGTGAACAAAGAAGGCAAGAGCAGAGAAGAAATTTTTTAATTAAAAAAGAAGTCAATACTGGGTATGAAGGAGAGATTTAATAAAGGGATATGAGTACTGAACAAATCTTATTGAAATATTGGAAATAAAAAGATCAATAAGTCAAATAAAGGACCCTCAGCTCTTACCTTCAACAGGGAGGGTCAGCAGGAGAATAGATCAAGAGCAAGAGAATTTATCAGGGATTGATGACAAATAGATGAATTAGAACAATCAAACAATTGCAAAGATTAAACAATAAGAGTGTCCGAATAGAACATGAGAGATGAGGGTTAGGGACATAGCAAACACTATTATAAACAACAGAACAAAGTGAGTTAGAACAGAGAATGAGAGATGGAGGTTAATGACACAGCCAAGAGTGTTATAAATAACGAAATGACAGGAACAAATAAAGAGTTTTGGATAACAATTCCCAATGTCAATGATCCCAACTCTCTAATCCAAAGACACGGAGGAGCAAACCAGCAAGAAGGCAGCACCAGTTGCCATAGATGAGGAAAATTTCACAAGATCATATACCTAGATAAGAATGATAAGAAATTAATGACTGCTGACAAGAGGGAGAATCAGTCTTCTCCAGAGATGAGCCCTAATGGATTTCCAAATCCTTAAGGATCAGTCCTAGTCACATACCTACATTATGTGGTATTAACATTATATGGACCCATTAAGTAGCATTAAATGGACCCAGCAAATATGCAAAAATAATATATCTAAAAATAATAATTAAAAAAGAGTTCATGAATTTGAGAGGGAGTGGTATGAAGCACAGGAAAAATGGAAGAGGGGGAGGTAAAACTGATGCAAACGCAGTACCCACATATGAAAGTCTCAAAATTAATTTTAAGTTTTAAAAAAGCTATCAGTTGAACAATACTAAAATCTGACAAAAATAGACCTCAGAATTATTCGGGAAAAAATAAAGGTCACTTAATGTTCATTAGGTGAACAATCCAGCAACAGGTTACTATCATCCTAAACATATAATCACAGAACATTGGAAAACTGAGTTTCACACAACATGGATGGAAAGACACAAACTGTCCTCAACACAATGATAGTGAATACTCCAATGCCCTACTCTCATCAACAGACAGTCCACAAAGACAAAAAACAATAAAGAAATGAATATTAAATAACATTACAGAGGAAATGTTTGTAACAGACATCCATAAAATAAAGAAATGAGTATTAAATATTGTTACATAGGGAATGATTTTAATAGACATCCACAAAATATTCTACCCAAGCATTGTAGAGTACACATTCTTCTCAGAAGGCCTTGGAACTTTCTCTAAAAAAGACCACATTTTGGGACACAAAACAAATTATAACAAAATAATATAAATGAAGTAGCTTTTTATAATTAATTACTATGGAATAAAACTAGAAATTAATGACAAAAGAAAATATAGAATTCATTCAAACTTATGGAGAAAAATACTCTAAACTAGTGAATAACTTACTGAAGGAATCAGAAAACAAATTTTAAAATCCCTCAAGTTGAATGAAAACACAGAACCTGATACATAAACTTAAACAATAAGAAAAAAAGTCAATAAATAATTATACATCTTAAGGACTTGGGGAGACAAGAAAAGGCCAGACCTCAAAGGAGTAGATGGAAAGAAATGATGAAGAACAGGGGAGAAATTAATGAAATGGAAATGAATGACACAAAGAACAAACGAAAACAAAGGTTGATTTCTTGAAAAGTGAAACAAAATTGACAAAACTTAGCCAAACTGACCAAAATAAAACAGAAAAGACACGTATGAATACAATTAGTGATGAAAAGAGAGATTCCTACAGGAGCCAGTGAAATCCAGGGGATTATTTGGACACACTTTGAAAATTTACATCCTAATACACTGGAAAATGTACAAGAAATGAATCAATTTCTCAACGCAGAAGTATTCCAAAATTAAATCAAGAACATATAAACAACTAAATCAGAGCTTCTCTTAGTTACTTTTCTGTTTCTATGTTTAAGAACCATGACCAACGCAGCTTATAAAAGAGTGCATTTAATTTGGCTTTCTGTTTCAGATGGTTAAATTTCATGATGTTGGAGCAAGGGCATGGTATCATGAACAGCTGCGAGTTCATGTTTTGACCCTCAAGTAGCAGACAAACAGATGGACGAATGGACAGGCACACACAATCACACACACACACACACACACACACACACACACACCCCTCCTCTAACAAGGCCATGCCTCCTCATGATTCCCAAACTATTTCACCAATTGAGAACTCAGTGTTCAAATATATGAACCAATGGGGGACCTTGGACCTTGTCATTCAAACCACTGCAGACCTATACTGAACAATACCACTGAAACAGCTATAAAAGTTCTTCCAGTAAAAGAAGGCCAGGACCAGATGGAGTCACTGTTGAAATCTACTAGACCTTTAATGAAAAATTAATATCAGTGCTTCTAAAATTATTCTGTAAACCTAAAGTGAATTAACTCCATTAAGCTAATTTTGCCATGATACCAATACCATTTAAGAATGCAATCAAATTAAGAAAATTACAGGTCACCAATAGGAGTTAAGGCCCTCTCAGTAAAAGGAAATTCGTGTCTAGTACTGTTAAACTAGTTAATTACTTGTACCTGATGAGATCATGTACCATAGGGGATATTCTGCTATTATCACTTTGCCAAGCCATAATAATTCCTAACTGCATTCTTGTATCCACCCATAGGTGCGACTCTCACTCCTCATCAAAGAACCCTATTTCTGCAGCAGACACAATCCATCACAGAAACCCAGACCTGGTCAAACACAGAGAACTGACCCTGAAGTGCCCATCTCCAGTGGTTCTACCATAACATAACTCCAACACCTAAAGCTCAGGAAGTTTGAAAGAGCTGAAGAACCAGGATATCTTCTGTAAGATCGTGTCTCCTATATGATAGGAAGGCTGCACCTGTGAATCTCAACAAGATGGCTGCCTAAACAAGACCTGCACAATGACACCACCAGTTGACATGCCAGCATTGATGGGAGCAATAGCACAGGGTTCTAACCCTAGATAAAACTGTAAAAGAAGGAAATGACTACTGAGAGAGGGAGAATCAGTTTTCTTCTAGAAATGAGACCCTTGATAGATTATCCAGTTTCAAGTGGTCAACCTTAAGCTAAGACTCAGCAGGTTGTATTTATATTTACATATAAATATATAAATACTAAATATAAATGTTATATAGCATGGAGACCTTGGGGGATGGCTGAAGGGGAAAGGCAGGGAGGGGAGCAGAGAAAATGTAGAGCTCAATAAAAATCAACAAAAAATGTTACAAGTAAAACAATAAAAAATCAAAGGTGAAGATGCTATGAATTTGAGAAGAAATGGAGAGGGGACATAGGAGGACCTGGACGGAAAAGACTGTGTTGAAAATGATATAAATACAGCACAGTATGAAATACTTGAAATAAAATAAATATAAAAACATATTTGCTAACTAAATTCAACTACATATCAAAATATCATTCACCCTGACCAAGTAAACTTTATTCCAGGAATTTGAGTATGATTCAACATGCATATGTCAGTAAATGTAATTGTGATAGCTAATATTGGTTATCAACTTGACTATTGAGATCAACTAAAAACTAAACAGCTGACCACATCTGCAAAGAAATTTTTTATTGGATTATTTGAGGTCAGAGGACCCACTCTAAATCTTGGGTATATTTAATGGTGGCAGCCTATATAAAGGGATGTGGAAGAAGGAAGTGTTTTACCCTTTACCTGGTCATCTTCACTCTCTCTGGAAAGTTCAGTATCTAGCCTCTAAAGTATTCCTTCATTGGTATTAGAGTTTGCTTCTTAGGATTTCCAGTGAAAACTGAAGACAGACTGAGACATCCAGAATTATATATTGAGTGAACAGCTACTGGATTCTTGGTCTTTCCGTAATGAGACAGCCATTGTTGGACTAACAGCCATTAAGCAACTCTGATAAATCCTTTTTCAATATACATAGATTTATTCTACCAGTTCTGTTTCTCTAGATAACCCTGACTAATGCAGTAATAAATCTTTTCAATAGATTTAAGGATAGAAATCACACATGACCATCTCTGAATACAAAGAAAAGACAGCTGACAAACCTAACAACTTTTCATGACTGAAGGATACTATCTCCACATAGTATGGACCACATATGGCAAACCTATATCCAGTATCATAGTAAGTAGTGAAAACTCAAAACATTACAATTAAATTAAGAAACAAGGCAAAACTACCCCCCTTGCTCTACTCCTATTTAACCTAAAAAAAATCCAAGCTAGAGCAACAGGAGGAAAAAATAAAATGTATACACACAAGAAGGGCAAAAAAATCAAACTGTCTTTATTTGCATACAATATGATTTATGCATAAGAGACCCGAAAAATCCCACTAGAGAACTCTTTTAGCTGATAATTTCAGCAAATAAGTGGATATAAAATAAACACACAAAGATCAGTATTTTCTATGTATCAATAATGAATATGCTAATAAGTCAAGAACTAGTTTTTTTGGAATAGTTTTAAAATAAGTAAATACTGTAAATTGTTTTTAGTAAGACTGCCATTTTTACTATGTTAATTCTGCCTACCCAAGAGCGTGGGAGATCTTTCCACTTTCTGGTGCCTTCTTCAATTTCTTTCTTCAAAGATTTAAAGTTCTTGTCAAACAAGAGCTCCACTTGTTTGATTAGAGTTACTCCTAGATATTTTATGCTATTTGTGGCTATTGCAAAGGGTGTTGTTTCTCTGATTTCTTTCCCAGCCCTTTTATCATCTGTGTACAGGAGGGCTACTGATTTTTTTGAGTTAATCTTGTATCCTGTATCTTGTATCTTGTATCATAAACTGAAAATGTTTATGAGTTGTTGACGTTCCTTAGTAGAACTTTTGGGATCGCTTATGTAAGCAATCATATCATCAGCAAATAGTGAGAGTTTGATTTCTTTTCTGATTTGTATCCCCTTGATCTCTTTTTGGTGTCTTATTGCTCTAGCTAGGACCTCAAGAACTATATTGAATAGATATGGAGACAGTGGACAACCTTGTCTTGTTCCTGACAGATTCAACGAAATGCCCATCAAAATCCCAGCAAAATTCTTCACAGACCTCAAAAAAATGGTACTCAACTTCATATGAAAAAAAAAAAAAAACCAGAATAGCCAAAACAATCCTGTACAATAAAAGACCTTCTGGAGTCATCACAATCCCTGACTTCAAACTCTACTACAGAGCCATAATACTGAAAACATCCTGGTATTGGCATAAGAAGAGACAGGAGGACAAAGGGAACCAAATAGAAGACCTGGATATTAATCCACACACCTTCGAACACTTGATTTTTGACAAAGAAGCAAAAAATATCAAAGGGAAAAAAGAAAGCATATTTAACAAGTGGTGTTGGTATAACTGGATATCAACATGTAGAAGGATAAAAATATACTCATATCTATCACCATGCACAAAACTCAAGCCCAAATGGGTCAAAGACATAAAGCCAGCCACACTGAATCTTACAGAAAAGAAAGTGGGAAGTACACTTGAATGCATTAGCACAGGAGACCACTTCCTAAATATAGCCCCAGCAGCACAGGCACTGAGAGAAACGATTTAAAAATGGGACCTCCTGAAACTGAAAAGCTTCTGTAAAGCAAAGGACATGGTCAACAAGACAAAACAACAGCCTACAGAATTGGAAAAGATCTTCACTAACCCCACATCAGACAGAGGTCTGATCTCAAAAATATACAAAGAACTCAAGAAGTTAGTCATCCAAAGAACAAATAATCCAATAAAAAAAATGGAGTACAGACCTAAAGAGAGAACTCTCAACAGAGGAATCTAAAATGGCTGAAAGACACTTAAGGAAATGTTCAACATCTTTAGTCATCAAAGAGATGCAAATCAAAACAACTCTGAGATTCCATCCTGTATGAATGACCAAGATCAAAAACACTGATGACAATGTATGCTGGAGAGGTTGTAGGGGAAAGGGAACACTTCTGCTTTGCTGGTGGGAATACAAACTGGCATAGCCCCTTTGGATGTCAGTGTGGTGATTTCTCAGAAAATTAGGAAACAACCTTCCTGAAGACCAGTAATACCACTTTTGGGTATATATCCAAATATTGTTCAATTGTGCCACAAGGACATGTGCCCAACTATGTTCATAGCAGCATTGTTTGTCATAGCCAGAAACTGGAAACAACCTAAATGCCCTTCAACTGAGAATGGATAAGAAAAATATGGTACATTTACACAATGGAGTACTACACAGCAGAAAAAAATAACGATCTCTTGAATCTTGCAGGTAAATTGATAGAGCTAGAAAACATCAATTTGAGTGAGGTAACCCAGACACAGACAGACAATTATCACATGTACTCATTCATAGGTGGTTTTTTTAAACATAAAGCAAAGAAAACCACCTACAAACCACTTTCCCAAAGAACTTAGAAAACAATGAGGACACTAAGAGAAACTTACATAGATCTAATCTACATGGGAAGTAGAAAAAAGACAAGATCTCCTGAATAAATTTGGAGCATGGGGACCTTGAAGGAGGATTGAAGGGAGTAGGGAAGAGGCAGGGAGGGGAGCAGAGAAAAATGTAGAGCTCAATAAAAACCAATAAAAAAATAAATACACATATTCATAGGAATAAATCTACCAACAAAGAGAAGAATAACCACAATGAAAAATTTAAAACAGCAAAGAAGACTCTAGAAGATGTAAAGTTTTTCCATGATGTTCATGGTAGCAAAACCTATACAGTGAGCATATCTATATTGTCAAAAGGGACCCACAGAGTAAACACAGTCACTGTAACACAGAAATACAAAAACAAATAAACAAACACAAAAGCCAATCCTAAAGTTCATTTGGAAACACAAATGATGCCAAATCACCGAAGCAACGCTGATCAAAAGGAAAACTGCTAGCGGAGTCACAGTAACTGATGTCAGGTTATACCTCAGAACCACAGAAATAAAAACAGTCTGGTACTAACACCAAAACTTGTGCAAAGATCATATATAATAGATGACCCAGAAAGAAACTCACACAGATACAGTCACCTGGTATTTGAAAATGTCAAAAAAATATATTGGGAAAAGGGCAACTTCTACAAATAAAACTTATAAAAATAGTGGATACCTACTCATAGGAGAGTGAAGTCAGATTCCTAGGTTTCACTCTGAACAAAATTTCTGGTTTGAGAAGAATCACTGAAGATTTTAGGACTTTAGACTAGAAAAAAAAATGTTGAACATTAAAAGCAGAGCCTGCATGGGACTGACCTAGGCCCTCCACATATATGCTAGAGTTGTGTAGCTTGATCCTCTTGTGGGACTCCCAACACTGAGAACAGGGGCTGTCTCTGACTCATATACAGCCTTTTGGTTCCCTACTCCTCATTCTGTGTCACCTTGCCCAGCCTTAATAAATGGGGAGGTGCTTAGTCTCACATCAGCTTGTTATGCCATGTTTCGTTGATACTCATGGAGACCTGCTCTTTCCTAAGCAGAAACAGAGAAGTGGATTGAGGGTGGGAACAGAGAGGGGAGGGATTGTGAGGAGAGGAGAGAAGAAAAACTGAGGACAGGATGTAAAATAGCTAAATTCATATAAAAATAAAATGAATATAAATAGCTTCAAATATTAAAAACATAACTAAAGAAGATATGCAAGTTCATTATATTCAACTAAATTATATTTAGAAAGATAGATGTCACATTTCATTTTAATTGTAGGATCCTATATTTTATATAGATGCATAAAACTAGTGGGGTCAGGGAGAGGGAGGAGGGAAAAGAGGAGGCAGACAGATGATAAATAAAATAAAGAATAAGGAGGAAGAAGTAAATGGATACATTTTAATAGAATATTAAGAAGTAAATTGATAGCCTAAAAACAGGGAGTGGGTAATAAAATTGTGGACACAGATCAATAATATTGACAAGGGCAGTAAATGTACAATTCCTGGGCAGATTGTGGGCTTTTTCATGGGGTCGTGGACTCAGATAAGGTATAGAACTTGGCTTTTTTATCTGTTTTAAACTACCAGTTACGGAGACAATCTGCCACAAATGATTACTTTCATATACATGATGAATTACACAAGGCAGAGGAGTCAGGGAACATGGTTCATCTGCCTGTTGTCACACAAGGTGGGGCCTCATTAATTGCTATTGGAACAGATGAGCTCAAGACCACTCAAGCACACAGTGGGTCAAGCCTAAGAACAACGGTGAGGTTGGTTGAACCACAGTTGAGGCCAGCTTGTGGATGAGTTGGAGATGTAGAAAAGAGGCATGTGAGGGGTGAGTAGCCCTTCCCATCTCAATGTCCCCATTGTCCCTTAACTTCATTGAACCTCAGTGTGACAATGTAAGGACATGGTGACATCTCTGCTAACTGTCAGCAGCATTAAGGTGTGACAGCAAAGTGCTCGGCTTCTTTTATCTTGTTTAATCTGGGTGTAAAAATCAATTGCTATGTTTGAGTAGGGAGGGAGTGCATCAGAACTCCCTCTACTTTGTGCTTAAATTTTCTACTAAACTAAATTTTCTCTAGAAATAGCCTATTATTTCTGAAAAAAATATATATAGGTTTTAAAAAAGAAAGATCAGTTCTAAACTTTATCTTATAGAAAGTATTTACTTCAATCATCTCTCATAATTTTTTGCTTTCCTACAGTCTCTCACTTTTTTGTGTACTGTGGTGTTCTTGCCATACATTTACTATGAAGCATGCATTAAGAAATACTCTTCACATGTGCAGCACTATTAAGTTATGCCAAGAAAAGAAATAAAGTGCTATGAGTCACCCAAGAAAATATGTTTTTGCATTGAATAGACACTACGTCCAACTCTCAGTTCTATTAACTGAACTACAGTAGAAGCTATTGAAAAGTTCAAACCTTAGAATTCCACTCACATACTGGGACCTATTATCATGCCTCTACCCCATCAGCAGTAACTTTCAAAGATCTACCATGGAAATACGATTTCAGCACCTAGTTTCTATCCTAGCTTAATGTAAACACCTAATAAATTCTTACAGATAAAGAAGCAGAAGCTCATGATAACACACCCAGTACGTTAGGAAGAGAGAACTGAGGATTTTTATTCATGGGAAGACAATTTAATCCCAGTGTTCTCAATTTTTGATGTCGCTGAGGTGTTTGTTGTCTTTCATACATGTACTGGGAGTAAGGATGGGCAGAATGGAAAACAGGAACCTGGAAGACCATTGTGAAGCCTCAGAACACATATTATCTCAGGTATCCAATTCCATGGCTAGATGCTTTCCCTGCTGCCTGTGGAGCCTGGGCTGCAAATCTGCTAGAAGGGAGCCTGGAACAGAACATTCTAAACTTTGATTGATTTGTTCCTCAGACCTGGTCCACATCCCTCTGCAAGGTTGTAAAAGTCGAGTGCTTTACAGCTGCTTCTTCTCAGGCTGATGAAACAGGAAATCATTTCTCTTCCATCCTGACACATCCCTGATCACAAACTGCAGTCACATCCTTGATCCTATACAATCTTGGTGCAGTTTCCTCTTTATTCTCAAGAAGGTATTCAAGTCAAGTGCCATGAGAGGATGGGGGGAATAAATGTTCCCATTACTCAGCAGGTAAGCCTCTACATAAATGAAAGGTGACAGAGGCAGTTTATTCATGTACTCTTGAATTTCCATTCATTCAGACCTCCGACTGAATAGCTTCTGGGGACTTATCTTCCTAATGGTCACTTTCTGCAGCAGCAGGCTCTTCCCTGGTAAGCTGTAATGCCAGAATGAGAAAAGGACTGTTGTGCACCATATATCATCAAAGACATTTTTATAGGGCCAGGCAAGAAAGGACTTTAGAGAAAATTCAGTGATAGAAGAAAAAGTCAGGATGGAAATTGAGCTCACTCAGGGGATGATAGCAGTTAAGAAAGGAAAACAGAGACCAGATGCCTGGAAATTCCCTGTGTCTATGCAAAGCTCCGTGAGTGCAGGGAATACTTGAAGCCCTTAGGAGACATGGATGGGGTACTGGAGACTGAAAGACTTGCTTCTTTCAGATGTCCCTTTGTCCTAAAGGGATACCCTGGAACACTTGAATGCAGATGTCCCTTCTCACATTCTGCTTTCCTTAACGTGTCAGATTTTAAGATATACATAAGTGTGTGTGTGTGTGTGTGTGTTTGTGTGTGTGAGAGAGAGAGAGAGTGAGTGAGTGTGTGTGTGTGTGTGTGTGTGTGTGTGTGTGTGTGGTGAGATTATATATGACATAAAGGACAAGTCTCAATATTCCAATGCAGTTTCTACCCCAGGAAGAGTCAAACAGCAAACCTACTGCGTTTCTCCCCTGGGATGGTACATTCATAACTCTGTTCTTTCATGACCCATCTCTGTAATTACCTACACAGCTGTGGTTATCTGCACAAACCTGTGAGAGACTGGGTTCTTGAACATTCCATCGTGGATGTGGACGGGGTCCATAAGGCTCCACCCTTTCCCTGGGAGCTCTTGGTAGATGACAGATATCTAGGGAGGGAAGAGTGGCACTTTCTCAAGTGGTATAATCACTAGCAAGTTGCCCTTACTACATTAAATAGCTGCTTTACACATGCTCATGCAAACAACTTCATTAAATTCACCGGCTCAAAAAAAAAAAAAAGGAGTTAAGTATGGGGAGCTAGGAGGGGAACTCTTTGGGAAGAAGCAACAGCCAATAGGAGTGGGAGAGGATAATTGATACTGACAGGTGAATATGATCTCAATAAGTTATACATAAGTATGAAATTGTCAAAACATATAAATAAATAAATTTTAAAAGCTGGGATTTTTCAACTCAAGGATACAAAAATACTATGGCAAAGGATATAAACAGCTTCTCAAATATTCCAGGCACAAAGTCCAGGAAGTCGAGCCTGCCTCAGGTGAACCAGAGAGATGCAGCCATGTATGACTGTGTTCTGAGAGACCCAGAGTGATGAATGAGGCTGTCTGTGTGTAATGCTCCCATGATAAAAATGGATGGCAGGCTGGGAAGAGCGTGAAAGAATATACAAAAGTTATCTTCTCGAAGCCAGAATGCTAAGAAAGTCCATCTGGGGCATATTTCCTTAGTGGCCAGTTAATAACGATAAGGAAAATGAAATAGATCATTTAGTTTCATTTTCACTGGCAGTAAAAAACACAGCCAAGTGTGGTGGCACAAAACCATATAACACAGACTGAGTGGTGAGACCCTGTCTCAAAAAGAATAATGTATATTAAGCATACAATTTAATAAATGAGAACAAAAACAGAACACATATTTGAAAAAAATCCTGAAATTATATTGATAAATGTGAAAAATATACACATTTATATTATATTTATGTTTATAATTATATATTATAATTGTTATTTACATTAACAATTATATTGACAATTAGAATTGGATTCACTGAATGCTTAAAAATGGTTCACAAAGTTATATGAGTGGTTAACACTGAGTTAACTTATTAAAAAGAAGCAAAGACATAAATTAATATAATTGAAAATAAAACTGAAAATGTTTGAAAGAAAATTTATATGCAATATTGTTTTAACATTAATAGATAAAAATTTGACTTTATATAATAGAAAGTCATATGTATATTGATATACATAAACAGGAATACATACATATACTAACTTGTTTTAAATTTTACCACATAAATTTGTATTTATTTCTTCTTGCTTCTCTTTCCCATACCTTTTCCTGCAAACAGTGTCCCTGTGCTTCATATGTAATGGTGTCTGTCCAGACAGAAAGCTATGTCCAGGGTTCCTACTCCAGGTGGAGGACTTGACTGACATGCAAGGATCTGGGTTTAACTCAGAGCAAGAAACAAAGGAAAGAAACAGGAGAAGAGGGAGAGAGACCGAATTCACCCTGTGAGGTCTGCAGCTTCTTTTGTAATGCTCTTCTCAGTCAAGAATGTGTAAAGTTTGTAGACACAGTAGAAGTGCAAACTGATTTGGGTGTATTATAGGAAAGAAAAAACAACTTCTTGAGAAGAAGACAGACAGATGTCCCTTAGGAGCTGGGATCATGTCATAGTTTTTGGCAGTTCTCTAAGAGTAAGACCCAAGAGTGGGAAGGCTAATGATTAGGAAGGGTTCCCAGCTTTGTAAACCTCAAAACAGAATCATAAGCATGGTATTGTCAATTGAATGATTTAGACATTTATGAATTCTGCTAAGAAGATGATATTTCAACTCAGAAACCCTAATGATAATTTATAAATTATAGTAATAATTTATAAGACTTTGTAAGTTGGTGTAGGATGTCCTTCTTCTCTTTGTGTGTTGTTTTCATTGGTTAAATAAAGAGACTGCCCTGGCCTTTTGATAGGGCAGCACTTATGTGAGCAGAATAGACAGAACAGAATACTGGGAGAAAGAAAGCAGAGTCAGGCAGGCACCATGGCTCTCCTCTCCGAGATGGATGCTGGTTAGACTCATGCTGGTAAGCCACAGTCAAGAGGCAATACACGTTAATGGAGATGGGTTAAACTAATATGTCAGAGTTAGCCAATAAGAGGCTAGATATAATGTGTCAGCAAGTGTTTAAATGAATATAATTTGTGTGTTGTTATTTCAGGGTATAAGCTAGCCAGGCAGCTGGGAGTCAGGTGGCAGGAAGCAGCCACTGCTTCTTTTACAACAGAGGCACCTACCTGGTGGCCCCAGAGCTAGCAGAAAATGGTACGTCCTCCATTTTGAAATTGGAGAGAGATGGAGCCAACATCCAGAGCAGCCCATCACTCTGCAACTCAGAGGTGCAACTGATTCAGAGTCACAAGTGGCTCTGCCATGTTGGACTGGGCATTACAAGCCTGCAATACCTGTTTTTGACTTAGAAATGTCACAGCTTAGATTCTTCAGTGCTTAGTGATTTAAAAGCGCGAAGCAAAAATGTTCCTGGACAGCAAAGAGCTACAGACAATGCAATAGACCAGATTCAGACATAAAAGACCTCTAAATGGGTCATAGTGTTAGACAGACATATTTAGGTTTGGGAGAGAGAAGAAAAAGATTATAGAGAATAAAGTTAATGCTTTAGAAAAAAGGGTAAAGTCTTTAAAGATGCAGAGTATACATAGTTATAGATTAAAAGAAATAAAGAAAAATAAGCTGCATAAAAATGGAAAATTCACACAGAGTTTGGATTATGTTTATTGTGTTTCTTTTGAATTTTTTGACTGCAAAAAAGCTAAATACAGAGAGACATTTTATTGTGTGGTCTGCTAAGCTGAACCAGCATATATGTTCTAAAGGTATCGTGACTTAAAAATTTGGACCTAAAAATATGATGCTTTGAAAAAGAGGTTCTTCCTTTATTTTTACAGAAGATGAGACCCTGTGGATTACTTCTATCCCGATATGGTATGATAGACCACACCCTTCTGAAAGGTTGCTGTAAATACCCTCAAAAACTTACCTTGCTCAACTGCTGACTGAGAGGAACCTAGCACACAGGTTATACCATGAAAGACCTAAATAACAACACCCCCATACAGTACAAAGCAATTTGGAGAGAAATAACTGTGCCCATATTCCCAAATATTGTTCATAAATGTTCTTTTACATTTAAAGGGGTATATGATATAGATATGAATAATTTACATTGGTATAAATCTTGCCTTATTGATAGAAACTTAAGGTCAATTTTGTTACATGTATATATATTTCTGATCTTGATTAAGGTATTGTGATTGTGTAGTTCATTTAAAAATATAATGTATAATTAAGAAATATAGGCTAATAGATAATCATCTATAATAGTCAAGTTTGTAGTCATGTTAGTTAGACTTTCTAGATGTGCATAGATATATTACAGATAGGCATTCTTCATATCTTTCAAAGACTATAGAATATGGCATTTAATGTTTTAATAACTTAGGGCTTTTCATGACAATGAGACAAGTCTGCTCCTGGCAGCACCAATCTACTTCAAGAGGAAGATGGGCATCAAAGAGGCTACTTAGGAAGTTTGTTAGTCATTTGGGCAAGAAACTGCACTTGCCTGGACTGTTGCATAAACTGGACATGAAGAACCCACAGAGAGAGGACTGCTGAACTTGCCTAAAGGTGAAATGGTCTTTCGAGGTTCCTGATTCATAAAAGAGACATTCTGCAGGATACAAAAGAAAGTGACTGAACTGTCTGTAAAATTTCCTGCTTCATAGAAATGTCTGCTGGATACAATGGGCCTGTAGGCCAAAGATGGATGCCCCAACGGTACAGAAAAATTTGGGGTGGCTGTACAGGCAGCGAGATGTCTCTGTCATTTCAAGAGTTTGGAAGTTGCTTACTTTTTGTTTACTTGGGTAATATTATATACTTCTGGAGTCTTTGATGGAGTTGAAAAATAGATAGATAGCTATAGTTTTCCCTTGTTATGATAAAAGATAAAATAGATATAAATATTATGACTGTAATCCTTGCTTGATAACTGTTTTATTATATGTAATTTTACTATGTTAAAGTTAAAGCCTTTCTTTTTGTTTAAACAGAAAAAGGGGAAATGTTGTAGGAGGTCCTTCTCTTTGTGTGTTGCTTTCATTGGTTGAATAGAGAGACTGCCTTGGCCTTTTGATAGGGCAGCCCTTACGTGGGCAGAATAGACAGAACAGAACGCTGGGAGAAAGAAAGCAGAGTCAGGCAGATAACCATGGCTCTCCTTTCTGAGATGGATGCTGGTTACACTCATGCTGGTAAGCCACAGTCAAGTGGCAATACACGTTAATGGAGATGGGTTAAACTAATATGTGAGAGTTAGCCAATAAGAGGCTAGATATAAAGCCAGTGTTTAAATGAATACAATTTGTGTGTTGTTATTTCAGGGTATAAGCTAACCAGGCAGCCAGGAGCCTGGCAGTGGGAAGTGGTCACTGCTCCTTTTACAACAAGTGACTATGGGACAGGCATTATGTTGTCTCAGATTGTCTTTGCATTCAAATACCTTATACTGTTTCCAGAAGCATGAGAGTATAACAGTTATCAACTCTGAGTTCTTGAGCTGGATAGTTGGTCTCAGGTTCTCAGTTCTACCCTTTAGTCTTACATTAGGCATGTACACAGAGGCTATCAAAGACTTCCCAAACAGGCTGGGGACTTGGTACATAGCCACATTGGTTTAGGGTGATATGACACCAGAAATCTTCCCAGCCAATACTTGCTGTAGCAATAGCTTCATGTTTAATGACCCTATTCCCTAAGTGTTGGTTTATTATATTATCTGTTGCACAAATGGATGCTGAAATATGGGAATTCTTCTTTCAATTCTATGCTATGTATTTTGATTATATTCATCACTTTCCAACTTCTCCCAGATCGACTTCAACTCCCTACTCACACAACTTTGGGTGTGCATGTGTGTGCATGTGTATGTATGTGAGTGTATGTGTGTATGCATGTGTGCAACTTATCAAGTACAATTGTGCTGTCAAAATACTATTTGGTATGGAACTTTCCCTGGAAGGTAGAGAAAAGCACAAAGTTTCAGCACTAGCAGAGGAGATATTGAAAATCTAAGCATTCTTCACTTCTTCACTTCTCACACTTAGACTTAAATTTCAGTAATTACTACCGGAAAATATACACTGATTTTTTTATAGTTTGTAAATGTAGTATTTACATTAATTATATGAGAATTCCACCTAATCATGTAATACATATGAATTATATTCACCCCCCCATTCCTCTCCATAACTCATCTAGAATCCACCCTCTAAGTCTTCTCCCAATTTCATGACTTCTTTATCTACGTATATTTATAAGATAGATAGATAGACAGACAGACAGACATCCCACTTTGTCCAATATGTGATTCTCAGATACTTATGGGACCATCCATACTCATGGATGGAACCACTCCCTTAAAGAAAACTGACTCTTCCTTAGGAGCCATCAGTTGTCAACAGCTCCTCAGCTAGGCGTTGGAGCTGTCAGCTCTTCCAGTCCCCATGCTGGAATGTCAAATGACTTGGTCTGCAGAAAATCAAGCACAACTTCTGTGAAATTAGGAGTATGGAAATGCTGCTATGTCTAAAAGACACTGCCTCACTCTGGTCCTCCCTGACCTCTGGCTTCTTTAGTCTTTCTTCACCCCACTTCTATGATGGTCCCTGAGCCTTGGGCGTAAGGAGTATGATACATCTCATTTACAGCAGAGCATTCCACAGACTCCTTTTTGCATTCAGACTAGTTATAAGTCTCTGCATTAACCACTGTCTCCTGCACCCCCTCACAAGTTTCTCTGATGAGAATTAAGAGCTGTATAGGTATATAAATAAGTATTTAGAAGTCAGTTTGATATTATATCTATTTAGTTAATATGATAGTACTAAGTTTGATGACTTTTCTCCTTCAGCATTGCACATAGTACTTTCTAATTCTGTTAGAGCTATCCATCAGAGAAAGAGCTTCCAAGTCAGTAGTTTTTATTATTTTTAAATAATATATTTATATAAAATACTTCTATTTCTAATGTCATCTGACTGAAGTATGTAGTGTTTTCAACAATAAGTTTTTACCATTAAATCCTGGTGGGCAACCAAGAATCAAGACAATAGCCTATATTGTTTGGAAAGTCTCCAGGCCACCTCTGACAGCTTGAGGGAAAGTGTCCATTCCTGGCACTGGGCTATTTGTTAAGTGAGCTAAGGCTTCTGAAGGACTTTTTTTTAGAATCTTTTATTTATCCTTTGACAGTTTCACACATGCAAACAATGTATCTTGACCATATTCACCTCCAAATTCCTCCTCCTCACCCTTAAATATCCCCCTAACACATAACCCTCTGTGGGTGGTTTGAATGAGGATTACCCTATAATACTTAATCATTGAATACTTGGTCTCTAATTGGTGGAACTGTTTGGGAAGGACTAGGAGATGTGGCCTTTTTAGAGGAGATGAATCACTGGAGGTAGACTTTAAAACTCATGCCATTCCCAGTTAGCTCTCTCTGCCTCATGCTTGAGGATCAACCTGTAAGTTCACAGCTACTACTCCAGAACCACACATGCCCATCTACTGCCATGCTCCCTGTCATGATGGTCATAGACTCTAACTGATCTTCTGAAACTGTGAGTTCCAAATAGCCCTTTTATTTTGTAAGTTGCCTTGGCCAAAGGTTTCTTATCATGGCAATAGAAAAGTCACTAAGCAACCCTCCCATCTTCATGTTCTTTCCATTTTTTCTTTTTTTTTTCTTGCTCTTTTTAACCCACTGAGTACAATTAATTCTGTTTGCTGAAATACTGAAATTTTGGTAGCTTGATATTGTGGAGGTCTTATGCAGATGTGAGTTCATAGCTGTAACATCTCCAAAAAGCAGCATTTTACAGCATTCCCTTCCTTCCTCTGGCTCCTATGTTTGTCCTATTACCTTTCTAACTGAGCCTTAGAAGTAATGATGCAGTTCTTTCACCCACAGATAGGCAATATTCTCAGTACATTGTCAAATAATAAGTTACTGTATTAACCATACCTCTTTTGTAAAAGAAAGTTATCTTGCCAAGGCAACAAGGCACAAATTTGGAGGTAAAACCATAAATATATATAAATTAATTTGACAATCTACTTAGCAAAACAGTAGTAGCCTTCCCCCCACCCCAGCCTATGACCACTTAGCCACTGGCTTTTGACCAAGTTTACAGTACAAAGTATGACTTCTCTTTTGTGGAGTGGACCTCAAGTCCAATCAGAAAGCAATTGACAACCCTATCACAGTCATGCCACTATTGCACCAGTAGGTGCATCTTCCTTGGCATGTTATTATGATAGCATTTAGGGAATGTCATTTTCCTTAGTACCCCACATAGCACCTTTGGCATTAGGAAAGTATGTTATAACTACAACAATAACTTAGCATCTAACACTAGTAGAAAACCAAGAGCAATGGCAACAGCCTGTGTTTTGCAGGGATATCTCTGGGACCTCCCTGTCCAATAAGGAGCTATCCCACACTTAACACCATGATTTCATTTAATCACCCATGTCTTCTGGAGGAAGCAATGTCTATCCATGGATGGTACCTGTGTTCAAGTTACATATTCTTCTTATATATACTTTAATTAGTGTCACAATTTTCTTCTGGAATGTTATTAAAATACAAAAAGAAATTTAGAGGAGAAAGGGAATCACTTGACTTGCTGTTTTAGATTACAGTCTGTCCTATCAGGATAGTCACAGTAACAGGATATTAAAGCAGCTAGCCATGTCCACAATGGAGAGCAGAGAGAAATTATTACATTCATATTTAGTACTAACCTATCTTTCTCTATTCTTATGTAATCCAAAGCTCTAAGCCAGGGAATGGTGCTGCTCACAATGAGTTGAGACTTCATCCATCAAGTATGTATAATGAAAACAAGTCCCTACAAACATGAACACAGGTCAGCATGATCTACACAAGCTCACATTTAGGGTCTTTTCCTCATTTATTATGTATTTTATAAAATAACATTTAGAGCTATCACAACACCAGTCCTAGTTAATCTGACACACAAACAAATTGCTTTTAAACCATAACCTTCCATCCCTTATCCCCAGTGTCTCATATTGCTTTTTCTATAACATAAAACATAGTCCAATTCAAAAATACCCCCTTAAAATTTAAAAATCTCAACACTTTGAAGGCCCAAAGTCTCTTACTGTAAGCTTCTATAGTCTAATAGTTTTGTTTTATGAAACTGTGTGTGCCTGTGTTTGCACCATATGTTTGTAATTGCCATGTCCTCTTGATGGATTGTTACCTTAATCAATATGAAGTGACTATCTTTATCTTTGCTCAACAGTTTTGTAGTTTGTTTAGTCAAATATTACACAGCAGCATCTGCCTACATAATATATCCAATTGAAAGGAATACCTTTCTCCATTCTTACACTGTAAGGTAATGTCTGTCTTTTGCACTTGGGTGAATATCTTGGAGGCAAAAAAAAGGATGTTTCCTGGTTTTGCACCAAGTCTACTTGTCTGTGGTTTTTTATTAGTGGACTGAGTCCATTAATATTCAGAGGTATTACTGAAAGTTGTATATGGATCTGTTTTATATTCAACCTGAAAATTTCCTTCCAGGGTTTTCTGTAGCTGTCCTGGTGTTACTAAATTCCACTAGCTGATTTTTCCTTTCAGGGTTTTCTGTAGCTGTCCTTGTGTTACTAAATTCTGTTAACTATGTTTTATCATGGAATGTTTTGTTTTTCTTTCAGTTATGACATGCAGCTTTGCTGGGTATAGTGGCATGGGTTGTTAGTTGTTGTCTTTCAGAACTTGAAATATATCTGCTCTGACCCTCCTGGCTTTTAAAGTTTCCATTGGACTACCTGTTGTTATTCTGATGACTCTGCTTTTATACGTGGCAATTCTTCAGTATGCTTTCATTGTATTGTACATTTAGTGTATTTATGAGGTGCAAGAAGTTTTGACAAATGTGGATGACTTAGACCAACATGTATATTGGGTTCTTAGTGTGGGAGGTCCTCCTGTATATGGATTGATTATATTGGTTAATGAATAAAGAAGCTGTCTTGGCCTATGGTAGGGCAGAGTAGAGATAAGCAGGGAAAACTAAACAGAATGCTGGAAGAAAGAAGGTAGAGTCGTGAGAAGACATGTAGCCACCACTGGAAACAGATGCATCAGAACCACAGTCACGTTGCAATACACAGATGAATAGAAATGGGTTAATCCAAGATCTAAGAGTTATGCATAAGCTAATAGGCCAAGAAGTGATTTAATAATCACAGTGATTCAATAATCAATTTCTGGGTGATTATTTCGAGTCTGGGAAGCTGGAAACAAACAAGCAGCCTTTTGCAACATGTTCTTTGTATCAGTTTAAAGATTATTTAAAGATAACCCCAGAGAACACTAAAATGTGGTGATGTTACATTAAGGATTAAAAACAAAATCACTTCCTCTTGGACTTATTTAACTAAGAGCAAACCCAAATTTGAATCCACCACTTCTCTCTGTGTGTCTTCCATTACCTATAGTTTTTGGTTACTGGTCTGTCTGCTGTGTGTGTCTGTTTGATATCTGTGAGTTATGTCTCTTCCTGTGTCTGTCTCTAACAAGGGGCTTTGCTCTGTATTATTGAGCAGCAGAGAAAACATAGCATGAGAAAGGAATGAGGAACTAGTTACACAAATCTTGTAACAGTTTTACAAGAAAAGAAGCCACTTCACTAAACCCAATAGACACTAAATAGAATTCTGTACCCCAGGCATATGAACCTGCATCTACATGCTGCTTCCAACATTTATGGCAGATATTTGTTTTAAGGCTGCTTCCAAACTATTATCTCTTTTCAGCAAATGATTACAAAGTACATAGGCACATTGTTCTGGCTCAGAGGTATGGAAGAGTACAAAACTTAAGGTTAAAGCTATGCATTCATTTAGGTTATAAAAGATGGATGCATGGGAAATCTAAGACACAGTGAGATTGGTGGCAGTGTTCTCTTAATGGCAAGTTAAATAAGCAGGCTGGTATATGGTAGAACTGATAACAGTCTTAATAATCTAAAAACAAAACATTAATTTGATGGGAAAGTCTGGAAAACTTCATTTTCTTTGAAGGCAAGGGTTATTTTCAGAAAATGTAGCATCATAGTTCACAAAGCATAAAAGCAATCAAAAGGGAGTAAAAGAACAGTGAAACACACAGAAGGTCTCTCTGGGCCACTTAATGGCAGACAGGGCAAAATTTGTGTCACACTGAAATTCCTAAGGATAAAACTAACAACTATCCAATGATGTGGTAGTGTACATCTAGAAGCCTTTAAAGATTAAGCAGCAGTTCATACATAAGTAATCAAGCAGGGCCAATAAAAATTATTAAGCTTAACCTAGATGTGGACAATTATCTCCCTACAGTGTATGATGTAGAATACACTGGGAATGGAGATGGTTTTCCCAGTCCCAGTCTTTTCACTACCCAGATGTAGCTGATGGAGAGATGCAGGCCATAGTGTTGACCCAAATCCTGGCAGAACCAGGGATCTAATGGCAGGCAAGTGTGGCCTTGTTCCTACTTGGGCTGAGACAGGCTAAGCTATATGAACTAGTCCTCCAAAGACTTTTAGTAGTAAATTGGAATATGCTGTAGTCCAGCCACATCCTGGGTTCAGGTCCTGAGAAGAGAAAGGGGCATCAGTGTGAAGAAATTAATTGTCTGACACCCAGATGAGTGGCTGGCCCCAAATAGCTCCAGTCATATTTATTCATACATCAGAAACAAGCGTGTTTTTCCATACTAGCAAACAAGTTTTCATCCTCCAGTGCTAACCTCTAGCAAAAACAACTATGCCAATATGTTTTCTCCCTACTTTTACATCAAAACGTCTTTAAATCAAAACAACACTTGCTAGCTTGGCCAAATATCAAGTCAGATACATCCTGTCTATATAAAGCTAAAGGTGATAAACTTAGGCAAACATTTCCAAGAACAACAATCCTGTTCATAATATGATAACAGAAATAGGAGTGATCTGCCTCCAATCCTGTCAGCACTGAATTAGAATAGCTCCCAGGGTCTGAAGTGACAGCTGGCATCTCCAGACAAGAAATCTGAGAAGCATCAGCTCCCAAAGAATCCTAGGGGAAGATATTCTCTTTAAAAAAAGAAAAGAAAGAAAGAAAAACAGAGTTCCAGAAATGGTCATATCTGTCCCATGCATGATTGACAAAATGACAATAAATGTTCTTTTAACTAAACAATTAGCAGAGGTGACGAGAGCCTTCATATTTCATTTGACCTTTCTAAAGTGTGTAGCAAAAGCCTCTGAAAACAAACCTGTGATTGCTTGGAGTTGATAACTATGGACCTTCAGACATACTGCCCACACTCTGTAAAAATATTTTGTTACATAATGGTGATCCTTAACTGTCCTCTGACTTGTACAAGCATCTTGAAAGACTGCAAAGAGAGCAGATGAAGAGCATAGAGTAAGATGCCCTCCATGAGTGGGAGAGAATATCCCTGGGAGCCAGAAGACTGGTGGACAAAATTAGCAGTAATAGGGTTGCCCGGAACCAGCAGACATTCTTCAGAGACAAGGTCCTCAGAAAGAAAGAATCAAGAGATGAGAAGATGAGAAGATAGAAAAGTTTGGGATTGGGAGGTCCTGCACAAGCTGTGTCTTGTGTCAAATAAACTTGAGAAGTATAGTAGCTTATATACAAAAAATGCCAATGTCCCAGGAACAAAAACCTTAATTCATTTCATGTTCCACCACCACTTCAGGCCAGACCTTGCCAAATTCACCCCTGGAAAAGGACACAGAACTGAGTTTTCTTTGTCTTTTCATCAAGGCCTCTGAGAAAGTCTTGGATCAGCCTAGTTCTCAGCACAAGACCATATTACCTTCTTGTGAGTTTTTGACCATTTGTGGCTACACAAACCATAAAGTCTATTGTCACTGTTATTGGTTGCATACCCAGATTAAATAATAACTTTCTATTGCTAAAGATACCACTCACATTGGCTGCAGGATACGAAGGTAAAAAAATCAAGCTAAAACTTAACCAGCCATCCCTGAAGTCTAGTTTTCATAATGCTGGAAGATATCATGCAGGCTGCCAGAGGAGGGTTGTCGTCAACATTTCTGCTCAGCTATAGACTTTACAGGTTATAGTGCCAACATGCCAGGCAAGACACAGCCACTTGGGCAATAGTGGCATGACTATTATGGGTGCAGCCAACTGTTTTTATGTTAGATTTAAGACTTATATCACATGAAGAAATTCATGTCTAATACTTTAAACCAGAGCAATATCTGTGAATAGGGAAATCATAGGCCTCAGTAAACAAACAACTGTTATTGTTATGTTGAATTAATGTGCTGTGCCTAAAAAACTTCCTTCTAAACATTGTGTTTATGCCCAAAAATTGTTGTTGCTGTCAGCTTAAGTCAGACACAGAAATACTTCTTGCAAAGGATAGTTTACCTTAGAGACTCATAACTATAGCTGACCCTCTGGGAATAGGTAACAGTTGCTAAGATACAGCGGCCCAATTATTAGTCATAGATAGACATCTATATCACCAAGATTCATGGAACATTGCACAAGAGATGACAAAAAGAATGAAAAAAGCTTTCATTAGATGCTGAAAAAGCATTTGATAAAATTCAACACCCCTTTATGATAAAGATCTTGGAGAGATTAGGGATACAAGGATCATACCTAAATATAATAAAAGCAAAATACAGCAAGTCGACAGCTAACATCAAATTGAATGGAGAGAAACTCAAAGCCATTCTACTAAAATCAGGAATAAGACAAGGCTGTCCACTCTCTCCATACCTCTTCAATATAGTGCTTGAAGTTCTAGCAATAGCAATAAGACAACATAAGGAGATCAAGGGGATTCGAATTGGAAAGGAAGAAGTCAAACTTTCATTATTTGCAGATGATATGATAGTGTACATAAGTGACCCCAAAAACTCTACCAAAGAACTCCTACAGCTGATAAACACCTTCAGTAATGTGGCAGGATACAAGATTAACGCCAAAAAAAATCAGTTGCCTTCCTATACACAAAGGATAAAGAAGCAGAGAGGAAAGTCAGAGAAGTATTACCTTTCATGATAGCCACAAATAGCATAAAGTATCTTGGGGTAACTCTAACCAAGGAAGTGAAAGACCTATTTGACAAGAACTTTAAGTCTTTGAAGAAAGAAATTGAAGAGGATACCAGAAAATAGAAGGATCTCCCTTGATCTTGGATTGAGAGGATCAACATAGTAAAAGTGGCAATTCTACCAAAAGCATTCTATAGAATCAATGCAATCCCCATCAAAATCCCAACAAAATTCTTCACAGACCTTGAGAGAACAATAATCAACTTTATATGGAAAAACAAAAAACCCAGGATAGTCAAACAATCCTACACAATAAAAGAACTTCTGGAGGCATTACCATCCCTGGCTTCAAACTCTATCACAGAGCTACAGTATTGACAACAGCTTGGTATTGGCATAAGAACAGAGATGTTGACCTATGGAATCGAATCGAAGACCCAGATATTAACCCACAATCCTATGAACACCTGATTTTCGACAAGGGAGCTAAAATTATACAGTGGAAGAAGGAAAGCATCTTTAACAAAGGGTGCCGGCATAACTGGATATCAACCTGTAGAAGAATGAAAATAGATCCATATCTATCACCATGCACAAAACTCAAGTCCAAATGGATTAAAGACCTCAATATAAATCTGACCATTCTAAACCTGATAGAAGAGAAAGTGGGAAGTAGTCTGCAACACATGGACACGAGAGACCAGTTTCTACGTAAAACCCCAGCAGCACAGACAATAAGAGCAACAATGAATAAATAGAACCTCCTGAAACTGAAAAGCTTCTGTAAAGCAAAGGAAACTGTCATTAAGACAAAAGGGCAACCTACTGAATGGGAGAAGATCTTCACCAACCCCGCATCAGACAAAGGTCTGATCTCCAAAATATATAAAAAACTACTCAAGAAACTAGACTTTAAAATGCTAATTAACCCAATTAAAAAATGGGGCACTGACCTGAACAGAGAATTCTCAACAGAAGTTCAAATGGCCAAAGGACCCTTAAGGTCATGCACAACATCTTTAGCAATCAGGGAAATGCAAATCAAAACAACTTTGAGATACCATCTTACACCTGTCAGAATGACTAAAATCAAAAACACCAATGATAGCCTATGCTGGAGAGGTTGTGGAGTAAGGGGAACATTCATCCATTGTTGTTGGGAATGAAAACTTGTGCAACCACTTTGGAAATCATTGCGGTGGTTTCTCATGAAACTGGGAGTCAACCTACCTCAGGATCCTGCGATTCCTCTCTTGGGAATATACCCAAGAGATGCCCAATCATACTACAAAAGCATTTGTTCAACTATGTTCATAGCAGCACTATTTGTAATAGCCAGAACCTGGAAACAACCTAGGTGCCCCTCAATAGAAGAATGGATAAAGAAGGTGTGGCACATATACACTTTAGAGTTCTACTCAGCGGTAAAAAACAATGACATCTTGAATTTTGCATGCAAATGGATGGAAATAGAAAACACTTTACTGAGTGAGATAACCCAGACCCAAAAAGAGGAATATGGTATGTACTCACTCATAAGGGAATTCTAGCCATAAACAAAGGACATTGAGCTTGTAGTTCATGATCCTAGAGAAGCTAAATAAGAAGGTGAACCCAAAGAAATACATATAATTATCCTCCTGAATATTGGAAGTAGACAAGATTGCAGGGTGAAAGTGGGGAACAGGGAGGTTGGGGTGGGTTGGGGAGAAGGTGAGATGGGGAGAGAGAAGGAAGAAGGGGGGATTGGGGAGAGCTTGGGGGAATGGGATAATTGAGATGGAGCAAGGGTGTCTATGGGAGCTGGGAAGAAGATATCTTAACTAAGGGGGCCATTTTATGGTTGTCTAGAGTCTTGGTTCTAGGGGCGTTCGCAGATGTTCAAGGGGATTTCCCCAACTAGGTCCGTGGGCAGCAGAGGAAAGGGTGCCTGAACTGGCCTTCTCCCATAGACACACTGATGAATATCTTGCATATCACCATAGAACCTTCATCTGGCGAGGGATGGAGATAGAGACAGAGACCCACATTGGAGCACTGGACTGAGCTCCCAAAGCCCAGATGAAGAGCAGAAGAAGGGAGAATATAAGAAAGAAAGGCAGGAAGGCGAGGGGTGCGTCCACCCACGGAGACTGTGGAACTGATCTAGTGGGAGCTTACCAAGGCAGCTGGACTGGGTCTGAACGAGCATGTGATCAAACTGGACTCTCTGAATGTGGCTAGCAATGAGGGCAGATTGAGAAGTCAATGATAATGACTCTGGATTTTGATTCTACTGCATGCACTGGCTTATTGGGAGCCTAGTTTGTTTGGATGCACACCTTCCTAGGATGGGGGGGGGACTTTTGACTTCCCACAAGGCAGGGGACCCTGACTTCTCTTAGGACTGAAGAGCAAGGGGGAGGAGGAGTAGGGAGAGGGGAGAGAAATGGGAGGATGGGAGGAGGTGAAAATTTTAAATAAATAAATTTTTTAAAAAAGAATGAAAAAAGCAATTGGACCACTGGAGAAATGATGACTCATGGGTAAAAGGTGTTAGCTGCTCTTTCTGAAGACAGTTCCTGGCACCCATGTCAGGCACTCACAGCTGCCAGTAACCTCCAGGGAACACCTTCTTCTAGCCTCTGAGACATGTGCACACATGTGCATGCACAGATACACATGCTCACTAATATACTAATGAAAATAAAATGAATCCCTTGAAAAAGTTTGTGTTTTTATGTATTTCTATAAGGGGCATGTTTGTTTCCTCTTTAAAGACCTCTATTATATTCATAAAGGTTGTATTCTCATGCTTCAGCTATGTTGCAAGATTTGAGGACCGTTTTGGAAGAGTTACTGTATTATAGTGGACAAGTTTTCCTGGCTGCTATAAATTGTGTTTTTATGCTGGTTTCTATGCATCTGGATTTGGGAAGATTGTAATTATAGGTACTCACACCTTTTGTGGTCAATGCTGGGTGGATATTTTGTTCCTTGGTTTTTGTTTCAAATTTGGTTCTTAGGAGAGTAAGATGTCTGTGTGTTGCCTGTTAGGAAATTCTTCTGATATCTTGATAGGTGTGGTCACTAAGTATCTTAGTTGAGTTTCTATTGCTGTTTCTAAAAGACACCATGATCATAGCAACTCTTATAAAGAAAAAACATTTAATTAGGGTGGCTTCCAGTTCAGAAGTTCAGTCCATTATTGTAATGGTGGGGAGCATTGCATAATGCAGGCAGATGTGGTGCTGGCTAAATCTTGATCAGAAAGCAACAGGAAGTGGACTAGATCACTAGGAGTGACTTGAGCATATGTAAAACCTCAAAGACTGCCTTCTTCCTCCAACAAGGCCATACCTACTCTAACAAAGCCACAACTCTTACGAGTATCACTTTTGGGAGCCATTTTCTTCCAAACAACCACACTAGGGGATCCGGGTAAATGTGTTTCTATGTATTGGGAACTGACATTTGAGAACAGGGATGGTCTAGGAAGAAGGTACTGAAAGGATTCACATGAGGGAGAAAAGCAATGTGTTCCACCAGGATCTACTTAGTTCCCTGGGAATAGGGGCAGAGTGAGAAGAGATGGTCTGCTCTAGAACTGGGCATGAGACTGGAGGATTGGTCTTAGAGAAAACGAGGGAGAAGCGAAGATCTGTAGTTAGCTGTAAACAGACACTGCTTTTTTTTCTGGCTGGATAATCACACAGAAACTATATTAATTCCAACACTGTTTGGCTGATGACTCAGGTGTATTTCTAGCTAGAACTTACATCTTAAATTAACCCATTTTTATTAATCTATGTATCACCACAAGGCTGTGGCCCACAAGTAAGATTCTGATGTCTTTCTCCTTTAGCAGCTGCATGACATCCCTTTGATTCTGCCTTCTTCCTCTCTATTTTCAGATTAGTTTTCCTGCCTAGCTCTATTCTGTTCTGTCATGAAACAAAGCAGCTTCCTTATTAACCAGTGGTAATAAAACATATTCACAGCATACAGAGGGAAATCACATATCATATCATCTTCCCCTTTCGGTCTAAATAAAAAGGAAGGTTTTAACTTGAACATAGCAAAATTGCATATAACAAAATAGCTATCAAGCAAGAATAACAATTACAATATTTAGTCTATTTATATCTGGAAAAATTAAAGAAAATATTATATCATCTATTTTATCTTTGTGAGTCTAAAGTTTCATATCCAAGTAAGGAAAACTATAGCCATAACTGTCTGTCTTAAACTCCATCAAAGATCCAAGAAGGAGATCTTACTTAAGTAAATAGGAAGCGCATTGCAAGCAACTTCCAAAACTCTAGAATTGACAGAGATGTCTTGCTAAATGGATAGTCATCCAAAGTTCTTCTGTAACATTGAGGCATCCATCTTCAGCCTACAAGACTATAGTATCTGGCAGACTTTTCCATGAAACAGGAAATTTGAAACACTGTTTTGCCTATTGGCAGTCCCTTTCTTCTGCATCCTGCAGAATACCTGGCAGACATTTTCACGAAGCAGGAACCTTTAAGGACTGTCTTACCTTCTTTAATCAAGTTCAGCAGTTATTTTCCTGTGGGTGCTGCATGTTCAGTTCATACAGCATACCATCAAGCAGTCCATGGAAGAGCAGTTTCTTGCCCAAATGGCTAACAAACTCTATAAGGAGCCTCTTCAATGCCCATAATCTTCTTGAAGTAGATTGGTGCAGACATGTCTCACTGTTGAGAAAAGTCTAAGTTCTTAAAACATTTTAAATTCCATATTCTGTTAGTCTTTGAAAGGTTTGAAAAATACCTATCCACCTGAAATGTATCTCTGTACATCTAGAAAATCTAACCAGCGTGACTACAGGTTTGACTATTATAAATTACTATCTATTAATCTGTAATTTTTAATTATTTATTACATTTTAAATGAGATTATAAACAGAATACATTAAACAAGAGTAGAAATACACATATAACAAAATTGACCTTAAATTTGCATCAATAAACCAAGACCCATACCAATGCAAAGTACCCGTTTCTGTATCATATCCCCCTTATTTATTTTTTTTTTGAAATTGACTGTGACCATCAAACACTTATAACCAACCCTTTTAAAATGAAAATAAACATTTATAAGCATTCACTTTGGGAATTTGAATGTTGTTTTCTCCAAACTGCTTCCTGCTGTTGTTGGGCAAAGTATTTTTAGAGTTCACGGAGACATTTCAAGGGGTCTTGTTCCATCAAACCACATTAGCCTGAAAGGAATCCACAGGTTCTTGTCTTCTGTAAAAACAAAAGTAGAACCTCTTTTTCAAAATAACATATCCTTAGAGTCAAATTTTGAAGTCAAGATACTGATGTGGGATTCCTCTCTGTATGCTGTGAATACCATTAGTTAATAAAGAAGCTGTCTTATGCCTGTGCAGGGCAGAATATGGGTAGGCGGGGAAAACTAAACTGAACACTGGGATAAAGAAGGCAGAGTCAGGAGAAGCCATGTAGCTCCACTGGAGACAATTGCTGGAACTTTACCCGGTAAGCCACAGCCACATGGTGATATACAGATTAATAAAAATAGGTTAAATTAAGATGTAAGAATTAGCCAGTAAGAAGCTGGAGCTAATGGGCCAAACAGTGATTCAATTAATACAGTTTCTGTGTGGTTATTTTTGGAGTCTGGGCAGCCAGGAAACAAACAAGCAGCCTGCTACAGAAAGATACCTTCAAAATATATGTTCTGGTTGTTAGGCAGTGGTAGCACATGCCTTTAATGCCAGTATTTGAGAGGCAAGGCAGGCAAATCTCTGTGAGTTTGAGACCAGCCTGGTCTACAAAGTGAGTTCCAGGAAAGGCATCAAAGCTAAACAGAGAAACCCTGTCTCTAAAACATATATTTGATATATATATATATATATATATATATGTGTGTGTGTGTGTGTGTGTGTGTGTGTGTGTGTGTGTGTGTACATATTTGTGTGTTGGTTTAGCTTAGCAGCTCCCAGAATCAATCATCTCTCTGCAGGCAAAAAAATTCAAAGAAAACACAATAATATATATAATCAAGACTCTCTATACATATTCTACTTTTACACTACTTATTTTTTTACTCTATTACTTTTACTGTCTCTTTAAAGACTTTGCTTTATTTTTTAATACTATTTACTTATTTCATAGCTGTCTATACTCTTTTTCCTCTCTTTCCTAATCCTACCTACATTTTCTAAGCATACTGTGTCTAGTTTAGAGGTCTTTTATGTCTGAATCTGTCCTATTGTATACCTGAAATCCTGTTCTGATGAGGAGCATTTTAAAATGATAAGCAGTGTGATCTCTGCAGCCCTGCATGCTGACTCTGCCTCTCTTGGCCTTTCAATATGGTAGAGATACATTTACAACCAGCTCTAGGCCTGCTGGGTGGAAGCAGTGCTCATACCTCAACTCTGAGAAGCACTATGCAGCACATAAACTTTTTTTTTTGTCTGAGTGGAAGATAAAACTGCCGTGAAGCATGTTGTGCCGTCTGCAAATATCTCTGTGTATGGCAGCAGGGACCTACCATGCTCTCCTGGCTCTGTATTCCTAGCAGACCCAATCCCGCTGCTTGTCCAGACTTGGGAGTGGCTGAGCCACACAGCCATTCTCTCGGCTATGTTCCTCCTGACCCTGAGTGGGCAAACAAGCACCCAGACTAAAGTGAGTATCAGGGCATGCAGGTTAGTCCCAAATGCTTAGGTGCCATTTTGTAAAAGGAGACTGTGTGTTCATTTTCCAGCTGTCCAGACCTGAATAATCACACAGAAACTATATTAATTCCAGCACTGGTTGGCTGATGTCTCAGGCATATTTCTAGCTAGCTCTTACATCTTAAATTAACCCATTTCTATTAATCTGTGTATCACCACAAGGCTATGGCCTACCAGTAAGTTTCCAATGTCTTCTTCCTTCAGCAGCTACATGGTATCTCTTGGTTTGCCTTTTTCCCCCTACATAAAATTTAGTTTTTCCACCTATTTCTATTCTGCCCTACCATAGGCCAAAACAGCTTCTTTATTAGCCAATGGTAATAAAACATATTCACAGCATACAGAGGGGAGTCTCATATGAGTTAGCCTACCTGCATCCCTGGATAGACTTGACTACAGGTTCTCAGGGAATGTCTACTGGAGTTGGTATTTGAGGCAAAGCAATGATTTGGGGAAGGATACTGGAAATAAGAGCGTGGGGGAAAGTAGGCCTCAGCAGGTGATCTGCTATGAAGCTAGGGATGAGTCCAGGACATTGGATCTGGAGGAGAGGAGACAGAGGTGAGGATCTGCAGTTAGCCTACCTACTTCTTTGACTAGAGTGGCCTACGTGTACCAAGGGAGTGCCTACTCAAAATGGGGGCTGCTTCCCTGGGCAGAATCTAATTTTAACTTTTTTTTTATTGTGACTAACCCCATGATAAATATGTGAATGCAGGTATCATTATTTTAGTCTGATTTGATTTCCACATACCTAGCTATTCATTTAATAGGTGATTAAACCAAAATATATAAATAACCTAAAAACTAAACATTGAAGGGACAAATAAATCATTCAGTCAGTGAGTATATGAAATGACTAGGCATGTTATCAAAAGTACCAATTGCCAACAAAAATATTCAACATTTTTGCCATCATGGAAATGTGAAGCAAAAGTATGTTGAAATTTTATTTTTGCCCCATTCAGAACAATTATAATCAAGAGAACAATATAAATGATATGGGTGGATGTGGAGAAAAAAGAAATCTAATATGATTGGACAAGACAATGTGGAGGTTCTTCCATCTTGTATTCTTGCTAAAGCCATTTAAATTTTAACTAGAATTTAATCTCCTTCATGGGAAGTCTTGTGGAAATTTACTGAACTCTATTCTAAGACCCAAGCTCAAAATGTACCAGATAATTTAGCTTCTGTTAAACACCAGCTTATGCAGAACCTTCCTCTCTAGCTAGCTGCTCATCTTAGCTTCTGTTAAACCGCTTGTTTGTACACACCTCCTCATGCAGCTGTAGAGCAAGATGTTAAAATGTGGTTTTGGCTTTAAAAACTCCTTACTCTAAATACTGGATGCTATAGTTGGGTCCTGAATGCCTGAGTATAGCCCAGGCCAGCTGGAATAAACACTTTAAATTGTCTATTGACTGTGTCTGAGTGGCCTTTTCTGGTAGGCTTCCTGAAACAGTTATACACGGTGGATAGAAGTGCAAATGAGTCTGGACACCATAGAAAATAGTGTGGAGGTTCTATAAATACCGTTCTATAATGAGAACATCTGTGAGACAAGCAAGAAAACATTTTCTCAATGAACAAAGTCAATAGAAATTCTATATCACCTCAGAATACAAATTGCTGCATAATGTAGCAATTATTACACATTATAAATATTGAAGCTCATGGAGGATGGTGAGTACAACTCAGCAGTACTCTTGAAACCCAATCATCCTGACACCCATACCAAATCCAACTTGTTTGGGGTCATTGTAATGTCTGTGTAACAGTAGTCAAATCTAGAGTGCAATGACTACTGCAAGATTCTACACCTGCTAACCAACAGTAGGATATTTCTAGGTTTTTGGTATTCTGTACAACTTCATTTGTGGATTCTACTGGGTCACATATTTTGATACTTGTTGGGGACCCTTCCCCAACTATCTCGTTTATGGATGATCCTGGGCAGTGCCGCAGAAATCACGACACAGGGTTGCAGAGTAGGAGATACAACTGCATATTTTATTGCAAAGCCAGTGCTCTTTTATAATACTCAAATCACAATCCAAGCAAGGTTCCCATAATACTTAAAAATAGTTACATAAACTAATAATTTTGTAGCAAATAATTTCAAGAGCTTCATGCCCTAGTTAATCTAAACAAAAAGCCTGGCATTATGGTAATAACTTTTGTTGTAATATAATATGTTAAAAACACCTCATCAGAAGACAAACCACAACCTAATCAGAGCCTTTGAACTACAGTACACATCTGTGTTCTCAAGGACTGACTATTGGTAAGGCATTCAACTGATGGAAGAGGTTTGCCTCCTCCTGACTTGGGTTGCCAAGCCTGTCAGCAAGAATGCTACCTCAAGTCATCACTGCACAGAGTTTCCATGCCATTCAAAGCTAGCCCTCCACAGACACTATGGGTTATATTCATTTATTTCCATTTATTCTGTTGTCTTGCTGAGTTGAGAATATTAAACCAGAATAACAACTCATTAGGAAAGGTCATATGTATCTTGGTATCAAAACTTTCTGGTATATAACAGAACATTAAGGAGACATCGGTCCTTCACCACCAAAACAGAACTATCTGCTCTGATTGAAGGGGACATTCGTTTAAAGGACATTGCTGACAAGAACAGCTAGTTTATTGAGGACATGCCCTACAGGACAAAAAGAAAGAGCAAGGAGAGAATAAAAATATATATCCTTAATTTCTTCTAGGTTTTCACCAGGGTCGTTCTTCAAGATTCTAGAATCATCTTAACATGCCTTCTTCTCAATAATGCCACTTTCAGCACAGTGTCAAGTAGATTAACAGGCTGAGATGTCAGTTGCTAACAGCCATACTTTAGTCCAAGCACATCTCCTGTTCTTGCTTTACTTGGCCACATTACTAGCTTCGGGCAATGCTGTGAGTAGCTGCAGAGTATCCATCAAAGCAGAAACAAATCTAATCACATGATTTGGTCCTGCACGTACCAGTCAATATTCTTTCAGATGTTAGCCCATAGCATGCAGCAGATCCATAGTCTAAGAGTAGAGGCCCAGAAAGCAGAACTTAACTGACCCAAAATTAGTGTACCAATATATAAATCACATGTAGTTCTGAGTCACTAAGTTCTAACTAATGTAGCACTGAGTGTTTCTGTAGTCAGAGTGGCTGGCACACCAAGTCAAATTACTGGTTTTCAAAAAGAAAAATAAAAAGTCTTTCATATTCAGATGCTGGTTCTCAACTCTCTTATCAAGAATCTCACTATTCACTGATTGCTTAGACAAATTTCTTAATTGTATTACCTACCTCTTAGTTTATAACCTTCCAATACACCACCACTCAGACTCAGTCTAAGCAAACACCTAACTTGATCGTGTTGCTGCTTCAGGACCTCTATAGCTCTCTGTTGTGCGAAGGAACGCGTCTCCTCCCCTAGTCTTGTGACTTTTCCTCCTCATGGCCATTTTCACTGCATGATTTCAGACCAATGAGCTCAGTCCAGCATCTTCTTTCACACGTCATTCTTCATAAACCTTGAAAAGCACTACTCATTAATGAAACCTCCACAAATGTCACATTCTTTCAAAAAGCTTTTTCCCTGTCTAAATGATGTTACCAAATTATGAAATTGCATTTACAAATCAAAATTATAGGTGCTTGCCCTTTTCTTCTTTCAGCATTTTCCAGGCAGTTTTCCATTAGCACATTTCATCAAATTATCCCCTTTGCTGGCTCTTACATCCTTATTAAATCACGTTCCTTGGGGATAGAGGACATTCCTGATCCATCTGAATAAACTCAACTCGAAATACCATTTCCATCATACATGTAAAAAACACTTAGAGCTAATCCCCCATGCACCTTGACAAGGGATCCTTATTCAATGAGCACTGGTTTGTGCTGGATACATTGAAATTCAAGGATACATGGAGGTGTCTCTGGTTCATTATATCCCTCAGGTCAACCCATAGTTTTGCTTCTCTCTCTTATAACTACCAGCTCTTTCTTAGGTCATAACCTAAGCAGAAGGCAAGACTCTAGGCGTGCCCTTCTGGATACCATCCCCTGCGTAAGCTGTGGCAAGGCTTTTCTTCTGGGTGAATGTGTCAGCAGAATTGGGTATTTGAAAAGGCCAGTCTAGATTCCAAGTCAATACAATGGCCATGATGTTATTCTAGTGTTGAGGAAAATTATTCTTATCTCTTCGAAGCTTAATAAGCTAGTCCACTGGAAAGAAATCCACATTGTCTTACAAATGGCATGAGTTATGAGATGTCTCAAAGAATAACCCAATAGTCTGTGATCCTTGAGTGTCCCTTTAACATTGTTATCATGAATCCCCCCATTGTTTTAATCTTATTTGAGGAATCTAGGTTGTGGCACACCTCACACAGAACAAAAGTATACAAAGAGAATGCATTTGCACTACTATTCCCATTTGAGAAACTACAGCTGTTCCCAGGGCCAGGGCCCCACACCTTTATGATGTCTGTGGGCAGATACACCCTCACTCTGTTCCCACCACAGCCATACCCTCGAGTCACTGTGCTAGTCACCTATATGCACACCCACACATTTATCTAGTATTTGGAAACTGTGGATTCAAATTTTTCTTAATAATTTCTAGGGTCACTTAGGTGATGAAAGATGATTTTTCCTTTGGCGTTCTTGCCAGATTGGCCCAATGGACACGATCTAGCGTGGTGTGGTCATGGCTTTGCTCCATGTAAACCAGAATCCGATGGCAGAGCTTTCAATATGTTACAAGTAAAGTATCTTAAATTAAATACTACATGACAGAAAAACTCATCCTTTATTTGGTAAAAGGTGCACAACAAATTTTTAACTCATGTCCCATTGTCTTCTGTTTCTCTACTATTCTGACTTTAAAATTATCAATTGTAAAAAGATTTTTTTTTTCTTTTTCTGAAAATGGTGAACCACACCAAATAAAACTGAAGCACCAGGAGTGTTCAAAGCAAATCATTTTCTTGTCTGTCCACTGGAGGGCAGCATTTCAAAAGACAAAAATTTTCCCAGTGTCAAAGCAGAGTAGTGCAAGATGGGGGAGGGTAGGGGATAATTAGATCCTGGTGGCCCCAGTTTCTTGTTTGAAGTGTTGCAGCCCAGAAGAGCCTCTTGCAAGAAAGCACTAAATTCAGTGACTCTGGCTACCCGTTGACAGGAAGAAAAGATGCTCCTGAAGCTCTCTGTGTTGCTCCTTTGGAATCAAGTGGCTCGTAAGTTCAGGAGAGCTCCAGTTTACATAACAGAAATTCATCAAGACAAAGGAAATCTCTGGAGACGTGTATAAGTATGAAGGGAGGTGGGAGGGGTAGATTGGGAGACAAATAATGGAAAGAAGACTCACCTCAACTTTGAAAGGAATCCCTCAGTCTCTTGTGCCTTTGGGGTTTCTGTCTATTAATATGTATGATCTTCACACTGTGGGATTCACACTGTCTTCCATCCAGTCTCCATTGGTCTTATCCATCCATCATCCTTCCACCCTACCCCATGCACTTCCTGGTCCTCTGTGAGCACCCGTCTACTTTTAGGGCCACGATTTCGTTTGTAGTTTATACACAAGTCAAAAGCATTCAAATTTCTCTCTGTGTGTTTTGCTTTGTTTGGAAACAGGATTGAGCACCCAGCAGTTGGAGCAGAATCCTCAGTTTCTGGGTATTCAGGAGGGGCACGATCTCACCATGTACTGCAACTCCTCAAGCACTTTCCCTCAATTTTACTGGTACAGACAGGAGCCCAGGGAAGGTCCTGTCTTCCTGATGACATTAGTCAAGGGTGGAGAAGTAAAGGAGCAGAAGAGAATGACGGCTAAGTTTGGTGAAGCAAGAAAAGAAAGCTCCCTGAGCATCATCAGAGCCCAACCTGGAGATACTGGCATCTACTTCTGTGCAGGAACACATTGCTCTTGGGGCTGCTGCTATCTGCCCCAAAACCCTGCAGCTGCAGACTCTTACCACAGTGCTTCCACAAGCCTCTAATTACTCCTCATTCAACTATGGCTATGAACAGTGTCAGCAACCAAACTCCCTCCTTGCCTCATAGACCCATTTTTGCTGCCATTCTATAAAACATAGACCACAGACACAACCCTTCTGTGTGAGGTGAGGCTGTGGATATGGGCAGCTTTTAAAAATCAGTAACAATGTGGGCAAACAGTCACCCAAGGTAAATATTGGTGGGGATCAACATTAGAGACCAAAGGAAGTTATCAAATAGAAAGTTCCATAATTTAAAAACCCAGTACTCATTTCATACTCTGTGTTATAACTTGAGCTTGCCTGTAAAAAGATTCTGACCAATGAGATGGGATCACAGACCTGCTTTCCATAGAGCTTTCACTTTGTGGCAAATCCTAATGTCTAGTTCCCTCTATCCTCTTTTCCTCCTGCAACACAACGTAACAGCTTTGCCATGAAGAGAAGTGCACGTGTAACTAAGACTCCAGCTCTACCCCAACAGAACCCAGTGTCACCCCAGACAGATCAGAGCACAAAGCATTTTAATTTCTTTCTTTATTTCTTCCTTGACCCACTGATAATTCAGTAGAGAGTTGTCCAGTTTCCATGAGTTTGTAAGCTTTCTATTTGTCTTCTGTTGTTAAAATCCAGCTTTAATCCACAGTGGCCTGATAAGAATCAGAGGGTTATTTCAATTTTCTTGTATCTGTTGAGTCTTGTTTTGTTAACTGTGTATATGTTCAATTTTGGAAAAGGTTCTATGAGGTGCTGAGAAGAAGGTACATTCTTTTGTGTTAGCTTTAAGTGTTCTGTAGATGCCTGTTAAGTCTATCTGAGTCATAATATTTGTTAGTTCCATTATTTCTCTGTTTAGTTTCTGTCTAGACAACTCGTTCATTGGTGACAGTTGAGTGTTGAAATCTATTGCTATCAATGTGTGGGGTTCAATGTACATCTTAAGCTTTAGTGATGTTTCTTTTATAAAAATGGGTGCCCTTACATTTGGGGCATACATGTTCAGAATTGAGACATTATCTTGGTGGATTTTTCTTTTAATGAATATGGAATATCCTCTCCATCTCTTTTGATTAATGTTGGTTTGAAGTCTATTTTATTAGATATTAGGATAGCTACACCAGCTTGCTTCTTAGGTCCAATTGTTTGGAAAATATTTTTCCAACCCTTTACTCTGAGGTAATTTCTGTCTTTAATGTTGAACTATGTTTCTTGTATGCAGCAGAAGGATGAATCCTATTTTCATATCCATTCTACTAGCCTGTGTCTTTTTAATGGTGAATTGAGTTCATTGATACTGAGAGATATTAATGACCAGTGATTGTTAATTCTTGTTATTTTATTGGTAGTGGTTTATGGGGGAAGGGCGTATGTGTGGCTGTGTGTGATTCTTTGGATTTTGCTGGTGTGAGATTCTCTATTGCCTGGTTTTTTTTGTTTTGTTTTGGTTTGGTTTGGGATCTTTTTGTTTGTTTCTTTTTTTTGTAGGTATACATAACCTCCTTGGTTTGGAACTTTTCTTTAGCATCTTTTGTAGGACTGGATTTTTATGGACAGATCATGTTTAAATTTGATTTTGTCATGAAATATCTTGTTTTCTCCATCTATGGTGATTAATTAAAAGTTTTTCTGAATATAGTAGTCTGGGCTAGCATCCATGGTCTCTTAGAGTCTGTAACACATCTGTTCAGGACTTTTTGGCCTTTAGGGTCTCCATTGGTAAGTTGGGTGTGATTCTAATAAGTCCTCATTTTTCCCTTTCAGTTTTTAATACTCTTTCTTTGTTCTTTATGTTTAGTGTTTTGGTTAGTCTTATGAAGAGGGTACTTTCATTTCCAGAATTCCTCTGTGTGAGGGCCAGCCATGATAAGCTAAGTCTGGACAGGTCACCCAAAGGAAGTTCTTTATTTCCAATCATTATCACTTGCCAGAGTAGAAGTCGGCCCTTGATAAATTTAATAAGAGGTCCAGGGCTCAGTAGTTTACCCTGAGGCAATGCCTGGCTACAAGAGGAACCACAAGCTGAGTTACTCAACCTCCACTCAAGAACAGATCCTTCAAAGGAAATGCCTGGCATTCCATGCCCTGTTGCTAGATAGGAACACCTGCTGTGAACTTTTACCAGGACACCCTAGACAAATGTCAGACAACCAGGGGTCTTAAAGCCTCAGAAACCCTCACCCCCACCTTTACTACTATAAAACCCTATTCTAATTGAGCTCAGGTATCTCCGGTTATTCCAATATGTTGGACATATAGAGACCGAGTTTGTAAACTTGATTAAAATAAATCAAGTTTTTACATATGGTGCTACGGGAGCGCCTTCCGTTCCTTCAGCCAATAGCCACTGAAATACCAGCCCACTGGGGCGTGGTCGATTTCTCTTTAAAAAAGAGTGGCAGTCATCTTCTCGCTCTCTTGCTTCCGGCTCTTGCTCCAGCAACTAGACTCCTTTCCTGACTGTCAGTGTTCTGTAAGTTTTACCCCTAAAATAAATACCCCTTTAAATCCAAACTGGTGTGGAATTGTTTTGTGCATTAACATGTGGCTCGGTTTCCTTGTTGGCTTTTGTGGGGACTTTGTGGATTTGAACATTGTAATGTGGGGGCCTGCCACACAGAAGTCTACATTAGATATGTAAACTGATTGGCCCATTAGCTCAGGCTTCTTATTAGCTCTTATCACTTATATTAACACATTATTCTAGTATATGTTAGCCACATGGCTCAGTACTTTTCCAGTGGGGCAGGTCACATCTTGCTTATTAGGTGGTTGAGACAGGACTGGGAGGAATGGGCTTCCTCTTTCCCAGAATTCTCCTATTCTCATTGTGCCGCCTCTACTTCCTGTCTGGTTGACCTGCCTATACTTCCTGTCTGGCCAATCAGTGTTTATTCAAAACATGATTGACAGAATATAGACAATTCTCCTGCACCAGAACATAACACTTTGGTTTGTACTTTCTTTATTGCTTCCATTTAAAATTTTCAGATCTTAAATAGTTTTGTTCACTTGTTATTTTTTTTTCTTGGCTTTCTTGGCATTCTTTAAAGGATTTATTGATTTCCTCCAATTTTTGGTTGTCTTTCCCTCAATTAGATTAAAGAAGTTTTTTATTTCTTTTTGAGGACCTTTATCATCTACATAAAGTTGTTTTTAAGGTCATTATTTAGTGTTTCACACTGTGTTGAAATATTTAGGTCTTGCTGTCATAAGGATAGCTGGAGTCTGGTAGTGCCATATTGCCCTGACGACTGTTGATTGTATTCTGACACTGATGTTTAGGTATCTGGGTTTGTGATGACTAGAGATCTAGGTGTTGACTACTGATCTTGTCTTTGTTGGGTGTCGTCTTTGGGTTTCCATTACTGTGCAGAGGCACCACCACATCAGCTCCAAGCTTTCCTTAGTTCCTTTTCACAAGTTGGAAATTTAGCCGGATAGGATCTTATTCTGAAGTCAGCACTCCCTTTATTCCATTTCTTAATCTGTTTATCTCCATGAATACAGGATTTAGCTCTATCCTACTTCCTGGTGCCTCATTTTTCAATCTGTACAGTTTATACTTTTATTTGCTTAGCTTGCTCCTTTTCAATATAAATCTTAATTAGAGTTACCACTAATAACGACACAACACAGTCTATACTGGGCTATTTTGAGATTACCTCTGCCAAAGAAATTAATCTAAAACTCTTCACTTTAGCCTTAGGCCCACTTTTCAGACAGGAGCAAAACCAGTGACATTCTTCACCAAAATAACACAAAACCAGTCCCTAGGCCGCATACTAATAGTCCTTTCCTCTAAAACATCTTGGTCCTCACAGTTCATCAAATCACACCCAACACCACTGTCTTCCATACTTCTACTAGTATGGCCCATTAAGCAGAGGTGAAAGCATTCCACTGCTTTTCTAACCTGAAATACCAAAGTCTGAATTTCTCCAAACAAGAACATGGTCAGACTTATCACGGCAATACCCCACTCCTGGTACCAACTTCTGTCTTAGTTAGGGTTTCTATTGCTATGAAGAAGCACCATGGCCACAGCAACAGTATAAGGAAAACTTTTAATTGGGGTGGCTCACTTACAGTTTTAGAGGTTCTGTCCATTATTATCATGGCAGGAAACATGGAGGCATACAGGCAGACACGGTACTGACTACATCTTGATCAGTAGACAGCAGGAAGTGGACTGAGACATTGGGTAGTATCTTGAGTATAGGAAATCTCAAATCCCATTCCCACAATGACACACTTCCTCTAACAAGACCATGCCTACCACAACAAGGCCATTCCTCCTAATAGTGTCACTCCCTATGAGCTTATGGGAGTCACTTGCCTTCAAACTACCACAGATGGATGTTTTATTCCTTGGTTTCTGTTTCCTCTTTAGTCTTCTAGTCTTTGTGGCCTGGATTTCTGGTGGCCAGCTTGACCTCTGATTTAGTACAGGGTCTCTGGGAGGTGGCCTTCTAGCAGTTAACTTGGCCTTGGGTGCAGCAGGGCATCTCTGTTCTTCTGATAAGTGTGGCCTGCATCCCTTCTTCTGACTGGAGTGGCCTGTGCCTGTACTGACTGGTGTAGTCAACAACTGAGCATCAGGAGTCGCTGAGTTGGTGGCAGGGCTTGGTTTCTGGGCTGGCAATGAAGTGGGAGGGTCTTTGGGAACAGAATCCAGGGACTGGGGCAGTTCTGACTGGTATGGCTTGCACTGGAGCAGCTGAAGTGTGCTAGAATTAGGAAGAAGGACTGTCTGCAAAAATGTTGATAAGATGGGAGGGCTTGGGCAGTGGAATGGGTCTTAGGGAACATACTTTAAGGAGTGGGGCATTTCCATTAACAGGGAGGTCATTCACATGTTCTTCTAACTGGTGTGTCCTGTGCGCGAGCGCTGAAGACTGCCAGGCACAAACCCTTTTTAAAAAAACCATTATGCCACCGACTCTCTTGCTATTGTAGTCAAACACAATTCCAGCTATAGTAAGACTGAGATGGCTTTGTGGTTTCTCTTTACATGTATAAGTGTGGAAGGGAGTACAAAACATGTGCCTTTTATATAAAGAACTTTTTATAGATGACACATATTTCTCAAAACATATTCTTGTTAAGGAAAGGCCTTTCGGTAGCACAGCCTTTTTAAAAGCCCACAATTTCCTACATTCATGGAAGATATTGGGGTGCAGTTTCCTCACCAAGTCTTATAATAAAGCCAATATCAAGTCCTACAAATTATGGATGTCATATCTTATGTTTTGTTCTGTTTTTTTTTTACATTTGATTTTAAAAAATAACATTCCATGTTTTATAACTGAACATTAGTGAAGCAGCCAACTCCAGAATCAGCCCTAGAGAGATCTAGTGCATAACATGCTTTCATCATAGGTTTAAGGGAAAATGTAAATTTATAAATAAGAAAACAGTGGTGAAGAGGGGCTTTCATGGTTAAAGGAATTGCTGCTCTCGCAGAGGACCCAGGTTCAGCTTCCAGCATCCACATCACTTGGCTCACAACTTCCTGTAACTCTAACTATGTAGAGTAACATAGTTACTTTGTTACTGTGTTATGTAACTATGAATGTAACACCCACTCCTGGCCTCTCAGGCATTAGAATAAAGGTAAATGTGCACACACGCACGCACGCGCGCACACACACGCGCACACACACATACACACACACAGAGAGAGGGGGAGGAGTGAGGAGGTAGTGAGGGGAGGGGAGGAGAGAGGGAAGGAGGGAAGGAAGGAGAGAAGGAAGGAGAGGGAGATTAAAAGAAGTTTTATTTTTTAGAAAGGAAAGAAAACAATTTTCGTCCTCCCTGGTGCATGGGAAGGGATGCTGTCCCCTTCCCTTTTCTCTAGCACTGGCTTTAGGAAATCTACTGTGAATTCTGCCTGTGTCCCTTGGAGATATACATAAATCTGTTCAAAAGAAATAAGCCCTTTGCCAGTTTTATTAACCTACAGATGTCTTCCTCAAGGTCCTGGGAGCCATAACTGTGAAATGCCATCACCAACAGATGCAGTGTCCCTCTCTCACTCTCATGGGCAGGGAAGCAGATCACCTTGGAGGGGCTCTCTCCACGTTTAAGACTCACTGCCTGTCAGAAAGAGTTATTTTTCCTTCAGAAGAGTGACAGTCACAATGTAGCTGGCTTTGATCGTGAGGTAAACCGAGACTGGGTCAAAGATGCTATCAGGCTCACTTATTTTAGAACTAAGCTGTTTGTCTTGAAGAATCATAGGCATTTGGTCTACCCAGCTATATGAAAGGATGAGATGTCTTTCAATCTTCCCAATACCTTTAGTAAATTGCCTGGGATATACACACGTTCTGACTTATTGCTTATTAAATAATAAAACTTTTCATTTTCTTCTACATTTTCAGAGAAGTGTTCTTAGCTGCAAAGGCCTTGTTTGCATTTTCCCGCTACAAGACTCCCCAGTGCCTTTTCATAGTCATTGTGCTTAGGACTCTATCACTTTGAAAAGCTATGCAGACACTGGAAAAAAAAAGTGAAGTGAAGGATGCCTTTCTGACTATGTAATTGAGGGATTACAAGATCTGTGCAAGGTAAGTTAAAGTGCTTAATTCATGGGACTTTATAAGGTTAGCAACATTTTGTGAATTGCTTACCACAATCACAACTTTCATGAGATCCATTAAAGTTTTCATCTGTATCCTGCTATGTGTTCTAAACAGAGAATATATAAATGATGCAGTTCCTTCTTCCAAGGAACTCTCTCATGGTAACAGAAGGCTGTCTGCTAGTTCCCATAAGCACCATTCCCTCGAGGCCAAAATCCTCTGATTTACAATCTCCGTTTCAAGGAGCGATGAAATGTTCCATGTGCCGGTGCCTTCCTGAAAATACGCTGTTGGCTCCAGGATCAACACAAAGGTCTGGGGGTGTGCAGCAGCCCTGCTGTGTCCAGAAGACATAGTTCACAACAGGCCTCCCTCACCCTCTGCTTTTCACTCTTTCTACCCTTTGGTCCACAACGTCCCCTGAGTCTTGGGGAAGGGAAATGTGATATAAATGTCCCATTAAGAAATGAACACTGTGCAGTCACAAGCAGGGCCATTGCATCTATGAATTCACAGCAGCTGTGGTTGTCTGCACAGATCAAACCAACCAACCAACACTGTAGCATGGAGTAGGGAGGAACACATGAGGGCTGATGCCTCGCTCAGGAGCTATTGGTAACTGATGGTTAGGAAGACTTGGTTTTCTTTGGTGTTGTGAGCCTTAACAAGAGAGAATATGAACGAAAAATATCTGTAACAATGTAATTCTATGTTGTCATCATGAATTTCTTACTTTCTTTTCTTTTTTTCTTGGAGGGGGGGAGTTCAAGACAGCTTTTTTTTTCCCATGTATCCCTGATTGTCCTTGAACTCACTTTGTAGACCAGGCTGGCCTTGAACTCACAGAGATCTGCCTGCCTCTGCCTCCCAAGTGTTGGTATTGATGGTATGCACCACCACCACCACCTGGCTTATGAATTATTTTTTATCTCTAATATTCAATATGAGGCTTATATTAAGCAAAGCAATTTGTTTGATATTTATTTAATTTTAGTCTCTGTGAATCTATATTTCTTAGTATCAAGGCCAAATATAAGATTTTTGTCTTTATCTAGAAAACAAATAGATTGTTCTTTAGAAATTATGACTATACTACATCTAAAATCAGAAGACCAAGATCAGAAAAATAAGAAAGGCAGAAAACGTAACTAAAGAAAAATAAAGCACAGCTGGGAAGAAGATGACGGGGAAGGACACAAAGACAAAGGTGGAGGACCGCTTAGACAGGGAAGAAGCAGCGCATTCTCTCTGCAGGGGAAATGAGGGACAAATTAAGGACAGAGGCTGCCTTGGGTGCTGTGCCATCTTATCCTGTCACAGTGGCACCCACAGCGTTTACTCCCCAGAGGCTGGCAGTACCCCACATCCACAAGAAACACTGAGTCTCCAGACACCGGCCCTGGCTGAGAACTAACGTTCTAATGTTAAGAACTGAGATGATAGAAAAGAAACAATCTTTTAGGGTCAGGATGCAGTTTTGCATCTTATGTCCTGGACTATTATTTATCATTTGACTTGATATATTCAGTAAGACACACGGAATATAGAAGTGAGAATGAGGTGTAATGTTTACTTAAACTATTCACAAAGCAGAAAAGTATCTAAAGCTGATCATGACCCATGTTTTATTTAGCTTGGTCAATATTCTTACTCCTAATTGATATATATATATATATATATATATATATATATATTGTTTCTTTGTTTCCCCTCTAAGTTTCTGAGCCCTTGCTCTTTATAGAATATTTATAAATACCCTGAATTTAATTTTAAATTATTAAATAAGTTCCCAATCCATGAAATGATACTCATTATTCTCAAGTAATCTTTCACTCTCTTTCCCTTTCTTCCTGGTCCCTTTCCTTCCCCCACCTCTCTCTCTTTCTCTCTCACGCACACACACACACTCACACATACACTCACATGCACTCACATACAGTCTCTCTCTCTCTCTCTCACACACACACACACACACACACATACATACACACACACACACACACTCACAAGCACATGTGCAGTATAGAAGTCAAACCATAGTTAAAAGCTTGCCATAATTCTTAAAGGTCCAGGAGTGACAGCTGCTGAATGTGTTTCATGAAATTGAAATGCAACATGTGTTGGGTCCAAGGGGGTTGCACAAAGATGAGAATACCACCAAGTCTAATAAATCAGTAGCAAACTTTATTCCAGAAACCAGATTCCAGAAAAACCAGAAGTAAACTTAAAAATAAAAAGATAAAAAATAAAAACACCACAGGGCACAGAAGCTTATCAGCTAGCTGAGACAACAGCCAGAGATGGTGTTTGTTAGGCTGCAGCAAAAGGGCGATTTCTGAACCCATCTTTTTATAGTAGGGCACCAAGCATTAGGTCTGAACAAAGGAATTTTTAGGATCTTGCCCCAGTCCATGGGTTAGTCAACGGAGACCCTAAGGGGTCGGGAGAGTGAGTTTTAATGTCAATAGGTAACATCTATCATGAAGTATGTTCCAGAGCCGAAAGTCACTAATTGCAAGAAAACAGATGTCTTTGCAATTAGTTAGAAAAAGGGACTGCTAGTAATATCAGAAGGTTAATCAATTAGAATAATTGGTTTTTAGGCTGGGAACTTAGAAGACAGAAGAAAGTTTTTTATACTATCTTAAGGTAAAACTTAGATACAGACTTCCCCCACTCCTGTCAGAATTGTCTAAGTCCAAACGTCCCATACTGAAGTCTCTCCCCATTAATTCAAGGGCATTCTGCTCCATAGGTTGCTCTAAGACCGATGCATTAGGCAAATGGAAGTGAACATAATAGGACATCTTTGCCTTAGGAAATGTGTGCTAAGGTGCCTAGGTTATGAAAAGAGAAGCAGAAATGAATATTTCTTCAAGGAATTTAGTTAACATTAGAAATAGCAAAAAGAAACAAAAAGGCCTTATGTTACTATGAAATGAGGGATTTTTGAGAAGATAAATGTATCACCATGAGCAAATGTAGGAATAACACGTTTTTAGCAAAAATTGTCATTAGGAAAAATTACTTTCAATATAATTTTGAAATACCAACAAAATTCTGAGTTGTTACAATAAAAGTATTGAAAGATGAACTCCAAGCTCCACAAATTCCTATAATGATTACCCAGCAGTCATTATTAGGAGGCAGGAGTTTATTACATATTCTCATCTTTATAAATACTTAACACACATATACGCGCACACACACACATGCATGCACACACATGCACATCACAGCATAGTCTATATAGACAAAACTTTGTACATACTCTTTCAGCAACCCATGCCCCAAGTTAAACAAATTTCCTGAATGGTGGTGATTGAATCTCTGTGTTCAGTGATTCTACATAAAGAGTGTCAAAATAAAAAACAAACAAGGCTGATGTCCAGATTTTCAACATTTATTATTTATATCTGAACACAACTGCCAGCATGATTTCAAAAACTTCATCCCAAATGAAGATCTCAGCCTTCATGAGTCTATCTCAGAATCTTTCCATTTCCAAAATTGAAGTCTCCTGATCTTATGAGGTTATGCAAACATCAACTCCTGTAATGAACAGTCAGCAGGGATGAAATTTCCATCTCATTCTCTAGCAGCTCTATGATTGCTTTAGCATCATTTTAATAACATATCAATACTACTACCTTCCTAAACAGTGTAATTCCTTACTGCATTATAAATATACATCTTTATAGTTGTAGATAAATGTGACCTCACCCTTTATCAAAGAAGCATTTTTATCAGCAGCAGCAGCCAGAGACTATTACAGAAAACCACAATTGGTCAAAATTCAGAGAACAACTGTGTGATACCAAGTCCCAACTGATATATCCACAACATAATTCCTACACTTAAGGCTCAGGGAACATCATGGAAAAAAGGAGTGGAAATACTGTTAGAGCCAAAGTTTGTTGTGGGATTGTGACAGGGAAACTGTGTTCATGGAATTCCAACAACATGGCTACATAAGCAAAACTTGAGCAATTCCAATACCAGTTGACATCCCAATGTAGATGGGGAATCTCACAGGGCCCCAAACCTAGAGAGAAGAAGAGCTACACAGAATTAAGAACTGATAAGGGGAGAGATGAGTCTTCCTCAGGGATGAGCCCCTGGTTGATTATCCAATAAGGAATGCACATCATACCGATCCAGGGTCAGCCATGGAGGAAACATGTGCATGAAGACAACACTAAACAAACTCAGCAGGTTGTATTTACATGTTTGCTCATTTATCAGTGTATGGAGCAACAATGGTTAGAGAAGAGGCTGAGTTTGGCATGGCGAGGGTAGGAGGGAGGAAAGGGGGAATGGTGCAATTACATTTTAAATTCGCTTTCTATATTTCCATACAACGTATTTTGTTCACATCCTTTCTCCTCCCCCAGCTCCTCCTAGATCCTCCCCACCTTCCTATCCACCTAAATTCATGATCTTCCTTTCAAGGAAAATCAACTACAAAAAAATCATCAAACCAAAGCAAAAGAAATCACGCAAAAATGTATGGAGTCCATTTTGTGTTGGCCAAATGCTCCTGAGCATGATGCTTGCCCCAGACTGTGGTTGATATTCCAAGTGTCTCTCTGTCAAAACATGGTCCAATAATGGAGCCATGTCAGGAGAATTCTGAGTGCTTGTGAGAAAACAAGACAAGAGTCTTGTGACCTCAGTTTCTTCAAAACATAGAATTATTCTTGGAATGTGTTTTTGTTCTCCTCTCTGGTATAGAGGATAGGAGTGGGTTTACTTTAGATTATTCATTACAACTCTGTGGAGCCTATTTCCACCTAGTCTATCAGTCAGAGAGTTTGGAAGTTGCTTAAAATGGTTGGCAAGAGTAGCTGCATGTCCCAGCTCAGGAGGTGATTACTTTGTTTTTTGTTTGTTTGTTTGTTGTTTGTTGTTTTTTTTACATTAAGATAGCTCATACAAATAGATTCATTCCATCCTGACAGATGGTCAGGATATGCAAACGTACTTCTGCTCCTTCTTTTGTAATTATGAGGTCACCTTGGGAGTAGCTGCCTTCAGGATAGTGGTCTAGGGTAGCTTCACTGCCTAAACAGAATACTTTGATGTCCCAAAGTGTTAAAACAATCAACTGTTTGAGTTTTGTATCATTTGTATCATGCTAATAAAGTATTCTCCCCCCTTTTCTATTGGATATAAAAGCATATGGAAAATAAAGGTGGGTGATTTCAGTATTCACTGAAATGCCCTTCTGGTATTTTCTATGGTTTCTATTTTACTATTTTCACGTGCATCTTTGTATTCTTTACTAATATTTCTAAATCCCCACAACCCTATCCTGGTAAGAGGTGTTTTTGTTGAGGCCGGTCCCCGAAACAGCTGACTATTGTTATTTGTTTACATAACTGTATGGAAAAACATATTTTTGCCACTCTGTGACAGTATGAATGCTGTTCAGTAGTGATGAAGCTTATAGTTGAGCATGAGTTAGATTTCTCCATGTTTTATGCTCTAGGTATGTACTATCTTCAAGAACAGGTCCTTACTCCAATGTTGTGGAATGTAATCAATGGAGAGGGTGGATGGAATGATGTAATTCTATTTAAACATTTTACAAATTAGTTATAGACAGGAAAAAAATCATACCTCTTGTGGTTTCAGCATGGATATCACAAACAATACAATCTCCTTAGCAGTGACTCAGACAAAATACCACGCTTCTGCCTCTTGGTTGCAGGCTAGTACATGCTGTTCAATTGTTTCTGTCATGGCCTTGTTGACCTATTCCACCTCCTAGTCTGTGCAAGTCTTTACTTCCCCCTGAGACACACCCAAGAAGAAAGTATCAGAAATGACACGGCTAGTCTCCTCCCAGCTGCAGAGAAGGCCAGGTGAGAAAAAGGACCACACATACTACTGACCCCAGGGCTCCCCATTAGGTCTGGAAATCCAGGCTTCCTGGCATCTAATACAAAACTTGTAACTATTATTTCTAATATCAGCTTACAAAGCTATTATACTTACACCCTAAACTACTGCCATAATGGACTGAGTACATTTTTAAAGCACTCTGGCTATAATTTTCTTTGAAGTGGCCAGAAATGGCCTTATTTCGCATAGCCATATTGAATGTCCCCTAGTCTTTAACATCAAGTTAAATAATTACCCCAGCTTTCTGAGCTATTTCCACACTGCAAACCTTCTTAGTGGAATTAATCTCTCACCACTGCTTCCTTTTCATGAACATCAAGTTCTGTATCAAGTACCTTTTAGAAACTGTTAACTAATTACTCCAATTCACAAATAAATCAGTGAAAGTTTCTTCATTTGGTACTGGGGAGATGGCTGCATGCAAACAGTGTTGACTGCTCTTGCAGAGAACCCAAGTTAAGTTCAGTGTTCATATCAAGAAGCTCACCGACATGTGTAACTCCAACTACAAGAGATCCGAAACCCTCTTCTGGCTTCACAGTTACCTGCACACACATGTGTCCATACCCACACACAAACACACATATGCATAAATGAAAAATAAATAAATATTAAAAAATTCTTCAATAGGAAGCCTGATTTATATGGGTTGAAAATATGGAACATGAGTAACACACTAGATAAAATAAATGTGCTTAGTATTGTCATTTCCAAGCTATTAGCCTGTCATTAATATTTTAAAAAAATGTTTTGCTACAGTACAATATTTGTGATATGTGCTTTTTAAAACTAATTATAGACAAACATCTAGGAATTTACAATTAGTTATAACTATTCATTACCCTAAAGACTTGGCATTTAAAAATACAAATGATTATTCTTGCTTCTCATTTTATTAAACTGAATAAATATACTACATGACACCAAGACTGAAGCTAATATGTTTCCTCTGGTATCTTCTGACTTTGAAGAAGGTCTACTGTTACATGAAGCCTCTGCAGGATGGTGATATTTTTTCTTCATTGGAAAACAGAAAACACTGACTAATCTCATTCGAGTTCCAGGATGGATAACCCAGTTGTGGATAAATACAAAGGATAGATTTTTTTGTGGTCCTGTGTGTTCCTTAAGAAACCATCCATTTGAACTTGAGTTTTGTACATAGCAATGAATATGTATTTATTTTCATTCTACATGTTGACATCCAGTTATGCCAGCACTATATGGTGAATATGCTTTATTTTTCCCATTCTATATATTTTTGCTTCTTTGTCAAAAATCAGGTGTCCGTAGGAGTGTGGATTGATATCCGGGTCTTCAATTTGGTTTCACTGGTCCTCCTGTCTATTTTTATGCCAATACCAGGCTGTTTTCAGTACTGTAGCTCTGTAGTAGAGTTGAAGTCAGGGATTGTGATGCCTCCAGTAGTTCCTATATTGTACAGGATTGTTTTGGCTAGCCTGGGATTTTGATTCCATACAAAGTTGGATATTATTCTTTTTGAGGTCTATGAATAATTTTGCTGGAATTTTGATGGGCATTGTGTTGAATATGTAGATTGTTTTGAGTAAGATTGCTATTTTTACTATGTTAATTCTACCTAGCCAAGAGCTTGGGAAAGCTTTCCATTTTCTGGTATCTTCTTCAATTGCTTTCTTCAAAGATTTAAAGTTCTTGTCATACAGGTTTTCCACTTGTTTGGTTAGAGTTATTCCAAGATATTTTGTGTTATTTGTGGCCGTTGTGAAGAATGATGTTTCTCTGAGTTCTTTCTCAGCCCATTTATTATCTGTGTAAAGGAGGGCTACTGATTTTTTTTAGTTAATCTTATATAGTGCTACATTACTGAAAGTGTTTGTAGAAGTTTCTTGATAGAATTTTTAGGATTACTTATGTAAATTATCATATCATCAGCAAATAGTGAGAGTATGACTGCTTCTTTTCTGATTTGTATCCCCTTGATCTCCTTATTGCTCTAGCTAGACCCTCAAGTTCTATATTGAAGAGATATGGAGAGGATGGTCAACCTTGTGTGGTTCCTGATTTCAGTGGGATTGCTGTGAGTTTCTCTCCATCTAGTTTGATGTTGGCTTGCTGACTTGCTGTATTATGTTTAGGTATGTTCCTTCTATCCCTGTTCTCTCCAAGACCTTTATCATGAAGGGATGTTGTATTTTGTCAAAGGTTTTTCAGCAGCTAATGAGATGATCATGTGATTTTTTGTTTATATGGTGGATTACACTGACAGATTTCCATATGTTGAACCATCCCTGTATCTCAGGGTTGAAGCCTATTTGGTCATGGTGGATGAATTTTCTAATATGTTCTTGGATTTGGTTTGCCAGTATTTCATTGAGTATTTTTGCATCAATGTTCATGAATGAGATTGGTCAGTAATTCTCTTTCTTAGAAACATCTGTGTGTGGTTTGGGTATCAGGGTAATTGTAGCCTCATTAAAAAAAGAGTTTGGCAATGTTCCTTCTGCTTCTATTGTGTGGAACAATTTGAGAAGTATTAGTATTAGTTCTTCTTTGAAAATCTTGTAGAATTCTGTGCCAAAAACCATCTGATCTTGTGTGTTTTTAAAAATATTATTATTTTTTGGTTGGAAGACTTTTTCTATTTCTTTAGAAGTTATATGTCTATTTAATTTGCTTATCTGTTGTTCATTTAATTTTGGTAAGTGATATTTATCCAGAAAATTGTTCATTTCCTTTAAGTTTTTCAATTCTGTGGAGTATAGCTTTTTGAAGTATGACTTGATGTTTCTCTGGATTTCCTCCATGCCTGTTGTTATGTCTATCTTCTCATGTCTGATTTTGTTAATTTGGATATTCTTCCTCTGCCTTTTAGTTAGTTTGGATAAAGGTTTGTCTATTTTGTTGATTAAAAAAAAACCCAACTCTTTGTTTTATTGATTCTTTAGATTGTTTTTTTGTTTCTAATTTGTTGATTTTGTCTCTCAATTAGATTCTTTCCTGTTGTCTAGTCCTCCTGGGTGAGTTTGCTTCTTTTTGTTCTAGAGTTTTCAGGTGTTCTGTTAACTCACTAGTGTAGGGTTTTTTTCAACTTCTTTATGTAGGCATTTAGTGCTATGAACTTTCCTCTTAGCACTGCTTTCATTGTTTCCCATAAATTTGAATATGTTATGAGGTCATTTTCATTGAATTTTGGAAGTCTTTATTTTCTCCCTTTATATCTTCTTTGACCCATTCAGGTGTGCACTGTTTAATTTCCACGGGTTTGTGGGCTTTCTGAAATAAGTGTTGTTGTTGAATTCTACTTTTAAGCCATAGAGATCTGATAAGAAACATGGGGTTATCCCATCTTTTGTATCTGTTGAAGTTTGCTTTGTTACTAATATGTGGTCAATTTTTGAGAAGGTTCCATGAGATGCTAAGAAGAAGGTATATTCTTTGATGTTTGGATGGAATGTTCTATATATGTCTGTTAAGTCATTTTGAGTCATAACATCTGTTAGTTCCTTTATTTCTCTGTTAAATTTCTGTCTGGTAGACCTGTCCAGTGGTTAGAGTGGGGTGTTGAAGTCTCCCACTATTAGCGTGTGGGGTTTTATGTATGATTTAAGCTTCAGTAGTGTTTCTTTTACATATGAGGTGCTCTTGTACTTGGGGCATAGACACTCAGTATTGAGATTTCCTCTTGATAGATTTTTCCTGGGACTAATATGAAATGTCCTTCTTTGTCTCTTTTGATTGATTTTAGTTTGAAGTCTATTTTGTTATATATTAGAATAGCTATACCAGTTTGTTTCTTAGATCCATTTGATTTAAAAATTTTTTGGATCAAAGACCTCAACATAAAACCAACTACACTGAATTTCATAAAACAGAAAGCGAGAAGTACACTTGAACTCATTGGCACAGGAAACCACGTCCTATATATAACCCCAGTAGCACAGGCACTGAAAGAGAAACAATTAATAAATGGGACCTCCTGAAACTGAAAAGCTTATGTAAAGCAAACAACATGGTCAACAAGACAAAACAGCAGCCTACAGAATGGGAAAAATATCTTCACCAACACCACATTTGATAGAGGGCTAATCTCCAAAATATACAAAGAACTCAAGAAATTGTTCATCAAAAGAACAAATAATCCAATAAGAAAAATGGGGTTCAGACCTAAACAGAGAACTCTCGACAAAGGAATCTAAAATGGCTGAGAGACACTTAAGGAAATGCTCAATATCCTTAGCTATCAGAGAAATGCAAATCAAAACAACTCTGAGATTTCATCTTACACCTGAAAGAATGGCTGAGTCAAAAACACTTAGACAACTTATGCTGGAGAGGATGTGGGATAAAGGGGACACTTCTGCATTGTTGGTGGGAGTACAAACTAGTACAGCTTCTTTGGAAATCAGTATAGTAATTTCTCAGAAAAATAGGAAACAACCTACCTCAAGACCCAGCATGCCACTTTTGGGAATATACCCAAAGGATGCTCAATCATACCACAAGAACATGAGCTCAACTATGTTCATAGTGGCATTATTTGTCATAGCCAGAATGTGGAAATAGTCTAAATGCCCTTTGACCAAAAAATGGATAAAGAAGATGGGGTACATTTACACAATGGAGTACTTACTACACAGGAGAAAAAAAGTAATGACATCTTGAAATCTGTGGGCAAATGGATGGACCTAGAAAACATCCAGACCCAGAAAGACAAATATAATATGAGGTAATAAGAGGTAATCCAGACCCAGAAAGACAAATATAATATGTACTCCCTCATAAGTGACTTTCAGACAAAAAGCAAAGAAAAAACATCCTACAATTCACAATCTCAAAGAACCTAGACAACAAAGAGGACCCTAGGAGAGATATACATGGATCTAATGTACGTGGTAAGTAGAAAAACCAAGATCTTCTGAGTAAATTGGGAGTGTGGGGGTAATGGGAGATGGTAGAGGGAAGGGAAGAGTGTTTGAAGTGGTAGGCAATCTCCAAGGACTTCTCCATGGAACTGAGACAATTGGGAGGCTTTGCTTTGTTTAGTAGGTACATTAAGAAAACTTTAAATCCATTACTCTCTTTCCAAACAGGGGTGAAGAGTAAAGGGAAGAATGATGGCCAGCATGTTAGACAAATTCTCCATCTCTGATTGTTCAAGAAGGAGGGATTTCTATCCTGAATTGTGACTAGAATAATGATATGTGTGACTGATGTGGGATTCCCATCTGTACGCTGTGAATATCACTGGATAATGAAGAAACTGCTTTATGCCTGTAGCTATGCTATAGGAGAACAGAACTAGGTGGGGAAAACTAAACTGAATGGCTAGGAGAAAGGAGGCAGAGTCAAATAAAAGCCATGGAGCCTCCGTTGGAGACAGACATGCTGAAACTTGGCTGGTAGGCTGCAACCTCGTGGTGATGCACAGATTAATGGAGATGGATTAAATTAAGATGTAAGCATTAGGCAATAAGAAGCTAGAGCTAATGGGCCAAGAAGTGATTTAAATAATACAGTTTCTGTGTGATTATTTTGGTTCTGAGTAGCCGGGACAAACAAGCGGCCTTCCTCCAACATTTGACTATTTTGTTTGGTACAAAAAATACTTTGCCAACAGTCCTACATTCCTGATATCTCTACGTTCAAATGTGGATAAGAATGAGGACAGAAGATTCATAGTCTTCTTCAACTAAAGAGGCAAACATTTCTCACAGCACATTGCAGCCTACCAGCCTGGGGACTCAGCTGTGTACTTCTGGGCTGCATGTGCACAGTGCTCTGCATGTACCTGCAGCCTCTATCCAAACTCACAACTGGGCCCTAAGCAAGACCCTGCTTCAAGTTTCAAACAAGGGTGTCTGTGACCTTCTTTCCATTGCACATAGAAGCATGACAGAGTGTGACTTAAACCGTTCTGAATGGAGACTGAGAAGTGGTTGGGGAGGATGGTCGATGGGGGGCATGGGGAAGAAATGGGAGGAGAGGAGGAAGGAGAAACAGCAGTTGGTATGTAAAATAAATGAAAAAAATGTTAATTAAATAAATTTTAAAATAAGTGGAAAAGACAAAATCAGCTAAAAGCAAGGCTATACATGACAAGCTCTATAAATAAATGCAGAGTCAGGTTTGGAGGCAAACACAAAGTCACAGTGTTTGGGAAACTAAGTAAGGAAGAGAATGAGTTCAATGCTACCTTGGGCTACACAGTAAATTTTAGGACTGGGATAAATAACAAGACCACGACTCAAAAACCTAAATAAACACATACATAAACTAATAAATAAATTGAGGAAAGTTCTCCAAGCTTTCAACTGTTGAGCAATCTTTTGGCTCTGTTTCTACTTTCAGAGACAGGCTGCTGAGTTTGCCAAAGCAGAAGTCTCTCTCTACTCTGTGATCCTTTGTTGTCACTGTTCTTTTCTTCTATATTTAACTTTTTTTAATTGGGGGTGGGTTTTTGTATTTTTGTTTTCACTTTATCATCTTTCTTTCTCTCTTGCCTTTTTATTGCTCTCCTTTCACCTTATTTTACTGTCTTTCATTTCCTTTGATCCTGGACTAAGAATATCCTGTCTTTATCATGTCTGTATTTGGAATGAGAAAGCTAGGGGTCTCCACTGAATGTTTTCCCTTAGAAAGTATCTGCATTGGGTGCCTAAGTTTTGAATAAAATAAACAAAATAATTTCTTCTTACTTTTTTCTGGATGGTTCTAATTTAACATCAAATATAGCTGAAGATTTCATGCTACGAGTCAATTTCCTTTGTTTCTTTATTTAAATACACAGGTCTCCTCAGTAAATCATTAATTGTATGTACTCTTTTTCCAGGCTAGCATTCGACTGTTATCCAGCAGTACTAAGTTTTGTCCTATGACTCACAACTGCAAACACAATTGTGCCATATCGCCTTCCAAAATGCAAAGACCTTCTTCTTCTTAGACATAATAGTCCTCTGCTGGTATAGACAAAAGGTATGGAGGATTCAGGCTACGGCTCAAAGATGGACATTAAGAACCAGGCTGCGGTCATTATAATATCTTAAGAACTTAGATTTCTAAACTTTTAAGCAGGAATTCCCCCCTCACCCCAAAATACAGACAACTCTACTTCAAACTGATATCATCAGAATGGAGAGATTTCTCTTTCTTAATGTACTAGTGGGCATGACTTAAGGGAAGGACTAAAGAAAATGTTTCTATCTTTTACATTCTCACTTCTACTTTAAATTCATATGGCCACTGATAATTCTATTAATTGCTCACATTTTCCAATTGGTCAAAATGAGTTAGAACAAAATGAAATCCGTTACCTCACCCAAGGGGCAATATAATTCCACACATTTCCTTAATGCTTTAGATAGATAGATAGATAGATTGAGATTAGTAATCCTAAATTTCTATCCACAATTTGTTCTGTATGCCTAGAATTGTTTATAATGCCTTAAATATAGAATTACATTACATGCTAAAACATTGCAACCGTTAGAAGAAAACCAGCGTGAACCACCATGACTTCTCCAAAAGAAACATCCCTTGAATAGGCACGCCTATGTGCACATGCATGCACATATTCGTATTCACGTAGGTTTTATTAAGTAACTTTCTCATATTATTTCTTCACAAAAATCTGAATCTTTTTCAATAAGCCAGAGTCAAATGACAAAAGTTGCCTGTTTTCTCTCTCTCTCTCTTGTGTGTGTGTGTGTGTGTGTGTGTGTGTGTGTGTGTGTGTGTGTGTGGTGTGTACATATTCACACGAGGAACACATATATGTATATGGGGGAACTATTTGGGAAGAAGGAAGCTGGTGGGAAGGCTAGAGGGTAAAAAGTGGGAAAGTTGGTAAATATGATCAAAGTATAGTACATGCACTTTTAAAATGTTACAGGAAACTGTTATTGTACAGTTACTAAAGCCTCACTAGGAATTGTGGCCATCTGAAATTGTGGTATTTCAGAGCTAGGAAATGGAGGCAAAGAGTTCTCTGTCCAGGGTTGGATCCATCAAGAGCTCATTATGGAGACTCGCCCAGTTCTTAACAGCAGCTGCTGATTTTTATGCTTTTCTGACTAAAGCTTATTCGCAAACTTTTGTCCCCTAAACTGAGGGACAAGGTGTGGGGCAGTGCAGGGAGAACAGAGACAGAAAGACTTTGTTTCAGTTGGACTTAGCAATAAGACCTGGAGCTGTGACCGGTCTACAGAGCACTACGGAGGCCCTGCCTCCTCCTGCTGAGTGCAGGGTGTTGCATCCTCCCCGGCCACAGCACACACCATTCAGTGGAGCATACGTATTTGCTGCTGCCGAGTTAGCCATTGGACAGGCATGGTGCATAAACCCAAGTCTTTGTGTCAGTTGCCAATAATGTGTGGAATGACAGTTTAAAGTGAGCTCTGTCAATCAGTCCTGGAATTGACAGAGTTCTATCATGTCTGAGATAAATCAGCGCTTAGTCCAGAAACTAAATACTCAACTCTAGCCAGCCTTCTTCATCCTCCAGCGGTCATAGTCAGGCGCACTCTTGGTGCAGACACAGAGGGAAGGAAAGAGCTGAGACTGAGAGCATGCCCAACAGCTCCACTTCCATAATTTCTTATCTGAACTGACTGAAGCAATTCTAATTCAGAATTGAGGAGGTCCCCCCGCCAAAGGTTCTGTGAAACCCCCTATAAAGAACATGAGGCATGGGAAGAGGTGAAAAATGAGATCCACTTAATTAATTACTAAACTGGGTACTCAGTGCTGAGGAACTAGTGTTCAAACAGGACTTTTCCTGTCCAAGTTGATCATAAGTCTGAAAGATAATGTTGCTTCAGGCTTGTGCAATTCCCGAACTCACCCACAAATCAGAAGGAAATGCTAGTAACTTAGTTCTAATAATAAGCTGTTATTTAAAAATTGAATCATAATTAGCCGAATGTATTAGTAATTCAGCTTAGACTTTCACTGTGCTGTGTTTGAAGTACATCCTAAGGAAACGCTTTGTGTCCTGGGGAAAATTAAGCTGAATCTTGCTGTGTTTGCCGCCTCACTTCTCATCTAGTTGGAGTCATGATGGATTTATCTGCTTTGCGCTTTGGCATCTAAGTCAGTCTCTGAGTCCCAAACTGCCTTTTCCTTATATTATGGTTGGTTTCAACGTCAATTCGCCACAAACTAGAATCATCTGAGTGGGGAGCCTCAGCTAAAGAAGTGATTTGGGAAGTTGCAGCAGCGTTTGGTAGCAGCCCAGATGACAAAAGTATTTCGGAAGGAAGATCGTCTCACCCCTTGCTGGACAAGTGTTCCCTCTTGCCGCTGAGTTGAGTTATCGGTTGTCTCTTGCTCATATCAGAACCAGTGTTTTGGTCTAGGGACCACAGGCTCTCAGGAACCTTCCTGGCTGTGAGAGTCAGACTGGGACTACTGAAAAACCCACCTGCCTTGTAGACTGAGAAACTACTGGTTGTCAACCCCAATGAGAGACCACTAGTGTGGAAATTATTAATTCTGATACATATATTCTTCACCCTGGTTCTGCTCCTCTAGAGAACCCTGACTAAAACATTCTTATCGTTTTATTTACATCTTTAACTAATGGTTTTAGTATTTTGACATTTTTCATTAAGGCTAATAACTTCTGTTCTATTTATTTCTACCTGTATCATTCGTAGCAGGCCTTCTATGCACTCAGAATTCTTTAAAATTCTGCTCTCCTTTTGTCCACTAATTGTTCCTGTTCATCTTGTTATATAATAAGCTTCTTCCATTATGCAGTGTATTTCCTTATATGAATAATCAATAGTGAGTGTTACCTTGTGAAATACACACATCGTCCACAATAGTAGACTCTGAAGGGAGAGAAATGATAATTTAGCATAATGTAACATATACTATATTGAATTATGTGTTTATATATTTAGAAATTTACCTTGATACCATTGTGCTTATATTTTATTCATAGTGCTTTGTGTATTTTCTTTATTGTGCAATGTTTTATGTTAAAATAATTCAGTTTTAGAAGGCTAAATAACATTTTTTTCACACAAAATGGCTTCTTAGAGTCAAAATTTATTGTAGTGCCAATAATAGAATAAGAATATTTTATTTATTGGTAGCTTCTGTACATATTCATGTTTGTATTCACTAGCATTAAAATATGGTACAAATCATATTTCTATGAGCATACTTTCTTCTTAATAACTGTAAGATAAATTCTTAGCTATTCTCATTACAATATGTAAAAATATCCTAAATTCTCTTTCATTCTGCTAAGATTTTTAATGACTGAAAAGCTTTCAATACTGTCTAAAGATACTTTGAAGATAACATTCCATTTTTCATGGCTGTAGAATTTCTCTCAAGAAATATTTCTTTTAATTGCCATCATTCTGTACGTCTCTTGCCTCTGGTTTTCATTTTATTCTTTCCTCTTAACCACATATAACGACTATGGATGCTAAGTGTGCAGTTTAATGAACTGCACCTAGGACCTTTGTAACCAGCACAATGATGAGGGCACAGAACACTTTCAGCATCACAGAATCATCCTGTACCCATTCTCACTGCTTTCCACCCCTACAGCAGTACCTACTGTCCTGATTTGATTCACTACAGGATAGATTTCATGTCCTAGAACTCAAACACATTAGGTTGCTCAGAACGTACTTTGTGCTCTGCCTTCTTTCATAGAAGACCACACCTGACAGATCAATTCACTTTGTTCTGTATATCAGTAAGGTTTTTATCAACTGACATATAAGTATTTCACAGATTAATGGGGTGCCATGTGATAACCAGATATACACGGATATGCTGTAGTGTTATTTCAGGATAAACATATTTCTCTCCTAAGAAGCTGACAGTTTCTTTGTGATGAGAACTTTCAATGTCCTTTCTTTTAGTTTTTATGAAATATGTACAACAGTCTTGTTATCTCTAATCCCTAGTGTGCAGTAGGACACAGAACTTCCTATTCCTACCTAACAATAGCTCAGTTCTCATTGATCAGCCGTTCCCTGTATTCCCGGCTCCTCACAGCGGCCACTTCCTGCTCTCAACTGCTATTAAACCACAACAACCACCTGTTCGGTTTCACATGTGACTGGAATCGTGAGTCATTTGTCTTTTGTGTCTGTCTTATTTCACTTAATATCTTTAACCCCATATATTTTGTAGCAAATTACAGTACTTCTTCCTTTCATGTTATTCCATTATGTATATGTACCACTCTTCCTCAGTTCATTGATCATTTACAAACACGCAGGTTCTTTCTATTTCTTGACTTGTTTCAACAAGCACAGGAGTGCAGACATCTCCTTCCTTGGGCTATGCACTCAGAAGTGGGTGCTTCTGTTTTGGGACTTCTATTATAGGGACTGAATGGGATTTCTACTTTGAATTTTTGAAGAACCTGCATATTCATTACATAGTGGATTTACTAATATGCTGCAAAAGAAGGCAGAGTGAAAATTCTCCTTTCTCCACATTCATGCTACTACTGTTAAATTTATTTAGTCTTTTAAAAAAAATGACCACTCTTGCCAGGTAATATAAAAGGATTTCTTTTTAATTATTGCGTTAAATTTTAAGTTTTGAATCCACTTGATTCACATATTTGTTGGTAGGTGTTTAGACTGCATTCAAATTTTTAATGCTGTAAATGGAACTTCTATAAATACTCACTGTTTATCACTAGTGGGGATGGATGATCACTACCACTATTAGGATTAGGCAAACAGATAGTTACTTAGTGCTTTCCAAAATAGCCTACCAATTCACAATTCCTTCCTCAACGTATAGCACTTCCACTACATTAGAAATTAAATTTGGTCCTTTCGGTGGAATGTGATTACTTGCAGGCTTAATTTGTATTCTCTTCAGAATAATAACACATAGCAGGTCTTTTGAAGGCTTACTAACATATGCTACACATTTTTATTGGACTTTTTCTCATTAATTTTTTCAGTGTTTTAAATATTTATAATCATCCTGTTTCGTGTCTATGTACTATAGGAAACTATCATGCGTAGATATATTGACGTCTTCTCTCCTCAAAGGCTACAGTTATGACAGACAAGCGAGTGCTACACAAGAAGTTCATCTTGATCTGTTCAAACTTTCCACAGTGATTCAAGCTTCACATTCTCTTCATTTACAGTCATTAGTAGTAGCACCTCACTTACTATCATTGTGCAATGACATTCTTATAAACAGCTTCTTCCAGCTTTGATCTAGTCAGAGATGCGATATATAACCTTTAGCAAATCACCCTCATCAATAAATAATTTATTCCTAACTTTGATATAGTCACAGATGTGACTATTAATAATGCCTAGTCAATAATTTTAGCTAACATAATTTTATCAATCCCAAATTATACTTAACATGTGATTGATTTTTAAAGCATTACAAAAGGAGTATAAAGGACCAACTCTTTTCACGTGGATCTTTTCAATATTTTATCAAACTGTATATTCCATTTTATACATCACTATAATTGTGATGACTATATATAAACATCAAATATTGTCTAGATGTGAATGCTAGAATATCTATGTGTGTGTGCATGTCCACGTGTGTATGCATGTGCACACATGAGAGCACAATTTTATATATACAACATGAAAGTCAAAGTTAGAGAAAAGGAAGAAGCCAATTTTCCCTTAATCATTTGTGGAGGGCAGGAACTATGTGACACTAATCTGGGGGAGACATAAACAAACGTCTAGTCATCCCAGATAGGGAAATGAGGACAGACAAAGTGGATGCCATCAAAGTCAACGTTGGTGAACCAATGAGTTTTATTGGTGTTTATTCCAAAACTATGAGGTGAAAGCCTACTTACAAGCATGGAAATAACTCAGACAACTTTAACACCAAAAGTGCACCCAGCACGGGTGACAGTTCATGAAAGTCAAAAGTATGGAGCACACTGCACTTCTTGCAAGCAACACAACAGGTCTCCTTCAGGCAGCTCAGGTAGTCTGGGCATCTTCCAGGTGGCTATGTTTCTTTTATACAAGTGGGCTGATCTGCTTCCTCCAAGTAACTTAGCTGCTCTTTGTTTCTCCAGATGGTTTGCCTGGCCAGAGCCTCCATTAAGCAACTCAGCTTGTCTGAGACTTTTTTGTTAGCCATCATTAAGGCTTATGTATGCTTGGGGAGGGAGAGACCTAGTGAATCTGATCGGTTTCAGGGACTTCCTGAAGATTGTGAGTTGTTTACTTTCTGAGATTAATAAATTTCCCTGTAGGATGAAATGTTTCACCTCCTCTGAGAACATCCTGTATCTCAATGAGCTCTCCTCCTAGATGGAAAGTCTCATTCAGGAAGAAATTGTTATATAACAATACATAATGAAACTTTATTCAACCATAAAAAATAAAATAATAATGTTGTGATGCAGGAGAATTGTCTGTAATCTGTCAATCATACTTTAAATAAATGCTGATTGGCCAGGCAGGAAAACCAGATAGGAAGTAGAGGTGATGCAATGAGAACAGGAATATTCTGGGAAACAGGAAGCTCCCTCCACCATTCCTGCCCAGACCACCGAAGAAGCAACATGTGAGCTGACAGCTGAAAAAGGTACCAAGCCATATGGCTAGCATAGATCAGAATAATGGGTTAATATAAGCTACAAGAGTTAACAAGAAACCTGAGCTAATGGGCCAATCAGTTTTATAATCTTAGGGAGTCCTCTGTATCATTTTCTTTGGGGTATGCCGACTGTGGGGTGCTGGGCGGGACAGATACACCAACAAGCCGGCTCTCATGTTACAATGTTGTTTCCAGGAAAATAGGTGAAAAATGAGCAAAATAAGCCAGACTTACAAAGACAAATTCCACATTTTGTCTCAAATGTGGATCCTAGATTTTATATATACTCATAAGTGATTCTGTATATACAAGAAGAAAGTTCAAATAAGATTATCAGGGGAAGAAAAGGAGAGCTATTTAAATGCATTCTTATCACTACACACATTATATGCTGGAGGGTAAAATTAAATTACATAATTTTCTCTCACTGAGTTTACAGGTTGATATAGGCATAGGTACTTGATCAGAAACAATAAAGTTGAATGAAGGCTTGATCTGAAAAGCAAGGGAAGGTGAAAGCTTGTGGAGAAGGCCAGTCCCATACCAGCCTTGAAGGTGAGATGGGAATTTAAGATCACATGTTACAGGCCTAAAGACTGAGTAGCAGTCCACTGGGTAGAAACATAGAAATTATGAAGAACATAATCTTAAAAGAAGGAGCAGCAGTTACAAATTAACATAAACATGGAGGACTTGAGAACTAAGGGACAGCTGTCCTAGATATATATACATACATATACATATATATTCACATAAAATGTATAAACAAAGTATGTATACTATGTGTGTAGGCATATCTATCTATATATGGATGTATAGAATACAACTACAGATCAATCATATATATGTATATGATTGCATCTTATGAATATATTTATTGGTCATGATGATGATCATAAAACTGTCTATTCAGCACTTCACTATACAAGTTAGAATTCACACCTTAATGAAGTTTGCAAAGACATCCTCTATTTACTTGAGATTATATAATAATCTGAATTTGGTGACTAGTGTGTGCCTTAGATTTAAGTACAGGTGATACAGTGGATTAACAAGTATAATCTTTAAGCATCTCGTTATTCTGTAGAGTATATTCCAATACATGTAGTAATTAAAATCTAGCACAGAAGAAGAAAATAGAACCTAACAGAAGCATTTAACTAGAAACAGAATGAAGATAAAATGAACTTAAGGAGATAACATCTAAATTCAGAAATATAAAATGAATCTGTCAATAATAAAGCTAAAAAGCATTATAAAAAAACAGAATGTACAAAGACATGAAGGCAACCTTCAGTTTGGGAGAATGACACCAAATGGTGATTCATACTTGGTGGGGGAAACCCCACTCAGAAACTTATGACAACTGAAAATTAAAAGCAATAAGCTGAAATCACTTTGTGAAGAATTAAGGCTATTATAAGATGCTTGTACATTACATGGAGACAATAATGAATGTTGAAACAAATATGAACAAACAAATGGTGTAATGAAAATGTTTCTGTTTGAAAAATTGCTTTCATTTTACATCTGCCCACATATTTTTATATATTTATGTTTGCATATATGTAGATTTTTCTAATTATTTGTCTCTTTTTTCTTAACTAATCCTGGGATTATGCTCTCTTCCACACTATATTAATTGACCTTTCCAAACAGCAAAGAAAAGATTTATGGTGTGATTTATGTTATTCAAGAAGATTCAAAACCTATTTTGCTCCATTCCATTTTTAAATGTTTTATTCTTTGACAATCCTATACATGTATACAATGAATTTTAATCATTTTTATTCTCTATTAAACCTGTCTCACCTCCTTTACTTCTCCACGGAAACCCATATCCTTTCCAACTTGCCCCACACTTTGTAATTTTGAGTGTTGTTTTATGTGTATGGCTCAGTGAGCCTGATCAGAGTCAGTTGCATACACATGGGTAGGAAGTTGCATGAGAAAATGTCAGTGACTACTCCAGCCACCCAGTAACTGTCAATGGTCTCTTGGAAATATGGGGCCCATTAGTCCCTCCCCTTCCTTGATGAAATGTTGATGGACCCAATCTTGTACAAGTCTTGTGCAAGGAACAGCAGCTGCAATGCACTCATGAGTGTAATAAATATGTCATATTAAAAAACATCTTTCCACAATCCACCTCCCCACTCTGGTGCCCTTTCATTCCTTCTGTTCAACCTTCCTTTGATGTTCTCAGAGCCTTATAGGGGGTGGTACGGGCAATCCATTCAAATTCAATTCCCCCATCATCCCTATTCTCAGCACTGAAAGTAGTTGCATGAGTTTCTACCTTTACACCGGCTTCAGTAAGAAACATCTCTAGTGAAAACTGAGAGCAACACTAATCTATATTGGTGTAAAAACTACAGCTCTCATCATAAAGTGAATGAGATAATTTATTCTGGAGCCATTTTGAGTTACCATGGCCCAGGAACACAGATTCAGGTTACCTCAAATTCCGTGTTCTGACATGGAAGCAATTTCACAGAGTTTCTATAGTTTTCCAGAACAAAGGAAGTCATAAACCACAGCAAGTTTAAAATATATTGTTAGATACACCAGAAAGGCAGGTACCTCAAGATGGGGAAAGCATTCTATAGCCCTAAAATATTGTCTGATGACAGTCTTAGTTCTTCGATTGGTGGAAGCTAATGTTCCACTAAGTTAGTAGCTTCTATGGGGATTTTATTATCACAAGGTGTTAGTTCAGATACAGAGTGGGGCAAGGAATAAAATTAGCCCAAGATGAGGTAACGAGCCTCTGAACCTAGAAAATCTCAGTCTCTCCACAGCACTGAAATTCCATTCGGTCTCTGCAGACACAACAGTTCCTTCCAGGAGTGTTTTCTTCACAGACAGACACAGCTTCATTATGGGAATTTTCATTCACAGATAGAAACGAAGTATTTAGAAGGCAGCTTGGCCACCGGCCTCTGGAGCCTAGGGTCGCCCTAACCACCAGTAGTTAACCCAGCATGAGTTTTCCCCTGTTGAGTAGCAAAGCCCATGTTCTGAGTAACACCACCCACCTTAGCCTTAGGGAGGAACTGTTCTTAAAGTTGCAGATAGTGTGTGCCCAGAATACAGTGCTGTCTTGTCTGATCTTCTAAGGTCAAGGTCACTGCTTCTGAGGAAGCCCTTTACAAAGCTGACTTGGACCACTAGATCCGCTGGGGAGACAGGAGTATGGATGGTTGAAAGTGATTTCATGTACTCTGTTGTAGAAGTTGATCCGAGGACAGCCTGGAGGGCTTGTCAATAGAAAAACAGGAAAAATATATTTTTATCTGCTTTCTTGTATGGTTTTGGGATAGTAGGTATTAAATTATTTAAGTGTTCACTCATCTCAAGAAGTCACGAGCCACATTTCCTCTATGGTTTTGAATATCTACCTTTGGAGAATAGCACTGGGAAGCACTTATGGTTTTAAACTGACACCAGCTTTCTCTACTGATTTCTTCAGTATAGTTTGAACTTTTTCAGACAGCACATACACTGTCTTACCTGTTTGCCCAAATACAACCATCAAGATTCCCTAACAGCAAAGCCAGTAGTGCACTGGGATGTAGTAAGAGCTCAACAAGTTTTTATTAACTGATGTATTGATAAGAATTTAGTGCAGCAAAGAGAAATGTTCTTCTGTATAGAGAAGTTAAGATTATCACAGCCGTAGATCATCATTGTACAACCAAAAGCAACTAGAAAAATATGATTCCTTGTCAGGAAAAATACCAACAACAAATAGAAAGTAACTGAGATATCTCAGTTTAATAGATAAACATTTTAAATCAGCTATAGTAAATCTGTGCCATGAACTAACAGAAATATATATTCTTAATAAGTAATCAGAAAGAAAATCTCAGCAGAAAATAGAAACCTTAAAAATAAACAAATAGAAATTTTAGAACTGCACAGTGTGATGTCTTAAAAGAAAAATTTATCACAATCCCAGAAAACCTAGACAACAGGACCCTAAGAGAGACATACATAGAGCTAATCTACATGGAAAGTAGAAAAAGACAAGATCTCCTAAGTAAATTGGGAGCATGGGGACCTTAGAAGAGGGTTGAAGGGGAGGGGAGAGACAGGGAGGGGAGCAGAGAAAAATGTAGAGCTCAATAAAAATCAAGTGAAAGAAAGAAAAATTCATTGCATGACTCAAAGCAGACTGCAGATGGTCAAAGAATGGGTGCATAATTCATCAAATAAGCAGAGGTGTGCTCATTAAGTTTAATATTACTCAGAAACATGGGGAAATAAACCACTGGCCCACAAATGAGTATGAATGACTATTAAAAATATCTTCCTAAAAATTGAAACATGAAAAAGCATATATCATACAATCTCATGTATATGAAATGCCTAGAAGGGAAATCTACCCTTTGGTATCAAAATTACACCAAAGAAGGGAAGACAAAAGAAGCATTGACAACAACAGGTCACAAAGTAGCTTATCAAGTGATAAGAAATATTTGATAAAATATTAGAGTAGTGATTATGCAGGTATATGCCCATTTGTCAGGATACATTTAAATAGAACACTTAAAATGTAGCGTTTTACGCCACAGATTACAACCAATATAGTTAATTTTAACAGGAAAATGACTGTACAGGCAGCCAGCAGTTTCTGCCATTTCTCACATTTTGTGGAAGTCACTTGCTTGCACTTCCTGCTTACTCAGTTAATATTATTTCCTTCTTGGGTCTCTGAGCTAGTTGAAGAATAGATAGTTATAGCTTTCCTTATTTATGAGACTCAGAAAGAAATTCACTAAAGAAGTATAAAGTGTATAAAGTTGGGAGATATCAAAAGACAATTGTGGATAGTACTGTAAGCTATGATAGAAAGTATATCAGGTACAAAACTTTGGACTCACCAAGATATGATAGATAATAGAGTATTTTCTCTGAATTTTTCAAACGCAAATTAACTAGACATTGTTGATGTACTTATCTCCTGTATATATTATTCATAATTATTGTACTTATTGTATATAGTTTTTCTTATATTAGTTATTGCCTTCTTTTTATTTTAGACAGAAAAGATGAAATATGGTGAGTGATATTTTATTTGTGTTTAATAAATCAAGCTTGTCTGAAGATCAGAGTGCAAAGCTAGGTGGCATACACTTTAATAACCAGCAGTCACACTCTTTAGCCATATACGGCAGGTGGTGGTAGAACACGCTTTTAATCCCTGGTAGTGGTACATTCCTAGTACTAGAGAGGAATATAAGATGGGAGCAGAAAGAAGTTCAAAATCTCAGTCTGCAGTCTGAGGTTTGGTGGAGAACATTACAGCCTACAGTGACTCTGAGAACAGGATTGCCCCTTTGAGTCTTGGTAGAGGTAGGAACTCTCTAATGGCTTGGCTGTTTTACTTTTCAGATCTTCATCTTGAAACCCAGTATCTGTCTCTGGGTTTTTATTAATCATGCTACACACATAGCAACAATTTTTTTTAAAAAAAAAATGTTTCAGTGGGTGATCGCACCCCTCGCGGTCCTGATTTCCTTTTTCATGTTCTTCCTCCTCTGCTCCTCATTTGGACCTTGGGGGGCTCAGTCCGGTGCTCCAATGTGGGTCTTTGTCTGTATCGCCATCCATCGTCGGATGAAGGTTCCCTCTGGTCTTGCCTTCTCTGCTCAAGTTCTCTTTCCTTCTGCTTCTCGTTTGGACCTAGGGAGTTAAGCCCAGTGTTCCAATGTGGGTCTCTGTCTCTATCTCCATCCATCGCCAGATGAAGGTTCTATGGTGATAAGCAAAATATTCATCAGTATGGTTATGGGCCAAGGCCGGTTCAGGCACCCTCTCCTCTGTCCAGAGAACATTCTGGGGATCTCTCCTTGGACCTGGGATCCCATTTATAATCAAGTCTCTTGTAAACCCTAAAATGACTCCCTTAGTTGAGATATATTCTTCCCTGATCCCATATCCATCCTTCCTCCCTCCCCCCCCCATCCCACTGATACAAGGGGACTGATCTAATGAGAGTTCACCAAGGCCAGTTGGACTGGGACTGAACAAGCACGTGATCCAACCAGATTCTCTGAATGTGGCCGGATTCTCTGAATGTGACTGCCCCGGAGTCTTTCTGAAAAGCCATTGACAATGACACTGGGACTTGTTTCCTCTGCATATACTGGATTTTTGGGATCCAGTCTGTTTGGATACTCACCTTCCTGGACCTGGAGGGAGGGGGGAGGAATTTGAACTTCCCACAGGGCAGGAAACCCTGACTGCTCTTAGGGATGGAGAGGGAGGAGAAGAGGGAGTGGGGGGAGTGGGAGGGTGTTGGGAGGAGGGGTGGAAATGAAAACTTTTATAATTTAATAAACTTTGAAAAAAAATTGCTTTCTGAGATTTCTGTCCTGCCCGGTTCCCGCAGTCATAAGTCCCAAAGAAATCACAGAAAGGTCTACATTAGCTATAAACTGATGGGCTTAGTAGCTCAGACTTCTTATTCACTCTTATAACTTATATTAGCCCATTATTCTTGTCTATGTTAGCCACGTGGCTCTGTACCTTAAAGTAATTCTATAAGATGACATCCCCTCTCCCAAGAATATTTATCCTCAGGGTTAGGGACATCATTTAGGGGTTGATTATAATTGGTATAGGGTTGGGGGTTGGAGGAGAAACTTCCTAGGCTTAGGGATCTCTTTGAAAAAAAAAAGGTGAAAATTGGACAAGATAATAGATTAGTGTGAACTTACTCATACTAATAATAAAATAAGTAATAGACTGAATACTTGTGAGCTATTATTTATAGGCAATTTACATTGTTATTGATTCTTATATATTGATACAAACTTAAATTATATATTTTCATCCACAATATGTGTATAACTAGGCAAAGTTATTTTCTCATATTGTATACATGCCTGCTTCTACCTCTGTTTAAAACATTTTGTATATTGATACAATTTTAGGATATATTTATCATATTGCAATGTACATTTCTACCTCTGATCAAGAGACGTATACATTGTTTACATTTTGAGGTCATTGTTCTCATTTGTTGCACAGTTGTTTATTGCATAATATTCTAATATGAAGTCTAAAGTATTAAGAATTATGGATCAATAGTAATCTATGTTTGTCATACTTATATTTAGACAATTAGGTTCTTTGATACATAGAGATTATATTCTGCATAGATAGATAATCTTCAACCACTTCAAAGAGCTATAGAAAATGGTATTTAAATAACTTAGAGTTCTGTTGAAGTGAGACACGATTGCTCCTGGCAGCACTGATCTATTCCTGAGAGAATGTTGAGCAACGAAGACACTCCACTCAGAGCTTGTTTCTTATTGGCAAAACTGGCCTTTGAGCAAGGAACTGCCCATGCCTCAACCACTGACAAGGTACATGGTATCCAGAAATGGATAAGCAGGACACAAGGAAAAAGATTGTCAAATCTTGCCAAGACAGGGTAAGATGGTTTTGAAAATTTTTCTGCCTCTGAAAATGATCTGTCAGTTACTCTAGGCCTTAGCCAAAGCTGGTTGCTTCAATGTTGCAAATGAGATTTTGGATGATTGTCCAGGTAGCCAGTTGTCTCTGTCATTTGTTGCACATTTTGGAAGTTGCTTGTTTGCACTTTCTGCTTTCTCAAGTAATATTATTTCCCTTCTCAGATCTTCCGTGGGGTTGAAGACTAAATAATTGTAGTTACTTTCCTTTCATGATCTGACAAAGTTATTTATTATACAAGATTTAAACTCATCACAATAGGATAATTATTGATTATATTTGTTCTTATTTTACATAATTTTGTATTAGACTTAGAACTCCCTTATTTAAACAAACTGAGAAGGTGCTGTATTAAATCCTACAGCGAGTAGCCTGTAAGTTATACTTGGGTGTTGGGTTATTTATGCCCGATGTAAAGTGTGCATCCTGTCTCTCTCCTTTCCGGCTGCAGGATTTGGTTGTTGTTCTATGTTCCAGCAGAGAATTCTGATTTGTGAGTCTACCCCTAAATAAATAACCATCTATTAGTCTCAATTCTGAGCTAGTGTGGGATTTCTTTTAAGTGTTCTTCTTCAGATATTTGCAAGGTCAAAGCAAAAAAAAAATAAATATAGCATTACTAACAAGAATCAAATATCTAATAAGTGGGAAAATAAAACCATGTTGAAGAAGTACATGATGCAAAGACAGCACTATCATTTCGATTCTTGACAAGTCAGCAGTTTTCCTATCCCACTAATGTTTGATAGAATAGCATATGCATGTAGACCTGGGGGTATTACAAACATTTGCAGAGCGATGCTCTTCATTCTAGCCAAATATAAATGCAACATGGATCTCCAGTAGACAGAATGAACAACCGAATGTAATACAAAGTAAAAGGAAGGCTGATGTTACAGTGGAGATGTCTGCAGACTCTCAAAATGGACATGAAGGGCTCATAGCTGGATGTAAGACAGCCAAGCTGAACAGGTGAGAGAAAAGACAGGACTCTGGGAAAACTGTGAGCAGTCAATTGGCTCCTATCGCCCAAAAAAACAGGCAAACAGGAACATTGCTCTTTACACAATCTTCCTTTTAACGCAGCTAATTATAATAGTCTGAAGACTTCTATATAGCTTCCACCTATCAAGAAAGTGGACTACTGCAGACCATGGAAGAGTCAAGGCCTTTACAGGGGTAGACCAAGAGAAATCCAACCATATCTTAATAGCTGGAAAAAAAACTACACTCAAGTCACATGAACCAGAGACAAAACATAGACTAATTGGTGGCTACTGGATACCTCCTTCCCAAGATTGGAGTCTAGTAGCACTTGCAAGATAAACAACCAGCAATGGAGGCCCAGACTAGTATCAATAAACAGCCAAGGGGAACACCTGACAAAGTAAATAGACACACACACACACAGAGAGAGAGAGAGAGAGAGAGAGAGAGAGAGAGAGAGAGAGAGAGAGAGAGAAACCTTCAAAATGTGACTGTTTCCTAATTAGGCAAACCTCATGCAAACAGTGTTTGTCATCTCCCCAGTTGGGTCAGAAGAGGAGGAACCAAGTGTGGAAATGTTTAACTGTCTCAGCCCACAGTAGACACAGAGGAAAAACCAGTCTCAGTAGAAATGACCTCAGTCTTTGTCCAGTGCCTGAAGTATGCCATAAAAATGCCCATATGGGCTGTTCCATGGATTTTCCTCTCAACACCCCTCCCACTCATAGGAGTTTCCCTTACTCTTCCTTAACTTCTCTCCTGTCCTTAAATTTCCTCAATAAAGTCTGTCTTTACTTGTTTTCTCATATGTCCACATCTTTTATTATCAGCAGCAGAGACCTACTGTCTCAGGGCATGTATTATGCAACATCATTTCTATGAACTGCTCAGAAATTCTGCAGAGATGAAAAGTAGATGAGGGGTTGCCTAGAGGGCATTTCATGGGCAAAAATCATCTGTGACTGCTCATGAGCAAAGCCTCCTTTAGAGCAGTGGTTCTCAACCTGTGGAGCATGACTCCTTTGTGGGGGGAGGGTTGAATGACCATTTCAAAGAGGTCACCTAAGACCATCAGAAAATACATATATTTACATTACAATTTATAACATTCGCAAAATTACAGTATCAAGGAAAATTCTATACTTGGGGGTCACCACAACATGAGGAACCGTATTAAATGGTCACAGCATTAGGAAGGTTGAGAACCACTTCTCTAGAGGGATGCTGAAAATATTCTACGATTAATTGTGAGGATGGTTGTATACTTCTAAAACTAAAGCTCTGGAATTATACAGCTTATCTGGATAAATTGTATAGTACATGATTCTCAACAGAGATATCACATAAAACAGACAATAACAAATGATATCAGAATATTTATTGTTCTTTTAAATCAGTCTTGATTCTCTACACCATTTGAGCACAACAGTAATGGACACCAGATGAAAGGGTCTAACGTGGTCTGATCTCTGCTCTCAATCACAGCCTTTCCTTTTCATATGGACCAGCACTTAAAGACTGTCATCACCTGACTAGCTGGCACACAGTGGGAGCACAGTGAAAATGTATTAAGTATGAATACATAGTTGCCATGTCAAACATTGTTACATTGTCACAACCAGGCTTTCCCTGTTCTAAATTTGTGACTTTGGATGATGAAGGATGAGAGTCAGTGTGCATTTGAATTTTACATATGCCTTTAGGGTTGGAGTGACTTATTCAAAATACTCTCTAAGAAAGTAGAAACATTGAAATGGAGTTATTTAGAATCACTACACATAACTTCTTCTGGTCCTATGAAGAATAAGCATTAAGTACTGCATCCACCTGTTAGATTATTGCTCAGTGCTTAGACTGTCCAGTCCTATGCCTTGTGACAAAGAGTATAGGCTTGAAGCTTCCTTCAACCAAAAAACAAGAAACCAAGGAAGACAAAATTAATTCGGTCCTTGAGAAAACATCAGAGAAGCAATTCCAGCTTCCCCAAACCTGAAAAGAATTTGGTCTTTCTTTGACGACAGTGACAGAAAACTCTTCACTGAACCTTGTCAGTGTTAGGAGGGACCATATCAAAAACTCCATCCTGGGTTCCAGTTCTCAGGAAAGGAGTTCCTGCGAACAGTCACCAGAGGGGGCTACAAACCTAAACTCCTTCCAGGCTGCGCCAAGGCTGTCATGGGTGTACAGAGGATTTCATCCCTTCTGTCACCTTATCATTTTATAAACACTTTTGTGAATGCACTGATAGATTCAAACACATGAGGAAGCTCATTGTAAATGGCAAAACAGAGAGATGAGCCCAGCCCTTACCCAGGGAAAGGGAGGGAGGAGCTAGGCATGGCAGTGCAGCCTCAGCTACTTGGAAACTAAGGTGCTGGTCCCTTGAGGTCATCAATTTTTATTATAGATATTTTGTCTTTTCTTTTCTGTTTAATTTTTGGCAGTTTCATGCATATGTACACCGTGTTGTGATTCTATTCACCACCTCCTCCATTACCCTCTGTTAGCCCCTTTTGTTTTCCTCTGGACTTTTCTTCCCAATTAGCCCCCACTGGCTACACTACTGAAGAAAGTGACACCCCAAGCAACCACTAACAGTAATAGCTCTTCAGAAAAGTGGGTGTGGGAGTAAGGAGCATGTGTGACATGAGTTTGAGAAAGCCTAAATGATAGAGTGAGACTTAGTCTCAGAAAAAACAAAAGAAAAGAAAAGAAGGAAAAGGAAGGAAGGAAGGAAGGGAGGGAGGAAGGAAGGAAGGAAGGAAGGAAGGAAGGAAGGAAGGAAGGAAGGAAGGAAGGAAGAGAAAAACGTTTAGTTAGATTGGAGATGTAGTCTGTAGTCTAGGGGTAGAGAATTTGTCTAACATTCAGCAAAGCCATGGTTTCAATCTCCAGTCTGACAAGGAATCAATAAGACAGGTAATTAATATAGAGGTCAATTTTAAATAACCAAATATTTACTATTACAGAGTACCAAGAAGTTCAGTACGAGAGAGGAAGAAATGATTTTTTTTCCTTCCCATATTTCTGGTAATCACTTTTTGATAAACTAGAGGAAGTACTTCTACCTCCCTTGTCAAATGGCATCATTTCATTTCCTTTTCCAAATCTTGTTTTTCTGCCCCTTATTTCTTTTCGTTCCTATTTATTATCTTCAAGGCATACCACTGCCAGGTGAGGCTAGAGATGAGGAGATTTGTGTTAGAGAGGGGTCCACCGAAGATTGTCATGGGCAAGCAAGTCATTGGTGTCTAGACAGTAACTCCAGTTAGAAGAAGTAGGAGACAGACTCTGTTGTGGGAGTCCACCTAGGAGGCTGGAACACCAGAGAACTTGACTTTTAGCATGGTTTTTCTTGACATACTGATCACGCACTGTTAGACACTTAAGAAACTATTTTCATTATGTATGTTACGAATAGTTTATTCTACAGTGTTGTTTTATTTTTAACTTGGTTTATCGTAAGTTTTATGGGAAAAAGAAGTTGGTATTTATAAAAGCTAATTTATTTCTAATCCTAAGACTTGCATATTATCAATATAAATAGGAAGTCTTTCTTATCCTTAAAGCACAGAGTTCAATAGGATTTTCAGAAATAAAGAGCAATTTCTTTTAGCTAAATACCTTAAACTATCAATTGACACTGAGGTTGCCTGTCTCATCAGCAAGGCTGTATGGTTGCCTTTGAAAGGTTTCATACATTCAGACACAGTCTTGTTGAGTTTGAGCCTTGAAATGATCACAGCAGAAACTCCAACTGGGGATTACGTAAGAAAAATGTTTTCATCTTCTTTTAAACGTTATGTTTAAGCTTGGGAGGTAGAGATAGACCCAACCAAGACGCACTTGATTGGAACCACCCCCAAAGAAGGCTTCTTGAGGAGGGGCAATGCTGGCAAGAGCTGATTTGTGGCTTTGAGGTCTCACATCCTCCCATCAGACACAGATTCTGAGCTCAGAACCCCAGAACCTGTTCTTAACTATGAGATTCGTGAGTGGAATTGCCATTCTCCTGACTTTGGGTAAGTGTTCTGGGTCTACGGAAGAATGACTTTTGTGCCTAAAGACAAAAGATGTATCTACTGCCTCTTCTTCTCCCTCTGTGATTTTCCAAAGCACTGGAGAGAATTGGTGTCTGTATGATTCTTTAGTCTGGGCATCGTCAGCGTGAACAGCTGCCTACCCCACTCGCAGACTTATATACAAGAAGTTCCAGGTTCATTAAGCTTGAGGAAAGTGGTGCGTGGGCAACTTATCTTTGGCTGTGTGATTCTGCACAGCTAAGAAGCAATTTCAGCAGTGTCCCCTGATCCTGAGCAATATACAGCACTCAACAGCAGAGCTCAGAAGAAGAGTTCTGGGGCATCTGTGAGCCTCACATTTAGACCCTCCGATATTGAATGGTACAAAGTTGATCTGTTGCTTCTTATCTCCTTAGGTATTGTGGGTGATGCTAAAACTACACAGCCAGATTCAATGGAAAGTATTGAAGAAGAAGCTGTACACTTGCCTTGTAGCCACTCCACCATCAGTGGGAGCGAGTACATTTACTGGTACCGACAGGTTCCTCTTCGCGGTCCAGAATATGTGATTCACGGTCTACAACAAAACACAAGCAATGGAATGGCCTTTCTGGCTATTCCCTCTGACAGAAAGTCAAGTACCTTAATCCTGCCTCAGGTCAGCCTGAGCGATGCTGCTATGTATCACTGTATCCTGAGAGAAGCACACTGTGACAGACTGGGCTGCACCTGTGCAATATCTGCCTGGTGGGGGAGGGGAGCAGTGGCGCCTTCTAAAGAGGCCTCTGTGATGGAATGAGAAGAAGCCCTACAGGGGAAAGGGAAGACTGAGGAACCCAGCAGGGATGGGAAAGGAATGCTGAGCCTGGGCAAGAACAGCTGACAGCAGACAGACAGACATGCCTGCAGGGCAGCTGACAGCACAACTTCCAGTTCTGCAGAGAGAAGGGAATGAGAACTTCTGACTCCTCTTCATTTGAAAAAAAGAAGTTTATTTCTGTGTAAACTGGAGTAAAATCTGATGAGAAAATCTTTTTGGAGCCAGGGAAGTGTCCAAGCTCTGGGACACATCATAATCACTATGTGCTTCTAACAAAACACAAAGAAGCCTCAGTTTTCTTCCATTTTCTCTTAAGAAAAATTAGGGTTTTTTTCTGTTGCTCCCTGTGGCATACAGTCCAGATAAGTTTTTGAATGAACAGGTAGTTATATTCCCTTTAATCTGCATTGAAATATTTTTATTATTACATAAAAAATAAAAATAATTTTCATTGTTTCTCAAGTAAAAATTGACCTTCCCATCTTCATCCATCTTCCTCTTTAACTCCTGCAATAACCAGTTTTGACTATTTGAGGTTTACCCTGAAAATCACATTCCTTTCCATATTTACATGAATACTCACAGTTACCCAACATTATTACAGAAATTAGAGTGTAACATATTTTCTGTTGCTTATTTTTATGTTTTAATTTATAATTATTTGAGGTGCACTCATGTGCATATTTCTTTCCAATATACAAAAAATGACTTCATAGTGTGGATGAATAATGGTTTCATTTGTTTGATTTAAATATTTGCATTTTCTCTTAGATATCATAAACAGAATTATAATTTTACACACACACACACACACACACAGAGAGAGAGAGAGAGAGAGAGAGAGAGAGAGAGAGAGAGAGACCCTTGATTTGTAGCTCAGACTACCCTCAAGCTAGCAATGTTGCTTAGACTCTCATGTGCTGCAATACAGGACTTTATCCCCACCCCTGACTAAAGTACTTTTATTATAGAGAGAAATTGAGGAGTTTAGGTAGGTATAGAATTTGAAAAATAATGTAAGGCATTTAAACAAGGAAAATGTCAGATAATCTCAACATATACAGGAAATCCTTGGCAAAATTCAGTGCTGATCATTTAAAATTTTTCCATAAATTAGGAATAGGAGTGAAATTACTTAACTTGTTAAAAGACTTCATAAAATCTACAATTCAGTTCAAATTTATCGAGGTGAGTCTGACGTCATCCCACCCAAGATCAGGAAGACGATGAGGATGTCCGTCCTCACTGCTTCTATTCAGCAGTGTCCTGGAAGAATGATTCAATGTAACGAGACTAAAGGAAAGACAAACGCATTTTATAGGATAAAGAAAGTGTTGCTTTGCACACAGCACAAATGCCATTACTGATAGGAGAACATGGTAGAAGATACTCCTTGGTTCAGCTTAAGGAGAGAAGAAGAAGTCTGTGATCCACACAGCAAAGGGGGCCTTACAATGATCTGGTACAAGAACGCATTGTAACAAGGAGACCCTCAGCACTTGAGCTGCTCCAGTTGGGGAAGATTTTTAAACAAGCAATGAAAGAGCCTGCCGCAGCCTGGCTCATGAGGCTGTGAGTCACGGATGTAGTCGGACTGCTGGGGAGGCAGGAAAACTGAGTCACATAACGATCCATCTCTCCTGAAGGCTAGGGCTACAGAACCTGAAACAATATGGGAAAAATTGTCCCTGACGGACTGGATGTCAGAACTTTAGGAACACTGCGATTCCTCCATCTGAGGGCCCCATTTTATCCCGGAATGAGAGGATACAGTGAACACAGGAACTTCGGATGGAACTGGGAATGAGAGGAGCTGTGTTTGACCCCTGCTTCACTGGACTGGATAGAACTGTGTTCACAGAGAGTCGATTCAGTGGGGACCTTGATACTGGTATGCTGCTTTTGTGGTTTTGTTGAGTTCCATTACAGGATATATTCTTTATGAAGTAGAAGAGATTACAGTAGATCTGAGCTATGTAGATAAACATATGAATCAACCTGATGAAGTAATCAAACAGTTTAGGGAAGAGTTTAAAAATGTTCAAAGCCAAGACGGAAGTCCATCTGGGTCACTTGAAAACAGGTATGACAAGATATGTGGCAAGTGGTGATCTTGAGAAATAACTTTACAGAAAGCCAAATGTTATGCTAGTGAGCTTCTGGAAGATTTGAAAGTCTCAGTTTCTGGAAGGCATTAATGATAGCACAGGTCAAATAAAAAAGTCGAAGCCTGTCCCCAGGGTGAGCCATACCCTCAGCGTAAGCTGTACATTTCTCTCCTGGGGTAAAGATTGATATGGGTGGAGATGGTTCGTCCAGTCTGGAGCTCTGACAAAAGCCAGGTTTGACTGAGAGACTCAACAGGGAAGGATACAGCTGTGACGCCCATCCAGAGCCTGCAAGGAGAGGGACTTCTGCAGCAGTGAGATGTGCCAGGGGGAAAGATAATGGGAGTGGTTATAGCTGCAGTGCCAGCCCAGAGCCTGCAGGACCCAAGGCTCTCATGTGGTTGAGATAAAGATAGTATCTTCAGTCCAGAACCTGTCAGACCCAAGTCTAACCAAATCAATTGTCAAGCTCAAGACAGCTTTCGGACATGGGTCTAGACAGTTTGAGACAGACACACTAAACCTATTGGGTGAAGAGATGCACAGCACCCCATTAAAGCACCCCAGGATAAGGAAGTAGAATGTGCACGAAAAATGACTGTGGATTACGGAGAACCAGCTAAAGTAATATTTCCCATTCACACTCCTGTACCAAATATTGAAACTTTTAGAAAATGATTGTTACAAGTAATGAGGTTATTTCAGGCTGTCCACTCTCTCCGTATCTGTTCAACATAGTACTCAAAGTTCTAGATAGAGCAATAAGACAAAAGGAGATCAAGGGGATAAAGATTGGAAAGGAAGAAATCAAACTTTAGCTGTTTGTAGGTAATACAATAGTATATAAAAGTGACCCCAAAAATTCTATGAGGGAATGCCTACAGCTGATAAATACCTTCAGTAATGTGGCAGGATACAAAATCAACTCAAAAAACAAGTAACTCTCCTATGTACAAATGGTAAAGGGTCTGAGAAAGAAATCAGAGAAACATCACCCTTTACAATAGCCACAAATAACATAAAATACCATGGGTAGTGCTAGCCAAAGAAGTGAAAGACCTGTGCAACAAGAACTTTAAGTCTCTGAAGAAAGAAATTGAAGAAGATATCAGAAAATGGAAAGATCTTCCATGCACTTGGATAGGTAGGACCAACATAATAAAAATGGCAATCCTACCAGAAACAACCTAGAGATTCAATGTAATCCCCATCAAAATCCCAATGCAATTCTTCACAGACCTCAAAAGAACAATACTCAACTTCATATGGAAAATCAAAAAACTCAGAATAGTCAAAACAATCCTGTACAATAAAGGAACTTCCAGAGGCATCACCATCCCTGACATCAAGCTCTATTATAGAGCTACAGTAATGAGAACAGCTTGGTATTAACATAAAAACAGAGAGGGGGACCAATGGGATTGAATTGAAGACACTGATATTATCCACACATCTGTGAACACCTTAGTTTTGACAAAGAAGCTAAAATTATACAATGGAAAAGAAGCATCTTTAACAAATGGTGCTGGCATAACTGGATGTCAACATGTAGAAGAATACAAATAGATCCATATCTGTCTCCATGCACAAAACTCAAGTCCAAATAAATCAAAGACTACAGTATAAATTCAGCCACAATAAACCTCTTAGAAAAAAAAGTGGAAAGTGGCCTGAACACATGGGCACAGAAGACCACTTTCTAAACATAACACCAGTAGCACAGACACTGAGAGCAACAACAAATAAATGGGACCTTCTGAAACTGAGAAGTTTCTACAAAGCAAGGGACACAGTCAATACGACGAAACAGCAGCCTACTGAATGGAAAAAGATCTTCACTAATCCCACATCAGACTGATCTCCAAAATATATTTAAAAACTCAAGAAACTGGACATCAAAATACCAAATAATCCAATTTAAAAATGGGGTACAGATCTAAACAAGAAAGAATTCTCAATAGAAGAATCTCAGACGGCCAAAAGATATTTAAGGAATTGCTCAACATCCAAAATCATCAGGGCAAATCAAAATGACTCTGAGAAACCATCTTATGCTGAAGAGGATGCAGAGTAGGAGGAACATTCCCCCATTGCTGGTGGGACTGCAAACTTGTACAGCCACTTTGAAAATCAGTATGGTGATTTCTCAGAAAATTGGGAACCAACCTACCTCAAGACCCAGCAATATTCACTCTTAGGCATATAACCAAAGGATGCTCAATCATATTTCAAGGACATTAACTCAGCTATGTTCATAGCAGCATTATTTGTAATAGCCAGAACCTGGAAACAATCTAGAAGACCCTCAAACCAAAGAATGGATAAAGAAAATGTGGTAAAGATACACAATGGAGTATTACTCAGTGGTAAAAAATATATATAACATTTTGAAATTTGTATTCAAATAGATGGAACTAGAAAAAACCATCCTGAGTGAGGTAACCAGACCCAGAAAGATGAATATAGCATGGACTCACTCATAGTAGATATTAGACATAAAGCAAAGGATAACCAGCCTGTAGTCCAAGACCCTAGAGAAGCTAAGTAACAAGGAAAGCCCTAACAGAGACATACATGGATTTCCCCTGGGAAGGGGAAATAGACAAGATCTTCTGAGAAAATTTGGAGCATGAGTGTGGGGGGAAAAGGGAGGGTGGAAAGGGCGGAGGAGGAGAGAAAGGGAGGAAGGAAGAGAACTTGAGGGAATGGGTTGTTCAAGGTAGGGGAGGGACAGAGAGGGAGAGCAAGGAAAGAGATATCTTGACTGAGGGAGCCATTATGGGGCTAGCAAGGCACTAGGGAAATTACTAAGAATTACAAGGATGACCACAGTTAAGACTTTAAACAATAGTGGAGAGGGTGCCTGAACTGGCCTTTCCCTGAAATCAGCTTGACCTTAATTGTCTTCAAGGAACCTTCATCCAGCAACTGATGGAAGCAGATGCAGAGATCTACAATAAAGCACTGGGCTGAGCTCCGAAAGTCTAGTGGAAGAGAGGGAGGAATGATAATATAAGCAAATGTGTCAAGACCGTGATGGGGATACCCAGAGAAACAGTTGACCTGAGCTAATGGGAGCTCACTGACCCTAGGCTAATTGCAGGGGAACCATCATAGGACCAGACAAGGTCCTCTGAATGTGGGTGACTGGTGACATGTCACCATAGGCTGGGACAGTCTATGGGGCCACGAGCAGTACAGCCAGGATTAATCTCTATTGCTTGAACTGTCTTTATGGAGTCCATTATCATTGAAGGGATACCTTGTTCAGCCTAGACATAGTAGGGAGGACATTGGTCCTGCTTCAAAGTGATGTGCTAGAGTTTGTTGACTCCCCATGGGAAGCCTTACCCTCTCTGGTTGGTGGTGGGGTGGGAGGAAGGGGGAGGAAGTGGAGGTAGGGGAGGGAATGTGAATTGGGATTGGTATGTAAAATTTCAATTAAATAATAAAAAAAGAAAATCCTATATTAACCGGTGCCTCTAAATACAACCACATTATAAGTGTTTTTCAGGCTCTAGGGATAGTGGCAGATTTTCATACCCTACCTTGTTCAATAACTTAATGGGGAGGGGTGTCATATTGGATTGAGATAGAAAGACTCAAGAAAATTTTTAACAAGTTAATACCTTTGTGGGACAAGACAGATGACTATGTGCCCATTAGCCCAGTGCTCCTTCAGGTTAGAAGTCACCAGAGGCCAAAAAGTCTGTAGCTGGGGGCTGTAGAAAAAAGAACCTAAGTAAATGTTTCCAATAGAGCATTGGCCTCACCCATGGAGAAGGACAAAAGCTTAGTATAGAATGCTAGAATAGCAATTTCTGACTATATATAAAACATTACAACAGGTTGAACCCATCACTGGCCCTACCTCAGTAACTGTAAAAACAGCTTATTCAATTAAGGGCTGGGTCAAAGGCTTTCTAGCCAAGCCTCTGACTGGGGTGGCACAGGTGCCAGCTCTGTGGTGTGCATATTTACATCAATGTGGTGTCGTTTCTCTAAGCTGTCACCATTGCCACACAGGGTGTTCTGGGCCAGTGTCCTTTCAAGTCACTGAGTCCCTCCAATAACTATACTAACATCTAAGCATGATACAGATGGACACAGACCCCCTGTGGTAGAGGTGGGTGGAAAGGAAATGCTGAACAGGGGTCAAGTGAAGAACAGTGTTGATGATAACCACTCATAAGAGTAGGCTTGTGGCAATCTGTACTGACAGCTGAGCTATGTGTACAGACCTCACTTTATGGATGGTCCAGTGAGAAAAGAAGACGTTGGCAACCATTAGATTTACCAACAGAATAAAGAGACCAAAACCAGAAGAGGACCAGAGTCTGACCTCAACAGATGAGATGTTTTATTTCAAACAGTGAAGGTCAGAACTTGCCCTAGGGAACGGCAATTTTGCAAGAGGAAAAAACTGGCTGGGACCCTTTATTGGGGCAGATGAGGGGCTTGGAAATGAAGTTGATGCTGTTGTAGGGAGCTACATGTGAGTCTCTTCCTGGAATCACCTTCTTGGAAGGGTAGATTATCATGTGGAGATAGGCTGTCCCAGCAAACATTCCTCTCTGGGTTGTGGCTGACTGGTAAATTTGAGCCAGGTCAGCTAGAATCTCATAGGAATCCAGCTTTAACAGCAAAGGCACTCTGTCAGCAGGTGTCAGGTCAGCCACTGTGGGAAAAACATAACAGAGCTCATCAGGAGTCAGAACCCTGATTAGCATGATCTGGCAATTACAGGTGCTGAGGAATTGAAGTCAAATTCGAGATTCCACAGAACCAGGGAACTAACTCTAGGTGATGCTGTTCTAGAGTGTATTTACTAGGTTTCTGTGAAACTTTTATTTCAGATAGGTCAGAATTCAAAGCAGGGGTAGAGGAAACAATGAGAAACATTTAGAGTATTTCCTGTCACATTCACTAGAAATACTCGGGAAGCAAAAGGTCCTATAGCCTAATGGGGGTTTTTTGCACAATGCTTTTGAGCTTGCTAAACTGCATTGCTGAGAGCCAGGAGGAAACATCTTGTCCGTTGCATTCCACAGGCAAGCAGAGGCATTCCTCCCAGAGGAATAAACATCATTTTATGGGAACAGAGTTCACACAGCAAGGTAGTGTAAGAAAGTCTATTATATGCAGAATGCACCTGATAGTTTCCCATAAGGCAGCCCTCAGCCAATTAAGTCCTCCAGGTAATCAGGAAGCAGATGCCCTTACCAAAATGCAGGTCATCAGTTCCCAGTTGCCACTGGAGGTTGCTCACCGGGTTCATGTAAATTCTAGTCACAGATGAGCCAGCTTGGGCTGGAAGATAGAGAAAGCCTCTGGGATTCCTGTGAAATATTCTAATAGCATATATGCTGTCCAGTCATGTGAAGCCTGCCTATGCCCAGTTGTGGCCTTGGCAGGTGGATGTATGGTAGGGCAGGTACATAAGCTGAATTGTCCCATAAGGGACTGCCAAGTAGAAGCTGCCTGTCAGTGCGGGATTCAACATTCCTGTTAGTAATCCCATTAAAAGTCCATTGGTTCACCAACTTGGACTTCACAATCATTATTTTGCCTATCATGGGTTCACTTTCTAAGACCAATAAATATATTCATGTTGTGTGCAATCATGGGTTCACTTCCTAAGGTTGATAGATATATCCATGTTGTGTGCTATCATGGGTTCACTTTCTAAGCTCGATAGATATATTCATGTTGTGTGCCACCCCTAAGAAAAATCTCTCACACAAGAGCAGGTCTTGTGTAGGCAACCACCGTTGCTGTGAGGTGATGAGTGTAGCTGTCCATCATTAGAAGACAGCATTTTGCAGCACTTGCCCCATCCTCCAGCTCCTACATTCTTCCCACAATGCTCCCTGAGCTTCGGGTGAGGGGAGATTTACATAGATGACCCGTTAGCAGCTGAGCACGTAGACTCACTCATTCCCATCACTTTGAGCAGGTATGAATCTCTGCATTAGCCAGTACCTGCTGCAAAAAGAAACTTCTCTGACTACGGTTAAGAGCAGTGTAAATCTATGAGTATAAACATAAATATTAAGCAAGATGTAGTTTGACAGTATGATCATTTAGTGGAATGACCTCAATAGGATCACATCCACCCACCCAGGGTCTGAATCTCTCCGTTTGTGGACCTTTGACAAGGTTTACAGTGCCAGACATGAAATCCCTCTTGTGGGAAAGAAAGTCAGCAGGGAGTTTCCTAACCAATAACCAACTAAAATGGATAATATTTTCCAAACTACAGTATTAACATTTAGATAAATTGGGAAACCAAGAGCAACAGTGACAGCCTGTGTTGTTTTGGATGCTCTGGGGCTTCCCTGACCCCATTCATAACAGAGTATCCATGCCTGGCACTGAGATTTTATTAACTCACATCTTCTGAGAGCAACCTTGTCCACCTATCGAGAGAACTTCTAACCAAACTGACTTCCTATGTTATGTGCACACATATTAGCTGACTAACAGTAGACCTGCATAAGACTTATTCACACACCCTGAGTTTGTCTAATCCATTCCGTAATCCCTGCCCTGCCCTGCCCTAGCTCCTTGTCCCCAACACAACTTAAAGTTTTAACCCAGAGTATTCCCTTTTCCTTCAGACCTCCTGTTCTATCCCCTCTAGTTATATATTTCTTTTTTACTTGAGTTGCTAGAATGTAGAATGTATCACATAAATTAAATATACAAAGTCTTCATTACTCAGCATTATTCAGTTTAGTCAAAGGGTGGCAGTGTTTGGAAAGCATTTGAATGATGTTTGTGTGTGCTGAACAAATAGAAAGTCAGTGGGGTCTCTGACTGAGGCACTCTCCTTCCTGAGCTCAGGAGCCACCCTGGGAACGCCCATTCAGAGAAATCCGACTCTGCTGCACTCACCAGTGCCAAGTGATGAGGATGCTCCTTCAAGTACTTGTTTGGGTATTAAGGCTTCAGACCTCCTGTGAGTACATATCTTATTTGGGGAACTGGTGAGGTGATGGGGGCTTCCAGGGGACCTCTTCTTCTGTCCTGGGTTGGAGGCTTTTTCAGTGCCAATATATTTAACAAAATAGACCACATAGTGTGCTGGTGTAATGATGCTGTTATTTGGGAGATGGGGCCAGGGGAGAATCACCATCTCTACTACAGCCACTAAGATCTTATTACTGCCTCTTGTGTTTCTTTATGTTGTCTTTTTGAATAGTGGTCAATACCCAGAAGTTGCAACAGAGCCCTCAGTCTCTGGTAATCCAAGAAGGAGATGAACTCACCATCAACTGCAATTCCTCAGAATCTTTATACACCTTACACTGGTATTGGCAGGGGAATGATGGAGGCCCCATCTTCTTGGTGACATTACAGAAAGGTGGAGACAGGAAAAGTAATGACAAAATAACTGCCAAGCTGGATGAGAAAATGCAGCAAAGTTCCCTGCATATTCGAGCCTCCCAGCCTAGGCACTCGGGCACTTACCTCTGTGGAACAGTGCACAGTGGTCTGCAGACCTCCACAGGCTGTCTCCAAACCTGCAGCTGGGCCACAGGGGCTCTGCTGACATAGGGCTCTGAGACAGAACTAGAACACTCGCAAAACAAGGCACACGAGGGTCCAACTGTCACATCACATAAGAGTGGAGATGATGCAATGGGAAGCTATGTCTTTAACATTTACAATTACTTTTTCCTAGTAATGTTACTTTTTAGTGGGTAGAACCTTAAATTGAGGAAATTTACAAATATACAAATGGTACAAATTTCAGTGATTTAAACAATAATGTGGGTGCAAGCCTTCCACAGGTCCTCAAGATCTGGGATGGTGGGAAGGCATCCCTAGGCCCACCAGACACCCAAAGGCACTGAGTGGGTGGGTCCGTTTATGATGAGCAGGCATGTGGTGGAGAAATGAGGGAGAAAGAGAAGCAGAATGGTTTGTGTGCTGTGGAAAGGGGCAGAATGGAGGAGGTAAAGACAGCAGTGAGAAGTAGGTTGATGGGAGATGCTTTCTTGCCTTTATCCCCATACCCATAGTGACTCCCAGGCCTGGGATGCTACCAAGGAACATGTCTGGGCCCAAGGGTCTGTGTAGCCATTCATGGCCCATGTTGCCACCAAAGGGCAAAGGATTCCCAGTGTCTGAGCTATCCCTGGTGGCCATGCAGGTGTCCAGCCCATACCACCACCAGAGCCATGATGTTCTGGGTGGCCTGTGCTGCCATCTGAAACCATGGTGTCGTCAGACCCAAGTTTCTGCCAAGGGCCATGGCTGGGTCTATGGCTCCAGCATCTAAGGTATGAGTCTGCATCTGTGGCTTGTGCTGCTACCCAGTGCCATGATGACCTCTAGGCCAGAGCTACAGCTGAGGGCTGTGTCTGGGTCCATGGTTTTACTGCAGCTAGGGTCAGTGTTGATGTCAGAGATTCCTATCACCTGAAAGCCACATGGATGTCTGAGATATGGGGTCAAATGAGAGTCTCAGGGTCACACTACCACTGGATCCATACCGATCTGGATGGCCTACAGTGCCACCTGTGGCAATGGTGACATTCATACCCGGCTACTGCCAAGGATCAGGTCTAAGTCCATGTTCCTACCACAACCAGAGTCGTGTTGCCACCAAAAGTTACATGGAAAGCTGGGGTTGGGACCACAACCTGGGCCTTGTTGGTGTCTAGGAGTTGTGCCACTACCAGAGCCGTCCTGATCTGAGTGGCCTGCGCTTTTACCCAGAGCCAGGATGTCATCCAGACTCAAGCTGCTGCCATGGACCTTGTCTGGCTCTGTGGTCCTGTTGCAGCTGGGGTCTGTATTGAGGGAGCCATGGGAACCATGATTCCATCAGAGGACCATGCTGAGCCAGCCCTGTCCTTCAGTAGCCCTAAGATGCCTGGCCCTGCCCCACTAAACGCTGCCCCACGAGAGCTTACCTGAAGCTTCATGAGACAGCTGGCCCCTGCACTCAGGAGAGATGACCCATCCCTCACCACAGGCAGTGAAGAGCTGATCCTGATGGCATGGGCATAGGGGAGATGGTTCTACCCCCGTAGCCTGGACCAGCTCAACTACCACCCAGACCCACAGTCAGTTATGACATTGGCCCACCCTAACATTTACGCCATCTAGGACCTGCTGGAGCTTGTGAAGAGACTGGTCCTGGGTAATGATAACCACAGAGACTCCATGACTCGGGACAGCTATGGGAGATCTGAGAGGAATTTCCATGAGGATCCAGTGAGGACGGTGTACCAGACCCCAGAGGCCTTGAACCAGACCAGTGACTCATTGCAATGTACTTACTTAGTACAGTTGATTGGACAAAGGGCACTGGGTGCCACACCGGCTCCCACGGCCACCAGGACAGATGAAGAGGTGTTGGAGAGGTGGGAACGGTGGAGAAGCTAAGAGGTTTGCTGTTGCTGCTATTGCTTTGTTTCTGTTTCTTGTTTTTTTTTTTTCTCTCTTTGTGTTTATTGGTTTGCTTGCTTGCTTTGTTTTGATTTCTTTTTAAATTTTTGTTGGGGGGGACTGTTGAACAGGGAGGGGATATGGAGAGACTGAGAGGTGAGCAGCATTGGGGTACATGATCTGAAATTCCCAAAGATTCAATAAAGAAATTATGTTGAAAAGAAAAAAAATAATGCACAAATCTCATGCCTCATTGTTCTGAGAAACATGTTTCCCTCCTGTTATTTACCTACCTAACTCCACATCATTCCCTGTGCCTCCGGGAGCAAATTAAGACTGAAGGCCTTTGTGGGCATATGAATACTGTCTCATCACTCTTGGCAAAGCAATACTGTTGGACACAAGCGTCATTACAGGTTGCATATTCTTTCAACATTTATATTATAAATACAGAGATAAACTAACTGATAGACAGACATAAGAATAGGGAACTAACCCAGTCTTAGCCTGGCCTCTAATTCTCATTGTGCTTTTGTTCACATTCCGTTCTCTGTGTTTCTCTGGGCACACTGAACTGAAAGATCTTCACCCATTTTGCTTCAAAATGAAATTATCAACAGCTTACCTTTGTCTGCTCCCTCCACATGAGTTAAAGGATTGGCCCTGTTTCAAAGCATTGACTGAACACTTGCTCCAGGCAAAGATTGTAGGCTAGAGAGAAATAGTTCTTATACTTCTTGGAGATGCTAAAATGCTCAAGCAAGGGAGGAGCCAGTTTTGTTACAGACTATGTGAGGGTCAACCACTAACTATAAATTTCTAAGGTTCCATTTCCTCCTTATAAAACTGACACAATCATACTACTTTGCTCATATAGATCATGTGTGTTAAGAGACTGATATATTGCCTACGCTTAGTAGTTAAAATATATTTTCTTTTTTTGCCGTATAAAGGTTTACTGAGGGAGGGGAAAGGGGACAGGACCCGTCCTTGGCAGCCTCTTTCCTCGAGGTGCCAGTGCTTTACTCGGCTTCTCCGCTCCCTTTGGTGTAGATGTGCATCTCACCCACTTCATAAACTTGAACACCCACTTGACCTTGGAATCCTTGAACACACATCTGGAACCATACAGCTGTGCCTCAGCTTGCTGACTTTCTTTCTTTCTTTCTTTCTTCCTTTCTTTCTTTCTTTCTTTTTTTTGCTGGTTCTTTTTTTATATTTATCTATTTATTTATTTCTTTATTAAAAATTTCCACCTCTTCCCCACCTCCCTTTTCCTTCCCCCTCCCACCTTCCCCTCCCTTTCTAACCCTAAGAGCAGTCAGGGTTCCCTGCCCTGTGGGAAGTCCAAGGTCCTCCCCTCTCCATCCAGGTCTAGGAAGGTGAGCATCCAAACAAACCAGGCTCCCACAAAGTCAGTTCATGCAGTAGAATCAAAACTCGGTGCCATTGTCCTTGGCTTCTCAGTCAGCCTGACTTTCTTATCACCCCTTGGCCCTTAGGCCCTGGGGGAGCACAGAGCAGTGGCTGCTGTTCTTTGATGGCAGCAGAGGCAGGAAGAGTCTAAAAATAATAATTCCACCATTAATAAAACAATGGTAATCTCAAATTGGTCAAAATTCTCTGAATATAATTTTCTGAAACTGATCAATATGCTCCAAATCTAATTGTGGGATTCTCTGTTCTTCAAATTTATAAAAGGAAATCAAATAATCTCCTGCTCTCAGAAATTGCCTGGTGATACGGCTTCTAAGAAAGTCATGCATTAAATGGAAACTATCTTTTATGTTGACTAAGGCCAGTGTGATTTAATACAGTATCTCTTTTGCATTTTGATCATTTTGGTGACGTTGTTTGTCAGTTTGGTTTAAGTTTTTTCTTTTGTTTTAGAATGCTGCGGGTTGAACTCCAGCTTTACGTGCGCTGAGAAAATAAATGCTCTCTCACTGAAGTACAACTTTAGCTTGAATATTTTCTGTTTAAAAATAAAACAATGTTGCTACATTGAGAAGATGTCTCACTCAGTTTAAGTGCTGTCCCCACACACATGACAATTTGACCAGCAGCATCCTGATAAGAAGTCAAGGAAGCAGAGACAGTATGCTATCTGGGGCTTCCTAGTGAGCCAGGTCAGTCTAATAAATTAGCCCTGGGTTCCAGTAAGAAACCCTGTGTCCAAAAGTTGGATGAGTATCTCCTGAAGAACAGTGCCTGAGGTTGACCTCCTGCCTTCACACACTCATGTGAATCTGAACACACATAAAAACACTTGCATCCACATTCGAGCACACATATATCATAAATAGACACACAGCATACACACAGCATAGTCATGCATTGTATACACACACACATGCATGTACATGCATCATACAGTTGCACAGCATATACACATAGACATCATGCATCATACATATAGACAAACACATGCGCATGCACACATCATACACAAATATATGTGTATATAAACTAAAAGTCTCTGTTTATACAGTGTTACAGCCCTGACCATGCTTTGATTTTTTTTAAAAAAAAAAGGCTCATTAAAATAACCAGAAGAAAGAAAAAGGAAAAAAGTCCTCCAAAGAAAATTTTGGGAAATATGGTAAAAGGAAAAATATAAAGGACAAAGGGCCATGATTTTCATGAAACTTATCCACACAAATACACATCTAGGGTGTATATATTTGCATTTTTGCCTAAAGTTTCATTTTTATAATTGGGAAATAAAGATACTGCCTACAATAGAATGCCAGGAACACTAAATATTGCAAACACAGAGAGAAGTCATGACTATTTAAAAATTACCCCTCAATGTCCCAGAAGACTGGTAAGCCATTATCATCAAGAGGCAAGCATCGTTAAGTCCTTGCCAGTGTCAGCCTGTGATAACGGCCACATGTCATGTTCTGTGTGCTGATCTTCCTCCCATTTTCACCAGAAATAGTTTTATGTTAGAGAAAAGCAGTCTGTGACTCGGCCTTAACTGACCTGACAAACTGGACCAGCTGAACCGTGGGCATTTTCCTTTAACTCAGAGTAGCATAAATTTCCATAAGGGACATGAGCACAGAACTGCATTGCTTAGTGTGCCATGAGCAATGACTAACTCCATCGGGGGCTCATTGGCTTCAGCATAGCTGAGACCCTTGGAGAACTGGGAAATGGAAATGGTGTGCGGTCAGAAGAAAAATAAAGTTATTTTGTGATACATAAATATCTAAGACAATTTGGTCTGTTATAAATAAGGAATATTAAAAATAAAAACTGATGTTTAAAGAAAAAAAATTACAGAATTTATCACGTGGATATCCGCACTAAAAATAATTTTAAAGATATATTGAAAAATATCCCAGGAAGAAGTTGATGGCCAAAAAAAGGAATAAAAAAATAGAAAAACATCTGAAACAAAATATGAAGAGAGGATGAAAGAAAACAAATTGAATAGTGTCATGAAAAAATATTCAAATAAATATCAAAGTAGATCCATCCATTTGCCAGCAAATTTCAATATGTCATAGAAAACATCATATTGAGAGAAGTAACCCAACCCAGAAAGACAAATATCATATGTACTCACTTATAAGTGGATTTTAAACATAAAGCAAAGAAAACCAACCTACAATTCACAATCCCAGAGAACCTAGACAATGAGGATCCTAAGAGAGAGATACATGGATCTAATCTACAGAGAAGTAGAAAAAGACAAGATCTCCTGAGTAAATTGGGACCATGGGAAAGGGTTGAAGGGGAAGGGAGAGGAAGGGAGGAGAGCAGAGAAAAATGTATAGTTCAATAAAATCAATAAAAAAGTTTAAAAAAATCAAAGTAGATAAGTTGGGAGGGGAACATGGTAGGGGCAATGGGGAAGGTGGGGAGAGAGTAGAAGGTATATGGTGATGTGAGATTCCCCTCTGTGTGCTGTGATTACTATTAATAAATAAAGAAACTGCTTTAGACCTATAGCAGGGCAGAACTTATGTAGGCAGGGAAGATTGAACTGAATGCTGGGAGAAAGGAGGCAGAGTCAAAGAGAAGCCATGAAGCCCCACCAGAGACAGACGCCAGTTGGAATCTTGCCGGTAAGTCACAGCCATGTGGCAATACACAGATTACTAGAAATGGGTTAAATTAAGATGTAAGAGTTAGCCAATAAGAAGTTAGAGCTAATGGACTACGCAGTGTTTTAAATAATATAGTTTCTGTGTGGTTATTTTGGTTCTGGGCAGACGGGACAAACAAGTGGCCTCCCCCTATAATACACATCATATTTCAGTGCAAACGTGGATGAAATTCTGAATAATAATACAATTAAAGGTAAAAAGAAAAAAAAAGATCTTGACACGACTGGTACTGTTTCATGGGACTGAAGTTCATGTTCAATAGAAAAATAAATACACTGTATAACCAGCCTTTGTGGGATTAATGTGAAGTGGCCAAGTGATCTACAGGCTCAATTCAATCCTCCTCAAAATTCAAATAATGTTCTTCACATCAGTAGGAAAATTCTAAAATTCATATGGAAGCACAAAAGACACCAAACAGTGAAAGCAATCCCAAGAATGAAGATCCAAGCTGGAGTTGCTGTCACATCCAATTTCAAATTTTACTAGAGCCACAGTTAGAGCAGAACAATGGCAGAAAACATACTCATAGATCAATGTGATAGAGCAGAATCCAGGGGGAAATGTAACTACAGCCACCTGAGTTTTTACAAAGGTATCAAAAATAGGTGTTGGAGGAAAAAAACACAGCTAGAAAAATTGGATATTCACATGGAGAATGAAGCTAGATCCTTCCTATTCTTTACCTAAATAAATTTGAAATGAATTAAAAGCAAACTTTAATGTGAAGTCTGAAACATTCAAACTATTCAAGGAAAACTTTTCAAGACATGGACATAGGTGGTGAATGTCTGCAGAGGACTCCGACTGATCAATAAGCAACAAGAATTGATGCACGGAATTGCATAGAATTTAAAGTATTTGTGTGATAACAAAAACAAAAATCATGAAATTTGCAAGAATCCTCTTTTTACATCAGAAGGAGACTATTGCAGAATCACTCAACTAGTCAAAATACAGAGGATTACTGACTGTGGGGTTCCCAGCCCCAATTAAGCACCTACAATATAATTTCTGCATCCAAGACTCAGGGAACATTGCAGGGGTGGAATAGTGTAAGAGACAGAGGATGAGGAAGTTGCCATGAGACTGGCCTTTGGGCTTTGACAGGGAATCTACACTCATTAACTCTAAAGAGCAGGGCTGCCCAAACAAGACCAACACCAGCTAACATCCCAATGTGGATGAGGGGAAAATCTCACGAGGCTCCACGCCCAGATGAAGAACTATAGGCAATTAATAACTACTGAGAGACAAAGAGTTAGTCTTTCTCAGGGCTGAGCCCCTTTATTGATTAGCAAATACCAAGTAGTCTGCCCAGAAATGATACACATGCACACAGCACTAAATGGACTCAGTACATAGCATTTATGCATTGATTCATTGATATGTACATGTAACAACAGCGTTTGAAGAAAAGAAGGCCATGAAATTGAGTGAAGAGTCGGATGTGGCAGGGTAGGAAAAAGGAAAGGCAGGAGAGAAACGATGTAGTTATATTTTAATTAAATAAAAATGGAAGTTCAGAGATAAAAAAATTAAAATTTAATGTTCAAAGAATGAAAAAATCCTTGTCATCTATTCATCTGACAGACACTTAACATCTAAAATAGATAAAGAACTCAAAAAACTAAAATAGTGCATTCACTCAGTGGGTAAATGAATTGAACAGAGAGTTCACATAAGAAAATGATATGTGTATCTCCGTGGTAAGGTACTTACTTAAGTATATGAGATCCTGAGATCCTGGGCTTGATTCTCAAAACAGAAAGAAAAGAAAGGAAGGACTCAAGGAAGGAGAAATGACCAAGATGCCACATCAATGTCACTCTCTAGAAGAAAGTCCCTATGAGTTTCCATTCTATAGAAATGAGATTTTGGTAACATCTGTGGTTTCATCTGCTTCTCTGGAGAAGTCAGAATGACCACACTGCTGTGTCTAAAGTCAGAGACAACCTCCTGTCTGTCTGCCTTCACTGTCCCTGTCGGACTGTTGTCCTTCTGTTCTTGTTTCTGCTTTTCATGTTATGAGAGTTTTACATTTCTACTGATGCTGGGACAGTCATGCATACTTAATGAGTTATAAATCCAGGGAAGATGCTTTCTGTTCCCACTGCACGCTCAACCAAACCTGGTCCCCACTCCATGCTCAACCAAACCTGGTCCCGAGACACTGCCTTTTTCTCTTTAGAAAATACGGTTTCTTCGGCAACGTGTGGGCTTGTTGTTTTTCTACGTAACTGGATGCGCACCTTTCCCATTCACAATGAAAGACCTGAAAGTCTAGCTCTACTTTCAACTACAACATGGTTCAAAGTTCATGATTTTTTAATGAAAACCAATGCCCAGCCCTTGACCTTTATCTTCTGAGTTAGCAATTGCCCTGATCAGCAAAGCTGTCAAAGGGTTCAGGTTTCTGTGGGCATTCCACTCCATGTGCCTGCATAATCTGATTCTTTGGTCAGTAAAGCCAGCCCCACCCCAATTCTCCAAGCATCTTATACATCCACATGTCCTTGCCACAGAGAAAAATATTTTTCTAAATGCATTCTAATCAGCTAGAATTCCACCGCCTGCTGTGACTTCTCAGAGATATAATGTAAGTTGGTTGTGGGCTGTTTCTGCTCTTGTTTATACCTGTGTAGTTCTTTCACAAATCCCGGGCACTTGGTAAGTGTGTTCATTAAAGGAGAGGAAAATATGATTAGTCAAAGAAACTAAAAGCAGAGCCAGAATCTAGTGTCTAGCCATAAGAGGGCAGTGTCTTCATTTGTAACTACATTCTAGGTTCATTCTAGCCTCAGGGAAGAATCCAAAGAGCCAATGAGCACTCAGGTTAGCTAATACACAGAACACGCTGTTTATGCCACAATGGCAATTAAATCATGTTACTCTGAGCCTAGGTGAGTTTCTTGAAACAGGAAACCCATTTAGAAAAGAATTGCTTGCTGCAGAGATGCTCCCTGAGTGTCTATTAGCAATCCTCTGGATGCAGCTAACAGGTAAGTCTTAGGGGCTTCTTCTTCCTCCACAGGGAATTCTGAATCAGAAGAAACTCTATAGGGAATGGAGTGAGGCTTTATCCAAGTCTAGAAATGACATCAGAGGAAAGCTAGAGGAGGAGGGAGGGAAAGCAGTGTATAGATGCAGAGCTGGGGACTTCTGGGATACAGTATTTCCCATGAGTCTGAGAAAGGTGGTTTAAAACCAGCTGAATTGCTTTCTTTGTCTTTCCATCTAGTGGTGAACGGTCAAGTTCTGAGTCAGAGTGCTCAGTATGTATCCATCCCAGAAGGAAAAGATGTCTCCATGAGCTGCAACTCCTCAAGTGCACTTGACAATGTTCTGTGGTACAAGCAGGACCCTAAAGAAGGCCTGGTCCTCTTAGTGGCCTTGTATAAGAGTGGTGAGGTGGCCAGAAGTGGCAAAGTGACTGCTGAGTTTGGTGGAACAAGAAAGGACAGTGTCCTGACTCTCTCAGTCTCGGAACCTGCAGACTCAAGTACCTACTTCTGTGCAGGAGAGCACAGTGCTCCCCAGGCACCCACAGCCTGAATCAAATCTGCAGCTGCCACTCCAGTCACGACACTGCTTCTAGCTCCAGCTCCCTTGGTATGAAATGTGACGACTATGTACCTGCTGTTCCAGTGCTGAAAATTCTCATTTACTCAGCAGTCTGCCCTCAAAAGATATGTCCTTAGACAAGTGAGCCACCCTTATTGGCTCCTTCATGTATAGGATAGATTGGTTTACTTATTTTTGTCAAAATACAAGAAGAATTGACAAATGCATAGTTAGAGTATACGATGTTAACATATCTCTCTTAAAATAAATAGATATAACTGGGGTAGAAATGAGAGTTCAGAAACACATTTATTATTTGGTGTTAAATAGATGTCAAGACCATGAATGAGAAAAGAAGATCCTTTTCAGTGAAGTCTGCTGGGACAACCGAAAAGCCACATAAGGAATCTTAGTATTAAATCTCTTCATCACATAAGTACAAAACTTAACTCAAGTAAATCAAAATTTTACATAAAAGCTAAAACTATATAAGCTTAGAAGAAACTATAGTTACAAATGTTGATGACTTCTTACCCGTGTTGCCAAAATGAAAGCAACCAAACGAAATATGGTTAAAGAGGGCTTTACCGAACACAGCAACTTTGAGGCATCAAAGTCCATAAATTTCCACAAAGAAAGATGAAGAGAATCTCCACTTGTGAGTGGTTATGTCAGAGGAATAGCAGGTGACTATTGACTTCAGGAAACCAGCTCACCAGGAAGCAAAGCTCTGAAGGGAGAATCTCGGATAGGCAAGAACCCAAGAGCCTCAGAATGTCTCTTGCTACCTCTGTGTCTTTGCGTGTTTGCAGCTGCCATTTTTCTGATATCTGGCATAGTATGAATGGGTATGGGGAGATACCCACTAACCCTGATCTAATGTGATTCTCTCTTGAAAATACCCCATTCTATTGGGCGTTTTTACCTGTAGATTATTATAAAGACAATTTCCTCTTAAACTGTACTGTTTAAAGTTTTGCCCCTGCCCCACCCCTGATAAAGTAGGGGCTGCAGAAGATAGAAAATAAGAACAAGAAAATGTCACACACTAGTTTCTCTTGAGAAGCCATATAGATTGTGGCTTATGTTAATGAATAAGAAAAACAATTGTATTCAAAAGCTAGGCTAACTCAAGTTCTTTTCATCTCAATATTGGGAGATGTTTCACAGCTTTTGGTGTGTATCATAGCTGAAATAAAGCTTTCAAAAATGACTTAAGGTTAGATTAAGATGTTTTTGTTAATAACTTTGAAAACCCAAGGAAATAATCTGAAGTTTTAGAAAGGCACATAGTTGAGTGAGGGACTCTTTGAGGTCAAGGAACAAGAACAAAGCAGCCCACTTATTATTAGCTGATGTGCCGTTCTTACTAGCATTGGTTGGTGATCAAAGATGATGATTAATTCCTTGTACCCATTTCTGTCCTCAGCTTCCCGATATAAAAAGTTGTTGATGAGTGGCTATATACCCTGAGGATTTACAGTAGAGCTGACTGATTGTTTTCCATATAGAGAAGTTTACATTTGAGATTTTTTTTAAAGGTTCCTTATAAGATTACCTTTTGAGATAAGTAGTAAAGTGATTGATCCTTTCTTTGTAACCGCAAAAAAACAGTCCGCCAGTAAAAGAACTGGCTGAGAAAAATACCTTGCTTGATTACACTCTGTTAATCTATAATAAGTTGCTTAGATATGAATGTATGTGGGTTTTGGGGACAATTTGCTTTTAACCATGTAAGGGATTTGGAAAACATACTGTTTTTTACTTGTATTCATTGCACTCATTCACTTAAAAATAGAATGCAACCACATTGTAATTTTTATATTTCTTGAAAGATTCTACTGGGATAGATAAGTTGTATGGGGGAAAAAAAGTCATGAGAGAAGGAAAACACCAGGAAAGATGCAGAAGAAAAGTTAGAAGGAAGGCAGCAAGAGGGACAGAAGGGATACATTTAGATAGAGGTAAGAAAAGAAATAAGGACCAGTGTGTGTGTGTGTGTGTGTGTGTGTGTGTGTGTGTGTGTGTGTGCACGTGCATACGTGTGCACGTATGTGCTTTCTTTTTTTCCTAGCCCCAGAGAGTTGTTTAGCCCCCATCTTGGTCCCAGAGAATTAAGTTTTACTCTCTCACTCCGTAGGCTCCCTTCAAACCCTGAGCTGCTGGAGGCTGACCTTCATGACAGAGATAGTTGTAGACAATATTTACCTGCTATACCAGAAAACCACTGTATTCCTTGCCCCACCCCTCTTCCTTTTCTAGTTTCCAGTGACCGCTATTGCTCTCTGACCTTCAGCTGGCTTTGTGGTATCCACACAGGACTGAGAAGGTGATGTTTGTCTTCCTGTATCTGGATCCTCTCACTTAACATAATGATCCTCCATTCCATCTGTGTGGCTGCAAGTGACAGAATTTTACTCCTTTGTGGCTTAATAATATTCTCTTGTGTATACATGGCACATTTTCTTTGTCCATTCATCCGCTGGCAACTTGGTTGATTCCATACCCTGGCTATTGTGAATAATATTGCAATAAAAATGTCTGCAGGCATCTCATTGGCACACTCATTCCCCTTCCTGTGGATATGGAGTCATGGGACTTCTGCAGTATATGTTGATTCTATTTTTAGTTGTATTTAGGTATCTGCAAAGTGTTTTCCACTGTGGCTACAATTACCTGAGTCTCCATTAACGGTGTGTGAAAAGGCCCACTTCCTTACATTCTCATCACCACTTTAAAAAAATAGCAGGTATATAAACAAGAAAAAGGTGATGTCTCAGCGTGCTTTGTTTATTATTTTCCTTTTAGATGGAGTCTGGTCATGTACCTAGGCTGGCTTTGAAGTCCTATAGCAGAACAATAATCTTGGCATAGCCTCTGAGCAACTGGGATGCAAGCATTTCCCACCAGACCCAGCACTGTAGTGATTCTTATCTGCATCCCTTGATTTTTGGTGATAACAAGCACATGGGGGTTGTAGCAACACACATGGATGCACGTTCAAGTACATGGAGACCAAAGGCTACTCTCAGGAATCTTTCTATAGTTCTTTCCTTCTTATTTCTTGAGGCAGGGCTCTCACTGAACTCTCTCTGTCTTTCTCTCTGTCTCTCTGTCTCTCTGTCTCTTTCTCTCTCTCTCTCTCTCTCTCTCTCTCTCTCTCTCTCTCTCTCTCTTTGGTTTTTTGAGTTTTTGAGACAGGGTTTCTCTGTAGCTTTAGAGCCTGTCCTGGAACTAACTCTTGTAGACCAGGGTGACCTCGAACTCAAAAAGATCTGCCTGCCTCCCGAGTCCTGGGATTAAAGGTGTGCACCACCACCACCATCAGGCTCTCACTCAAACTTAACTCATAGATTATTTAGACTGGTTAGTCAGCAACCCCAGGAATCTAATGTTTCCCACTTCCCAGAGCTAGTATTCCAGGAATATGCAAAAAAATCAGTGCAATTCCCAAAATAATCCTTACATATTCTTACCCTTCATAGAATTTTTTTAAAGATCCTGAAATTTATCCAGAACCATAAATGATGCCAGATAGTCAAAATAACCATATGGGGGCTGTGGAGATGGTATGGAGAAGGCTGTGAAGAGATGGCCATACTTTCATTACATAGATATTTTAGATCTCATATTTTTTCATCCTATGTTCTAGGAACTGAATCTGTACCTTCTGTTATATTGAACACACTTTGTCCAAAGTGTGTTCTCAGTGAGCAGTACTGGGAGCAGAGGAATCAGAAAAGTGCTCAATAATACAAGACAAAAGTATAACGAGAAGAGACACCTAAACCAACAAATGCAAAAATCACAAAATTAAAACACAATAAAAACTAAAAATCAAGACAATGCAACTCTTCTAAAAGATCATACTTTCTTAATTACTGAATTCAAAGAAAGTGAGGTAGGTAAAATGCTGATGCTATCAACATTTTACTAGCAAATACAAATGATAAATGACCTCAAAACAACTACAGACAAAGCAGATGAACTCAATCAAGGACTGCAAAAGGACAGAAGCAACAGAGAAAAGGTCATCAAATTGGATGAAAAATCAGCAGCAACATGTAAAAAGAACACATAAGACTGCTAGACGAGCAAAGGAGAACTAAGGAGGAATCAGTCATGTCACACACACACACACACACACACACACACACACATTTAAAACCTATAACAAAGCAAAACAGAAAACTCCTGATTCTAATCAGTTTTTTTAATCAAGTTTTTGTTGCTGTGTGTGACAAAAATGACTTTAATAAATAAAGATTGTTTTTTAAGGCTTACATTCCCAGCTTACATATACAGTTCATTATGCAAGGAAGTCAGTCACTTGAAGAAGCCAGTCACATTCACAGGCAGCAGCAGAGAGTCAACTTCCCAGATCACTTTCTCTTCGTTCATACAGTTCAGGGTCCAAGCTAGGAATAGAATGAACAATCCCGACATAATATAGGCTGTCTATGACAAACATAGAGTCAACAATATACTAAACAAGAGAAAAAAGCAAGACAAAATGTCTACTCTCTTTACTATTATTCAATATAGTGCTTAGAGTTTTAGATAAAACAATAAACTAAAATAAAGACTAAAAAGAAATATGAATAGTAAAAATAGGTAAAAATAATTTAAAAATCACCATTTTCAGACCATATTATCTCATACTTGGAAGACCCCAAAGGCTCCACAAGAAAACTCCTAGATCTGATAAACATATTCAGCAAAGTATTAGTATACAGCATCAGCGTAGAAAAATCTATAGGCCTGGGAAGATAGCTCAGTTGGTACAGTGTTTGTTTGGCACCCATGAGGATCTGAGTTCAATTCTCTGGAAGTGATGGGGCATGTGATGAAAATGGACACTCTGAATGTGGCTGACAGTGAAGGCTGACTGAGAAGTCAAGGACAATGGCACTGGGTTTTGATTCTACTGCATGGACTGACTTTGTGGGAGCCTGGTTTGTTTGGATGCTCACCTTTATAGACCTGTATGGAGGGGGGAGTACCTTGGACTTCCCATGGGGCAGGGAACCCTGACTGCTCTTAAGACTAGAGAGGGAGGAGGAGGGGGAGAGGGGGAGAGAAAAGGGAAGTGGGGAGGAGGTGGAAATTTTTAATAAATAAATAAATAAATTTCCTCCTCTAAGAAAAAATAAGAAAAGGAAAAGTCAGGAGGTTCCATGGGGTTCATTGACACCCATACAACCCCACTCGTTGAGTTCCAGGCCAGTGAGTGACACTGTTTCAAAAAACTAAAGATGAATGGCATCTGAAGAACACTGAAGCTGTCTTTTGATATGTACACACACGTGTACACACACACACACACACACACACATACACACACACACACACCTGCACACACAAGTTCACTCACACAAATAAGTATATTCATGCGTACTCCAAAAAATTTGGTAGCTTTACTCTTTACCAAAAATTATATCTTGATAAAGAAATTGGGAAAACAATTCCTTTCAGAACAGCTTCAAAAAATAAATGCAAATAAAACTTATCATGAAAGTGAGAGACGTTTACAATGAAAATTTTAAAATAGCAAATATGCTAGTTAACTTTAACTGTCAACTTGGCACAGCCTAAGGGTGGAGTCTCATTTGAAGAATTCCAAATTACATTAGCTTGTAGATGGTGTCTCTGGGGTATTATCTTCATTAATAACTAATGTTGAAGGGCCCAGACCACTGTGGGCCATAGCACTCCCTGTGTAGATAGTCCTGGGCTATATAAGAAAGCTAGCTAAGCATAAGACTGAGTGATCCATTATACTGGGAAATCCTCCATGATCACTGCTTCAAATTCCTGACTGGGTTCCTGCCCTAACCTTCCTCACTGAGGAACTGTGACAAAACTATATTAATTATAGTACTGTTTGGACAACAGTTTAGGCATATACCTGACTAACTCTTATATCTTAAATTAACCCATTTCAATTAATCTGTGTATTGCCATGTGGTGGTGGCTCACAGGTAAGGTTCCGGTGTCTCTCTCCTTCAGCAGTTACATGGTGTCTGCCTGACTCCACGGCTTCTTTCTCCCTGCATTCAGTTTAGTTTTCTCCATTCATTATTGGCTCTATTCTGCCCTGCCATAGGACAAAACTGATTCTTTATTAACTATTGATAACAAAGCATATTCATAGCATGCAAAGAGGAATCCCATACTATCTCCCCTTTTCTGTCTAATTAAAAGGTTTTAACCTTAACATAATAAAATTGTATATAATAGAACAGATATCAAACAAGAATTACAGTTGCAGTAGTTCTTTATTAGTCTAAAGTTTCATATCTAATTTATGTTTATCATAACTAAGGAAAACTATAACTGTTTATCTTCAACTCCATCAAAGACCCCAGAAGGATATAATGTTACCTAAATATACAGGAAGTGCATTGCAAGCAATTTCCAAAGTTCTAGAAATGGCAGAGACATCTCACTGCCTGAACAGTCACCCAAATGTCTTTTGTAACATTGGGGCATCCATATTTATCATATAGGCCCATAATATCTGTCAGACTTTTCCATGAAGCAGAAAATTTGAAAGACTGCTTAGACTATATTAGCAGTTTGTCAGTCACTTTCTTCTGTGTCCTGCAAAATGTCTTACAGACTCTTTCATGAAGCAGGAGCCCTGAAAGACTGCCTCATGTTCTTTAGACAAGTTCATTAGTCATCTTTCTGTGGGTGCTGCATGTCCAGTTCATACAACACAACAACAGGCAGTCCAGGCAAGAGCAGTTTCTTCCCCAAATGACTAGTAATGCCATAAGGAACCTCTTCGATGCCCATCATCCTCTTGAAGTAATTGGCTCTGCCAGAAACAGACATATCTCATTGTCAAGAAAAGTCTAAGTTCTTAAAATGTTTTAAATGCCATATTCTGTATGTCTTTGAAGTCTTCAAAGGTCATCTATCTAACTGAAATATATCTCTATATATCTAGAAAACCTAACTAAAGTGACTACAAGTTTGACTGTTATAAATGACTATCTATTAATTCATAATTTTTAATTATACATTACATTTTTAAATGAGCTGATAGACATAATTCCTTAAACAAGATCAGAAATGCATATATACAGTGTAACAAAATCAACCTTAAATTTGTATCAATAGACCAAGATCCATACTAATGCAAAGTATTAATACCAATATCATACCCCCCCTTATTTTGATCGGAAATTGACTGTGACCACTA